>NC_056741.1:642390437-642705437 GCF_019279795.1 Protopterus annectens | reverse complement strand
CCTTAAGGTTATCACCCCATCACAGCTGTGTGTTGGTGTTGGTCAACAGTTCATGCAGTGGGACATGGTGGACATGCTTATGTGGTTTGTCCACATGGCCTTGCATATGGCTTATGTGGAGTGTGTTATGTTATTTGGGTGTCCATGACATAACATGCATTGGCAGTTCATGTGAGACACAGGCCTTTGGCAGGGGCCTGTGGGCCATTAGGTGTTAATACGGGCCAGATGTGGCAGGCCATTGGATTCTGTCAGTCCTACAGTCACAGACCGCCATACAGTATAATCCCCTGGGGTGACAAGGTAGGTGTGCTAGGTGTTCATGCAAATACCTTCTATCAGTCTTGATCAGGTGGTGTGGATGCTGGCAGGGTGCTACCTACATCTAGGGACACACTTGCATGGGACACCTGCACTGCATGCTGTATTCTTTCGCTATTGCCATATACAGGTGGGGTCATATTGTACCCATTCCCCACAGCAGGGATACAACCAGAGAGGTGCATGTGTGCTATGGACACTACTTGCATCTGACACACAGACATGCATAGGGCATTCTGGTTATGCTGGCATGTGCAGGTACATCAGCTGTTTTCCAATACATCAGTCCTACCTCCTTTGTGATCTGCAAGTGTTCGGGCAGACAACACCGGTATCCCCTACTACATGACCAGATAATGTGATGCATACCTGTATGTACAATTCCAAGGGTGTCTCCATTTCACAGTGACACAATATATACTGTATGTCTGGGGTACATTCCCCTGTGTACTGCTTGTATATCTACCCCAACAGCCATGTCATGTCAGTCTTTCAGATGGTGACATATATTACCACCATACATTTACAATGGATTACTGCTAGCATGTGTTATACTGGTGGGTATTGTCTTTGGCACTGCAGTTGTGAGGACTTGCCCCCGTCATAAGCAGTAGTGGGCAATGGCCACCAGGTCTTACCTCAACATGCATACATACTGACCACTCTCACACAATATGAAACATACACCAACCTAACACACACACATACCTGCATATTGTGCAAATGCTACAACCTATCCTGCTACCTTGGCCACCTCTAAGGATCTGTGCTCCACTAGTACTACACCTACACATACATGTTACAGATCTCATGGTGCCATTATAGGTATCTACTATCTGCTGGCATACCATTCAGCCACCCGATTACCTTGCATGCTCACATCCATACCATAGATACAGGTAACGACACATTCTACTCCATTTAGCAATTGGTAGGTTGAATGACTTACTTGTAGGTGTGCCAGTATTGAGGATGCTGCTGGAGGGCTGCCTATGTCAGATGCACATAGTACACTCCCTATACATGGCTGAGCACAGGTAGTATCATGTTTGGTATCCCTTTTACTGTATGTGCAAGACAGAGAGAGGTGTCATTCCCTGGGTCCCTACTGTGACAGTGCTATGTGTTGCCTCTTTGCCAAGGCCAGGGCATACTGGGCACACCTCCATCTGCCTACTGGGGCAGGCTTAGGTTGTTCCTCTTCCGAGTCAGTCTGTGCCTGTGCAGGCCTTGGCATTGGTGGGTGGCTGTGTGGCCCTGCCCCGTGCTGTTCCTGCTGCAGCTGTTTTCTGCAGGATCATATTGTGTAGCATGGCACATACGATGACAATTTGGATACATGTAGCTGGTGAGTACTGCAAAGCTCCACCAGATGTGTCCAGGCACAGGAACTGTGACTTGAGCATCCCAAACACACGCTCTATTATACGTCTGGTCTGTGTGTGTGCCTCATTATGGCATTCTTGTTCGGGTGTATGTGCATTTCTGATGGGTGTCATCAGCCACGGCTCCAGAGTGTAACCAGCATCCCTCACTAGGTGACCATAAGGGATGTCCCCACTGACAAATCTCTGGTACAGCTGTGTCAGATGCCAGATGTGGGAATCATGATAGCTTCCAGGGCAGCCAGCACACATATTCATTATAATGCTCTGGGCATCACACATGACCTGGCAGCTGATGGAGGGGAAGCCCTTGCAGTTGATGTAGACCCTACCCCAATCACCGGGTTGTGCTTTGATGCGTATGTGCGTGCAGTCTATAGCACCCACTACCTCAGGGTATTCTGCTATTTGGTGGAAGAGATGCATATTGCTGGCCAACACCTCACAGGTGTTGAGGAACTATACGTGCTCACCGGCATGTGCTGACATGGCATCCAGGAACTGGTGGAATACTCTAGATGCTGATGCCTGTGAGATCCCTATGCTATCCCCAGTTGGGCTTTGGGAGGTACCTGTGGCTAGTATTCCAAGGCCTACACATACCTTTGTATCCACTGGGATGGGTTCCCCTCTGTTAGTTCAGTGCATCAGGCTTGGCTGGCACAGCTCTACAATTTGCTGTAGGAGGTCCCTGTCCACCCTTTAGCACTCCACTATCTCCAGCTCATGTAGCCCCTGGTAGGTTACCCTGGGTCTGTACACTCTTCTCTGTCTCCTCACTGTGAGTTGGCCGACAGCATTCCCATCCTCACCACCCTCAGCCTCTTCCACATGTTGTTGTATGATAGCTGCTGCAGCCCCTATAATTTTTTTGTTTTGTTTGTCAAAAGTTCCCCGCTTGTATACACTGATGGTGTACAGTATGAGAAAAACCAGAGGGAAAGGTGTTTGCATAGTTTATAGTAGTGTTCTGGGCTGGTCTGCTGCCTGTGTAATTGGCTGATTCTGATCCATTTCACCTGCCAGCTATGCTAGTTCTCCTAGATTACCTTTCTACTGCTGTTTTCCCTTCCCATTGCCTTCCTGTTTAAGCCCGGAGGCGTGCCGCACAAACACAGTGCTCAAATGTGCACAGAGCTGCTATTTCCTGGTTTACTTTTTTTTTCCTTTAAAACCCAGTGAGCGGCGCGCACATCCGCTTAGGTAATATAAAGAGTGCTAGGCAGCCTCAGACACACCCCCTTGCTTAGCTGTACTAAGCTAGGAGCAAACCTAAGCCACAGGGCTCCAATCCGCTTACAGTATGCCTGGCACACACCCCTATGATGTCAGCTAACTCCTAGGCTTGCACCAAGCTATTCCTGTTCTCACACTGTTGGGTGCTGACTAGCATGCAGGGGAAATCTGGGATTCACTATCATTCCCCTCATTTGCTTAGGACTACCTGCTAATGCATAGTTACATATCCCACACTGAGCCTCCCCCCTTAGTAACCACTATTCACTGGCCATGTTGTCTTCTGCCTGCCATTGAGTACAATGGCAAAATAGTGATTTTGGTTAGAATGCTTATTTTCATTTTTTTTCTTACCCCCTCGATCCCGTTTGCAAGCCACTGCTTTACGCTTAAACAGACGAGATTGGCTAAAAAAAAAATAAAAGCTGATTTTTTTTTTTTGCAAGTATTTTCCATGCCAATGGCCTTATAGTTGGCCATTGGCATGCTTTATACATGTTATGCACTCTTTATTTGGAGCTGTCATAGCTCCGTTCTGTAATTTGCAGAAATGTACTCCATTACTGGTGGAGTACATTTCTGCAGATTACACTAGTCCTGCACGGCCGGTTTCCAGCTTCCTGGATTGCAAATTCACCTAATTTGCATGGATTTCTCCTGCAAATAGGGTAATTTGCATACAGGGGCTGAGTCCGTGCAGAACTAGTGCAGAAGCGCTCGTGCACGCCCCTACATGTTATTACTGGATCACACGGCAGACATATTGCCTGCTGGAGCTCATGCTGCATGCCGTGCAGGGCTTTCAGAATCCAGGGGATATTCTTTTACACAATTATCATTAATCCAGCATTACATAAATTGATCAATTGATCAATTCCTGCCTTCCCTAAAACCTCACTTTTCCTCCAAAAAATATTCTGTATGTACTGTCCCACAATTTCCATTTTTTATGTAATTTGCTCTTACCCTTTTCTAAATAGCCTATTTCCAGTTCTCTTATCTCCATTACAATATTCACTATTTCAAATACAGTTGGTTTAGACTTTGATTTCCATATTCTAGTAACTGTTTTTGGCAGCCACCAGAATTAAAATTAACGAGGCCTGACTATATCTAAGTAATTCAGATCCTGTAACCCAGCTCAAAAATTACTTCCTTAATTAAAGTAATTTGCTTACCCAATACTTCTGCTAGAGTACTCTGTAGGGAATTTTTAAAGTCTGCCAACTCATTCTATTCCCAAAGCACGTGTTCTCAGTTACCTCTTTCTTCCCATCACTCCTCTAACATTTGAAATTTACCTGAGGAAAATGTCTGTGCAGTCTACTTGGGGTATAAATATACATATGCAAACACTTGCAAACAAAAATCCTAAATCTTCTACATTTTGTTGCATATTTGGGAACCATACATATGACCTCCCATTATTTCCTTGTGAATTGCTTATCCTGTCTCTCTTCCCAATCTTTTCTAACCTCCTCGGATTCATTTAAATAGTTATTGTGCAATATTTTATATGCCCTACTAACTACCTCTTTTTAACAGCAACTTCTGTTCTACATTTAACTAAAAACCCTACCAGAGCAGGTATTTCCCTTAGTATTCTCCTAATCCTTTCTCTTTGCCTTTGCTCTGATATCAGTCTCTGACAGGGAAGGCAGTCTCTAGCCTGCAGTCCAAATGTTTTCTTGGCCTCTTCCCAGTATGTTTCCTTTCTTTCTCCAGTAATTTGCTCCCAATACCTTGATTCCTTTTCTAGTTGCTCCAGTACACTCCAGACCCTATTGCCTATCCTCTATACTCCTAATTGCAGTGTTCCCTATCAGCAGAATCTCATTTCATCATTCTAGTGTTGACTTAGTTCTTACAATACTTTCTGCTACTTCATAAATACAATATTATGTATGGCCTTTGCTATTTTCCTTAAGTTTAAGCATCTGCATCTAAAATCCCACTCTCTCCTTATTTCTCAAATTTCTCCCTGCTTCATTATTATCCCTTTCTAGTTTGAACTACAACATTTTGCTTGTGTTATGTATATGAGCCTTAACTGTGTAGCTCTGAAATATCCCTTCAAATCAGATAATCCTAAACAACCTTGTTCTCTTGGGAGGATCAGCTTATGCCACTTGCCCTTGCCCTACTTCCCTTCCAGTTAAAATCTTTTAACTCTTAAAATTAACTGCAGTCCACATCTCCTCTGGTTGATAGAAATATGCCTGGCCTGTATGTAAAGCTAATGGGACTAAAAATATTTTCTTTGCTTGTATTTTACTATTGGTATTCATAAACAAGAACTTGCAGTTTCGCACTTTTCGATTATCTTTTCTTAAGTTTCTTCCCACATAGCCTTAGCTACGATAACACAATCCTTTTTAACCCATACTCCTAGATACTTCATTTCATCATGTCCTCATAAATATGGGCTTTGCAAAACCAGTTCATGTGTGGGTACACAGTTTACAGCCATAGCCTTTGTTTTGTCTTCATTAATTGTATATCTCAAAAAGAATTTAAACTGTCTCAGAATGTTTCACAACACTGAGTTGTCCTTTTCAGGTTTTATCAGATACAAAAATAATATAATCTGCAAATAAAGCCAACTTTTCTTTTTACCATACCAATTATATCCTTGAATTTCTGAGTCCCTTATTTTCTCTGCCAATGGTTCTTAACATAACTCAAATAACGAAGAAAGAGGCCACTCCTGACTTTTTCAAAAGTTCAAACAACTTGAAAGAGGAACCTTCCCACTTTAATTCTTGTCTCTGATCCCTCATAGATATCCTCTTAATAAACCTTATTATTGTATCAGGGACTGCAAATGTTTCCATTGCCCTACACATAAAATCCCAGCTTACTCTGTTGAATGCTTTCTATGCATTGAGACCCAGCAAGAACACTGGTATTTTATTATATTCTGTTTCCCTATGGATCATCATTGTTTAATGTTGTCAAATGTTTGTGTCCCCTCCACAAAACCACACTGATCCCTGCCTATCAATGTTAACAACACCTTTGCCATTCTTTTAGTTATTATAGGCATAAACACTTCATAATTATGATTTAAATTAGAATGAGTCTATATGAAACTGGGTCTGGTGGGTCTTTACCATCTTTAGGTACTACAAACACCACAGCTTTCTTCCAGGATGTTAGTGCTTCCCCTCCTTTTAAATACTGCTAAATAAAGCTTTACAGATCTTTCTCACTTTCTACTATCTTAGTTTCCGAACGTCCACAAGAATACCATCTATTCCTGGTGATTTTCATGCTGATTGATTGTACATTACCATTTTTATCTCATCTCCTCCTAGTGTAACTGTTAATTGTTGGGTTTCTGCTACCTCTAACCTTGGCTTATCTACGTCTTCCATACACATTTCCATTTGTGCTTTCTGTTGATTTTCACAGTCCTCTGCTTTATTTCAATTTTCTTAACATTAATGAAATACTTGTATGTTTTTTTTTCTTCTTACAAGTTCCCTAAGTTTAGCAACAACCCCTTCTACTTTCTCTTGCCTAAGTCGTGGTAAAAGATTTTGAGCTCGGGCATTATTATCAAAGTAACATTTGCGTAACAGCAATCTTTCTAAACTTATGCATATTTTACTGATACTCCCCTATTTTCTCTTTAGCAATTTACATTTTCATCTCTTCTGGCTCTGTGACACCCCCTCATTCTGCAATACTTTATCCTTTGTCAGCCCCTCTAAATAATTCTTGTCATGTCTTAACCATATCTCTTTCTTTTATTTCTATCCTATTTTTAAACTCCACTTTCATTTTATACCACTCACTAGCTATAACTTCTGAAGAAATGTATATCCTCCCTAACAACTCTTAAATAATTTCCATTACCCATTCCTTAAATTCCTCTCCTTTTAACAGGTAGGTGGAAAAGCACCAGTATCTTATTTGTACTTCATTACCCTGCACCTTTACAGTACTTGTTACTGGAGCATGAACTGAAAGAGTTATTGCATATGTGTTGACACTTTCAATTAAATACACATGTTCCTGTGAAATATAATTTCTGTCTAGTCTAGCCCAGTTATTGTTCCTTGGGAAATAATATGCAAATTCTCTCTGAGTTTCTACTACTGAATTCACATTTTCCATACCAAATATTTGCATAAATTTCTTTAGAAATCTACCATCTTTTGTATATTTTTCCTTCTAGTTCCCACAAATACTGCAAATCACGTTTCAGGACACACCTGTAAGTAATATTTCATGCTGAAAGCTGATTATTTCTCCCAAAAGTTTATTAAACTCTATAATAGCTGTTTTAGGTGGAATATAAAAATCCTCCTCCCTTGTCAGTAGCCCCTTACTACCACAAACATACCCTTTCTGACTTTTTTTTCCCTCTTCTGTCACTATTGGAGCTTCCCTAGTAATTAGTTTAAGTACTTCCTGTTTCCTTTGTCTTTGATACTCTTCTGAATATCCCTCTTCTAAAACAAGACCATTTGGCACTTTCTTAAACCTCAGCCTGAGCCCTGGCTTTGTTCCAGCAGAGTGGATAACAGCAACAGTAATCCCCTTGCACTAAGGCGGTCCATCAACTGACCCTGGGAACTACTGACCCATAAGCCAAACCGGCCTTATCTGCAAGTCCATCAAAAGAATAACCATGGACCTTCTCAACAAGGATATAGGTGACCTTCAAACTCTTGACACAACACAGTTTGGCTTTGTTAAGGGTAAATCATGTTGGACGTCTTCGAGGATGTCAACAAAGCCCTGGATGAAGGCAAAACAGTACATACTGCCTATCTTGACTTAGCTAAGGCATTTGACACAATCCCCCACTCAGGAATCATTGAGAAACTCTCCCAGCTGGGAATTAACCCATATGTCACGACAGAATGCATACTGTCAAAGTGGGGGATTCCACCTCTACCAGTAAACCAGTTACCAGTGGTGTACCACAAGGATCTGTACTGGATCCTCTGTTCGGAATCTATTTCTCAGATGTACAGACGAAAGTAGATGACCTGTGGCTTACCAAGTTCGCTGATGATTGCAAAGTGGGAGCAACCACTGAGTCCTCAAAAGATGTTAACATATTACAAGGGGGGGTCTAACACAAACAAATGATTGGTGCTAAAGCCATACACTAAAACTAAATGTAAAAAAGTGCATTGTTATCCCCTTTAGCAAAGAGGAAGTCATTGGAAATTGCAATACTGACAGCACCCCAAGTTCAAACTTAGTGGTGCGAGATTTGAGAACACACGTTAATACCAATCTAAAGTTCGATCACCATGTGTCCACAGTGGTAAGGAAAGCCTTTGACATTATGCATCTTGTAAGTAAGGGTACTACATCCAAAACTAAGGATGCTATAACTCCTCAGAATTCAAGCCTCATCAAAGAATACAATGCTCCCTTTTGCATGTAGCTCACCAGACACCTGCAGCAGCTGGACAGACCAAAGAGGTTTCTTACCAAAATAAATTCAGGGCCTCCAAAACATAATCTACTTGGAAAGACTGAAAGCTCTGTCACTGTACTATGTACCCTAAAAGCTGCTGAGAGGCACATTGTGCCTAGCCTACACAGCAGTCTCTGACCCTGCCCTAATGGAAATGCGGCACATCAGCAAATCAAAAGGGACAAAAGTCACTCACTCCAGGGATGTCAATCTAGCCTGTAACATTAACAGAAGATGCTGGAGAGACAGCTATATCTCCCAGAGACTGCTGCTCTTCTGGAATAAACTCTCAATTCAAATGATGTAGAGCTCCTCAATAACCCTATTCAAGCGCAACCTAGAAAATTGGATCGAAGACTGTAAATTCACCCCGGGGATGGCACCTATAGCCCTCATGGAAAGGGGCAGTCAGTGCTGATCACAGACTCACTCTGCAAATAACAACCACTTAACCAAGGTCATTTAGGCAACATGGGTATAACATGGCTAGGGTCTTCCCTAGGGCCATTAGCCTAGTAACCACCTATGAACCCATGAAATCCTTTATCAAATGTATATGCTCATTTATTTCCAAATGTGTCTTCTCTAGCATTATTTGCACTCTGCACTTCTTAATATAACTCAATACTCTTTCCTTTTTGTCTATACCTGTGAGGCCAGTCACATTCCAAAATAATAGGCTTAGTATAGCCATTATGATAAGAAGTTATTATTCCCACCTGTTATATATGACAGCCTTTTTAAATGCCTATTTTCCAGCTTTTGTGTTATATGCACCTAGTTAATGTTTGGCAGACTGATCTTTTGTACAGATGTTTCTTGTCATCTTCCCTTGAACCTATGTCACATTTTACAAGACTTTTTGTTTTAATGAAAGCCCTCAAAAAAAAAAAAAAAAACACCACCCAAGAACACCCATATAACCTATTAACTTAAAATAAACGCACAAAACTATGCACATCTTCAAATAATGAAGTTTGTCCCAAATTTCAGATTGAAAAAACTCCCTCCTTAGCCTCAACAAGCAAATCAAATCACTAGTGAAAATCTCCAAGGTCAATTATGAATAGAAACTAGCCTCCAAAATACAAACCTCCAAGGCCAATTATGAAAAGAAACTAGCCTCCAAAACAAAGAGAAACCATAAGTCTTCTTCAGTTACATCAGGAACCTCCATGGCAAAGCCCAGCTTTGTTCTAAATTAGTACTTAACAGTATCACTTACACTGATCCTGTTGACTTAGCCAACCTGCTAGCAGATAGGTTCAGTGCAAACTTCACCCCCCTGTCCCCCCCAAAGGCCCTTTTGACATCCTCGATACTTGTCCCGCACCTCACATCTCCATAGATCATGTTTTACATGCCCATTCCAAGGCAAAGAACACAGCTTCCATTGCACCTGATGGTGCAGAATACATCCTAGGATACTATCTCCAGCAAGAACTGGCTTCACCATTGAGCACCCTATTCAACCACAGCTTAAGTACAAGCTTCATTCCAGTGGAGTGGAGAACTGCCACTGTCATCCCCTTGCACAAAGATGGTGCCACTACTGACCCTGAAAACTATCACCCCATTAGCTTGACAAGTCTGACCTGTAAAGCCATGGAGCGTATTATTATGGATCTCATAAACAAGGACATAGGCAATCTCCAAGCACTTGACCCCACCCAGTTCGGATTCATCAAGGGCAGATCTTGCCTGTTGAACCTGGTTGATTTCTTTGAGACTGTCTCCAAGACCCTGGATGAGGGAAAGTCAGTGCATACAGCTTATCTTGACTTGGCCAAGGCCTTTGACACAATCCCCCACTCGGGCATCACTGAAAAGCTAACACAACTTGGAGTAAATTCCTATCTCATCAGGTGGGTGGCCAACTGGCTCACCAACAGGGCCCTCAAAGTCAAAACAGGTACGTCCACCTCCAATAGCAGACCTGTCACTAGTGGAGTTCCCCAGGGATCTGTCCTGGGACCCCAACTGTTTGGCATCTATTTCTCAGAGGTCCAGGCAAAGACAAAAGGCCTGTGGCTGACCAAGTTTGCGGAAGACTGTAAGTTGGGTGCTGTCATTGACTCTCCAAATGATGGTAACATACTGCAAGAGGGTCTCATAACAACTAATGACTGGTGCCAAAGTCATGGCCTCAAGCTAAATGCAAAAACATGTATCATCATACCATTTGGCAACCTGCAGTAAGAGACCTGGGCACTCAGGTTGATAACCTCACATTTGACCATCATGTTGCGGCAATGGTTAGAAAAGCCTTTTACTTGGTTCATCTCATAAGTAAAGGGATTGAATCCAGAAAAAAAGGTTACTACCTCTCTGTACTCCTCCCTCATTAGACCAATAATTGAGTATAATGCCCCATTTGGGATGTACGTCTCCAAACATCAGCACCAACTGGAAAGGCCGCTGAAATACCTCACAAAGAGAATCCATGGCCTCTAACACCTGTACTATGCAGACAGGCTCAAATCACTATCAATCTACTTGGCATCTGATTGCTCAAGTGTGATCTGTGTCTCTTCTACAAGGCAATCTCGGACCCTGCCCTACTAGAGATGCCGTATCTAACTCCTCACGCACTACCCACTCAAACGGCCTGAATCTAATATACATCAACAAAACCTGTTGGAGAGACAGGTTTGTCTCCCAGAGGCTACCCCTTGTCTGGAATAGACTCCCCATACACATTAAACAGAGCACCTCACTGACCCTCTTTAGGTGCAACCTTGATGAGTGGATGGTTAACCACAAATTTGTCCCAGGGGTTCCACCTGCATCCCTCCCTGACAGGGGTGACAGGTGCTGACTGGGGTTTCTTTTTGGGTATAAACTCTTGGCTAGGCATGTAAGGGCCCCAGGGCCATTAGCCTAGTAACCTCCTATGATCCTATGAATTGTCCCAAATCAAAAGCTGCACACAGGTAAAACCTAACCTAAAACTAAGGTTACCCATGCTAAAACACATGCTACAGCCTGTGCTCCTATTTAACACTAATTGCTGTCTGTTTTTGTCTTATCTTTACTACCCTCTCAGATGTGAAAATCAACTTTTACCCTTAAGAAAAGTGCACTGGCCATCTTTAAATAAAACTTAATTATATACTGTTCTGGTAAATGCTTTAAAGTATTTTGTTAGCAGAAAAGTTACTATCTCTCATTCACTTCCAATAATTTCAAACATTATTTTTTATGGTTTACTATTGTTTGTGCAAATGACATTCTATCGGCTGCAATGTGCCGAAAAACAGAATGTTGAATGCACAAGCACTTTTGCACCAGATAGTTGACTCCACTTATGAAAATGCACAACTGCATTCGCATAAGTGGAAATTGACTATCTGCACAGAGATGGTGCAGTGGGGAGTGGAAATTCATCCACATCCCCACTGTAGTGCGATCTCAGAATATATAAGTAAGGGGTGGGGTGGGGGGTGCAGTGGGGCTTGCCCCCTGCAAAAACGTGATAGCTGATTAGGAGTTTTGATTTACATCAGCTCCAATATAGCTATCAGGTGGGGGTTTCAACAACAGTGTCGAGTCAAATGCATCGAGCATTTGGTTCGACATTGTGTAAGTTATTTTTTTTTTTTCTTTTGGTATTACCATTCGTTTATTTGAATGGAAAATGTTTTTCCGTTCGAATAAACAATAGTAAAACATTTTTTACTGAGCTGCTTGCCATTGTACCTTTTAATTTTACATTTCACATCTCTGTCAGTAAATACTGTTGAGACCACTCGATTTATTGCCTTCACCTTTAGTCGGTTTGTTTCCATGGAAACAAAAAGATCAAAATGCAGAGCTGCCCTCAGCTCCAGATTTCTCAACTGGCAGTGACCATTTATTTGCATAAAGAAAATATTTATTACATTGTGGCCTCTCACTTTTTAAAACACACTTGCATTCACCAATAAATTGTCATTAGATTAAGCCAAGGGAATTAATCTAGACACTCACCTATGCAAAAGGGAAAGAAAACATTTCACTTCTACATATATTATAATCAAGGTGCTTTTATACCCCATCCTCCACCCAAACAGCCCAAACATTACAACCTATTGACTTAAACATGCTTTTCTACATACTTTCTTCTCTTTTTACATTGTAATGCCTACATTTCGTAAAACTAAAAAAGTACCCATTTACTTTAGGTTCATAGGTAGGTACTAGGCTATCTGCCCAAAGGCATTTATAAACCTAGCCGGAATTGTGTTGGCTTTCGCCACCCCCTTATATTAGTTCCCTGCGCCTCTGTCCAGCAGAGCCATTGAAGTGATCCCAGGGGTAAACTTTCTATTTCCCATCCACTCGTCAAGGTTTCTCTTGAAGAGTGTTGGTGAGGATCTCTGCCTAATGTAGATTGGAATCTTGTTCCAGAGCATGGGAAGTCTCTGGGACAAGAATCTATCCCTCCAGCATGTCCTATTTATTGTTGAGGTGAGGTTTAGATCCCTAGAGCGTGTGGCTCGAGGGTATATGGTTTTCTTTAGATGGAGCATGTCCATCAATTCTGGGTTGGACATGGCTTTGTATGTCAGGCATAGATCACCTCTGAGTAGGCAGTATGCAACCGAGTACAGCTGAAGTTTCTTCAGTCGAGATGCATAGGGCATCTATTTGAGGCCAGTGATCCTCTTGGTGAGGTACTTCTGTGGTCTTTCCAGATGTTGCAGTTGTCTTGTAAGGTACATCCCAAATGGGGCATTGTACTCTATGATGGGTCTGATGAGTGATGTGCAGAGGGGCACAACGACCTCTTTTGATCTGGATGCAAACCCTTTTGTGATTAGGTGAGCCACATAGAAGGATTTTCTAACGACTTTGGCAACGTGACTATCAACGGGGAGATTACTATCTGCTTGGGTCCCCAAATCCCTTATTATGTCTTCTGTATTTAGGGGGCTACCACCTATGTGGTAGTTTGTGGGTACTTTGTTTTTTCAAAGGGGATGACTATGCACTTTTTGGCATTTAACTTGCGGCCATGGTTTTGACACCAGGTATCTGTCTCAGTGAGATCCTTTTGGAGGATGTCTGTGTCAGATGGAGAGTCAATTCTAGCCCCTAGTTTGCAGTCATCTGCGAACTTGGTCAGCCTTAGACCTCTTGTGCTTGCCTGTACCTCTGAAGTATATGCCGAACAGGAGGGGTCCTAAGACTGAGCCCTGAGGAATGCCACTTGTAACTGGTTTAGAGTCAGACCCAGCTCCCGCAACTCTTACCATGTGGGTTCTATCTGTGAGCCAGTTGGCAACCCATCTCATGATGTAGGGGTTTATGGTCAGGCTGGTGAGCTTGTCTATAATACCAGAATGCGGAATGGTGTCGAAGGCCTTTGCGAGGTCTAGGTAGGCTGTGTGGACCACCTTTCCCGCATCTATAGCCTTGGTAACTGTCTCAAAGAAGTCCACCAGGTTTAGGAGGCATGATCTGCCCTTAACAAAGCTGAACTGGGTAGGGTCCTGTGTTTGGAGGTTCCCAATGTCTCTGTTAATGAGATCCATGATGATGCGCTCCATAGCCTTGCAGACCAAGCTAGTCAGGCTTATAGGGCAATAGTTCCCGGGGTCTGTTGTGGCTCCACCTTTGTGAAGTGGAATAACCAGTGCTGTGTGCCACTCTATGGGCACGTAGCCTGTGGAGAGGCTGAGTTTGAACAGTGTGTTTAGGTGAGGGGTTAGTTCATCTTTGAGCTCGTGTAGGATGCAGCCTGGGACACTGTCAGGTCCCACTGATGCTGTGTTTTTGGCTTTGGAGAGAGCTGTTTTAACCTGAGTGTCTGTGGCTTCAGGGGCACTACATTCTTCTGGTATGGTTATGGGCCCTTTTGGGGGTGAGAGGGGGGTGAAGTTTGCACTGAACCTGTCTGCCAGGATGTTGGAGATATCGGTCAGTTCAGTGTATTTTGTGCCATTCTGCACTAACTCCAAGCAGCTCTGAGAATTGCCACTTAGATTCTTGACATAGCTAAAGAATGCCTTGTGGTTATCTTCGGAGTCCTTGGCAATGTTTCTTTCGAAGCTAGCCTTGGATGATTTTATGAGGAATCGTAGTTTCTTGCTGATACTGATCAGGGATGTCTTACCTTCTTGTGATTTTACTCTTTTCTGTACTAGTTTCCTCCTTCTATTGTACAGCTTGTTTATGGCAGAGGTCCGCCAAACTGGTTTCCTTTTCTTGGAGGAGTGAATCTTGGATTTGCTTGGGATAGCATGATCCATGCATTCTTGTAGGTGCCCGTAGAGTGCATTAGTAAAGGATTATGAAGCTTGGGCAGCGGTATGCTTTAGCATGGGGGCTTTGAAACTTTTCACCTCGGTCTTAATTAACGTGAAGTTTGCTGTTGAAAAGTTTTTCATGGTGGTTTCTTTGACAGGAGGTGGGGGGAGGAATGTGGATATCCAAATGATTAGTTTATGTTCAGATCTAACCAGCGAGGGGTTGACCACCAGTGTGGAACACCAGTCACCCATGTTGGTGATGACCAGGTCTAATACACTGTCACCTCT
This sequence comes from Protopterus annectens, assembly GCF_019279795.1. Taxonomy (NCBI): domain Eukaryota; kingdom Metazoa; phylum Chordata; order Ceratodontiformes; family Protopteridae; genus Protopterus; species Protopterus annectens. Next base: position 642,690,531 of record NC_056741.1, on the reverse strand, counting down.
GGTAGGGGTGTTGATCAGTTGATCCAGGGCGTTTGAGTTTATAAATTCTAGGAAATGTTGGGCAAGGGAATTAGTACATGAGTAGTTCTCCCAGTTAATGTTTGGGTAATTGAAATCACCCAATATCAGGGTGTTTGGTAGAACCTTTATGTTTCCCAGTGTTTCCAGAAATGCGGAATGGGGGTCCTGGGACATGGTGGGTGATTTGTAGCAAGCTACAATTTGAATTGCAGTTTTGCCCATTGTTAGCTGCACGTGGATGATCTCTGAAGCATCATGCTGTGCCACTAACCTGGAGGTGTGGGTATCCTTGATTAATATGGCTATGTCCCTGCCTTTTGTATTTCGGTCCAGGTTTTGTGGCCAAAATGTATGGTATGAGTTGTAGCCTGGTAGTGCTAGGGTGCTCTCTCGAGCTTTAAACCAGGTTTCTGTTACTGCACATATATCGATTTTCTCCATACTGAGGAGTGCCTCGAGTGCATGCATTTTGAGGTTTAGACTTCTGGCACTGAGCAGCATTACCCTCAGTTTTTTGTTACTTGTGCTATTTACGGCGATGGGTTTGTCTTTTGAGCCTTGCCTAAAAAAGGCACTATGCAGGTGGCAAGAGCCTTGGCCAGTATTCGAAAGCCTAAAGGTGACAGGTGCAAGCCGTCTCTAGCGAAGCAGCGTGGCTTGTCGAGCATGTCATCCCTTTACTATCTTTATCACATACAGGGAGGGTGGCCTAATGGTTAAAGTGTTTGCCTTACAAACACAAGGTGCAGGGTATGAGTCTCACAAGGGATAATTAGCTAGGCTTAAAAATGGCTCGCAAGGGCAGTTAGCCTAGTACTAACCTATGAACAATCACTGAAAATACTTTACTACATGACATGTAATTTTATATCATAAAATGTTTTATACAAATTCTGTTAACAAAATTTGTTTTACTTACAATCACTTTTTTCTCTCTTTCTCCTTCCAAACATTAATGTCATAAAGTTGGGCATTTGCCTGTCAGTCCCCCAACAGGTTTAACAAAGTCAACAAAATTAAATCTTTCTCTGCCACGTTTTCTTGTAAAACCATACTTTATAAATGTGATTGATACTTTATAGTTTCACATTTATCCACTAATTTCATTGCTGCTGGTCTTCTTCCTGTTCATCTCCATTTCCAAATCCAAGAATCCAATTCAAGTATCTCCTTTGCTTTTTTTCGGTTTCTCAAGTATTATCCTTTGGAACACTGGAAAAGGTTTCACTGGCAAAGTCTCTCTATAAGTATTACCATTAGAAGAATGAGAAGCAGAATCCCCTTCTCTTTGATGTCTTAATCCTTGTTGGACAAACTTATATTTCCACCTTACCTGTCTGCATCAAGCATGACTTTGATCCTCCCGGAAAAAATATCCTTAAGACATCTGGATACAACAGGTTGAATCTCATACCTGTATCTCAACATTCCCTGATTGCTGGGATAACTTTGCATCTCATTTGCCTGGTATACAGTGAATACTTATTTTCCACAAACACTGCACTGTTTCTAACTTTTAACATTTTGGCCTTTCAGCCTCAGTTTTGTCATGATTAACTCTATCATCTGGTATGATTGCATCTTTACTAATACAGGTTTTGGCTGCTTTATTCGTGGCCAGGTTTGGAACATGTACATTAGGTGCCCTCTCAATTAACAAAACCTGCTGTGGAATACCAATCTAGTTCCTTTATTTGTGCTTTCATAAAACTTATTATAGCCTCTTCCTTCCAGTTTCTCTGGTACAGCAGAAAATCTCAGATTTTCTCTGTATGCCCTGTCCTCTTGCTCATCTCTTTTTTGAAACAGCTTGTCTTGAGCAGTGTCATTCCCAGCCACTGTTTTCTTCATTTCATCCTCTGATTTTTGCAGTTTTATCAGCTCATCTGAATAACTGTTCAAAGCTTCTTTCATTTTCCAGCCTTTTGTTATTTGAGTTGATATACTCTTTCAATATTTTATTTATTTTAACCATCTCTGAACACATCTGACTTATTCATTCCTCTAAATTACTGGAAGCCATCTTTTGTACCAAAGCTGGAGCTTGAACTGCTTTTTGGTGAACAGCTGCAGGATTCTTCCCAGGCAGTGTCTTCTCTTCAGCTTTTCCTTCATGTTCTCTAAATTTATTCTTTGCTAGCATCAAGACAGTGCATTTACAAGCCAGTAAGTGGATTCTACTCAAGCTGACAATATAATTGGGAGTTGTTTCTCAGTTTCTTTTTTCACATTGGGAGAGCTGAAATTAAGCTGTTGATCAGTGTGCAGCCATCTTGAAAGTCCGCCCTTAGTTACCTTTGTACAAACAACAGCAGTGCCAATTCAACTGATTGTTTTTGGCAATGCACTGCCCCTAAAGGGGTTGAACCCTCTACGATAAAGCTCACTTCCCCCAATTTCCAACCACCCCCACTACAACTACATTTACATTTCTGTAACCCAACAACTCCATATTTATTTTACAGTTTGTTTACCGGGAACGTCCATTGGGCCGAAAAGAGTCTATTTTCAATTTAGGTCCAGGGAGAAAAGCTCCTTATACAGTTATACAAATGTAAATTAACAAATACACACAAGTTGTTACACAGTTTAAGAAAATAAATGCATGCAATAAAGGTAAAACAAACATATATAAAAAAAAAACAAAAATCTCAACTCTTAACAAAAATCATAGTGTAACATGCCCTGTCAGAGCATTCAAAGGCAGTATAAACAATAACATATTGATTAAGCATGGTATAAAACAGTTGAGGGATGTGTCTCGCAAACCATATGTAAGAATTATAGAGTAACAAGATATACAGGGTTACAAGTCTTACAAATATATGAGTATGAAGAAATAACAGGAAATGAATAACATAAGAAAGAGAAAAGGTAGATTACAAAAAGCGGAGATCAAGTATTAGAAGTGAGTTGAGAGAAGGGAGGGTAGGGAAATAGGGGTGCAAAAGAGGGAGGTCTGGTGGGGTGAGAGCAGGAGCATTCCCATTAAGAGAGGTGGGAATGGAGCAAGGTCTTAAAGGTAGAGTGGTTGTTGGTGGTACGAATGTGTGGTGGAAGGGAATTCCATAGGCATGGTAGGGAGAAGGATAATAGAAGTTTGCCTGGAGTGCGTGCAGGTTTGTGTAATTCGAGCAGGTTCTGATTGTTGGACCTGAATAGTCTTGGACCTGAGTAATCTATTAGGCTGATGTATTTTGAGAGTGGAGGCGTGGGAGGGGCAGTCAGAGGGATTGAAGATGAGTTTATGTGCATTAGTTAGTTGGATGTTGGAGAGATAGGCAGTTCTAGCCAGTTCAATTTGTGAAGGGTGTCGCAGTGGTGAGAGGAGGATTTGGATCAGGTAGCAAACTTTGAGACTTTGTTGTAGCAGGAAGATAATTTTGTCTTTAGAGAGGATTGAAGATTAGTGAGGAGAGAGGCTCCATACAAGAGGGAGGGAATGAGGTAGGTGGTCGACAGGATATGCTTGATTGAGGGAGTAAGATGATCACTGTGGCGATAAAGCATACCTACGTTTTGGTGGGTTTTCTTAATATCAGTTTGTAGATGAACATCAAATTTTAATTGTTCGTCAATAAGGACACCTAGAATCTTTGTATGGGGGACTTACAATCAATCATACACATCACAGGTACGCCGTTTGCTCTCTCATTTTATATACAGATATTTTACATTCCATCACCATTTTTGGTCCTTCTCTCCTCACTCTACTTTATCTTCTGCCTCTACTTTTCTATTGACCACCTAATATTTAAACATCATTACCTTAATTCAAACTACTGATCACCCCTTATGAAATTCTTCAAACCTGCTTTTCTTTATTATAGTTACATTATGCTGGCCCTTCACTATTTCTACTTCTACTACCTATTAGTAGCATATGTTTTCACACTCTACTGTTACCTAACCTCACTGTCACCTCCAGAAAACTACACAATAATTTTAAATCATCCTCTCTCATCCTGCTATGGCATCCAGCCCATACTCTACCACATCCCATACTTTCCTTAATTACAAATGTATCAAAAATAACCCATACCTTACAGATAATTTAAAGGTGAAACAAATATTCAAACTGCACACACCTCTTATCTGAGCTTGCTCTTGATGGTGGCATACATCCTAATCCTGGATCCTCTCTACATACTTGCAAGCCTACCAGCTCAGCTGCTTCTAGTACTCTTCCATTCAGCCAAAGTAATATTTTACTTCTGATTAACTTAAATCTTAGGAGCATCTGCAATAAACTGCTAGACTGACATGCCTATATAGTCTCATACAGTCTGACATACTAACAGCCAACCAGGTTCTAAAGACCAGGAAATTTTCCTCCAAGGCTGCATCACCATTAGAAATGACAGACAACAGAAGAAAGCTGGTGGCATGGTTACCATATAAAAAAATAACATAGAAAAAGCTTCCTACCCCCTTACCCGCTCCAACTTTCCCAATGCAGAAATAATGCTCTCACTCCTGTAAATCAACAAGCACAAGAGCATATGCATTACTGCCATCTATATCCCTCCTGAGAACAACATCCTATTACTAGAAGAACTCCTTTACTGGATCTCTCATAATATCAACAAGGAAACCATCATCTTACGTAATGTTAATATATATACTACCTACTTATCAACTATGACTCTCACACTCTCTGTATCAATCTCCTTGGTTTTAGTCAAATTATCACTACTGCTACTCGAATCGACAAATGCAGTAAAAGGGAGTCTACATTAGACTGGATCCTCACCACCACCATTCCTAACAAAATTAATACTGCTGGCTGCCTACCTGACAGCATCATTGACCATCTACCAACCCTTGTCATGAGATAATCTAATAATATAAATACTCACATACTCTGTAATAATGTGTGTACACTCTCCTCCTTCAATAATAACACCTCCATTAACTACCTCATCAAATACAACTGGGATATTCTAATATAATTATCCCTAGGTGACTCTGTAACTCACATTCCTTAACATACTCAATGAACTAGCTCCCGTCAGATCCAAATAAATCAAATCTAAACCCATCCTATGGCTTACAAGAGAAACCAGGTAACTCTGGCTAAACAAAGATAAAGCTTGGAAAGCATGGACTACTGACAAAACACCACAAAAACGGCAATATTTAAGACAGCTTGGGAAACATTCTAAACTAAAAATCAGATCAGATAAACTAAGTACTTTTCCTAGCTCCAAGACAACCACCAACAGAATCCTAAGCTTTTCTGGAACACAACCAAAAGACTACACCACCCAAGCCAAACTACCAGTCCTTCACCAATTATCACCAACAATTCAGACCCTACAGCTACCCAATTCAATGCACATTTCATTCACTCTGCCCTCTCTCTACTTAATAACAAATCACCTGTCAGCTTTACTACTTCAAACAGTACTAATCACCACCAAAATCCTTTTGCCCTTCAGCCAGTATCTGCCTCTTTTATAAAAAAACACCTCCTAAAACTAAAAAATTTTGCCCCAGCTGCTGACAATCTGCCACCCAAATATTTCAAAATTGCTGCAGATACTGTCAGGAACCCTATATTTATACTCAGAAACCAATCAGTTACAGAAGGTTACAACCCATCTATTTGGAAAAATATTCCATATCATACCTCTACATAAAGGGATACATCTACCTCTTCAATTACCAACCTATAACTTTTATTTATTTATTTTACATTTGTTAACCAGGAAATTCCAACTGGACCTGGCCCATTTACAGCGGAGGCCCGGGGAGAAAAGCTCTTAAACATTGTTAAAAAAAAAAAAAAAACAAGAGAAGAAATTTTTACAGTGTTATACTAAGGTCATGTAAATAATACAACATGGAGTTACACATTTTGCCAGACAAACACTGAAAATATATAATAAATTGGAAAAATAAATTTTCCAGGAGAAACAGTCAGGAATTCCATTTAATGTGTATAATGATTGTGACAAAAAGAGGAGCAGTTGCCCGCTATGAGAAGTAGCAACTAATAACCACAGTTACTGGCTGGGTTTAATACTGTAGAGCGTTAAAGTGAGTAGCTTGGAAGTTGGAAAAAGAAGGGGGGAGATGGGAGAGTAAAGGTTAAGTTATACAAGGACATAACCAGGTATTTAGTAGATGTGATTTCAGGGAGTTTTTGAATTGTGGGGTGGTAGAGGCAGTGGTCAGAGAATGGGGGAGGGAATTCCAGTTTTTAGCAATGGTGTGGGAAAAGACTGCTTTGCCCACAGTATTGTTTGCCCTGGAGATGCAGAGGAGAGATTTGTCACTAGACTGGAGATGCTGATTTGCAGTGTAATGGGTAAGAAGATTGGATATAGATTGGGTTTTTTCAGGGTACTTAAGGATGTTATATGCAGTAACTAGCTGGTGGTAGTTAAGTAGTTGTGGTAACTCTAGCCATTTTAGTTCTTTTAGTGCAACAAAGTGATGTGTTCTGTAAAAGGAGTTAGGTTAGTTTTTCTAATATGGGTGAAAATAGGTGCTGCGTACAGTAGTGTGGACAGAAGGAGACTCTGGGCAAGGGTGACTCTTGCTTGGTGTGAGAGAAAGTTTTTGTGCCTATATAGTGCGCCCATATTTTGTGAACCAATTTGATGGTTTGTGAAATGTGGATATCAAAATGAAGATTGTTGTCAGTTTCAATACCAAGAAGTTTGGTGTGGTCAGAAAGAGAGATGGTAGTGCCATTTTTAGATGTGATGGAAAAGGAGAGGAGAGCTTTTGATTTGTTAGGGGAAAATAGTAGTAGTTTTGTCTTACTGGGGTTTAGGATTAGTTGGATACCTGAGATCCATTTTTCTACAAAGGTTTCCTGGGAAAGTTGCTGTAGAATGGTGGGAGATGAGGCAGTGCAGATCAAGGTTGAATTATCTGTGTATTGGATAAGTATGCCACGCTGGGTAGAGCTATTCAGGTTGTTTATGAAAATAGAAAAGAGAAGTGGGCCCAGTATAGAGCCTTGTGGGACTCCTATGGTAGTTGGAAGTTGGGGGATAGTGCTCCTTGCCATTGGACAGATTGTTGCGTGTCAAATAGGTAGCTTCTGAACCAGGCTATGGTAGATGGGGTGAAAGATAGTGAGGCTAGAGAATCTAGCAGAATGGAGTGAGAGATTACGTCAAATGCCTTTGAGAGGTCCAAGAAAATGGCTGACGTATATTTGTTGTCGTTCCTGTGAAGGTTAACTAGATTAGAGAATGAAAGAAGAGCAGTGGTTGTGCTGTGATGAGGGCGGAAGCCATATTGTGTGGTAGAGAGGAGCTGATGTGTGTTCAGGAATTTCATGACTTGCAAATGGATGCATTTCTCTAGAATTTTAGATAGGGGGCATATGATGGCAATGGGTCGGTAGTTTGAGAAGTCATAGGAGTTACCCCCTTTATGAAGAGGAATAATATAAGATACTTTCCAGAGTTTTGGAATATAGGATTCCTGTATGGAGCGGTTGATTAGGATGGAGATGGGGTAAGACAGAGAATCAGAGGCCATTTTTATAAAGGTAGCAGGTAAGCTATCTGCTGCAAGGGTGGTGAGTTTAAGTTTTAGAAGGAGTTTCTTAATTGTAGAGGTGGGGACAGGTGATAGAGTAAAGGAGGGAGTCTTTTCTGGTTGATTGGTTTGGGTATGTGATGAACTATGATTGGTTAGCTGCCTGGATAGAGCCAGGATTGATTTTGTGAAGTGGTGGTTAAATTGAGTGGTTATATCTAAATTACTATCTGTAGAGCTTGGAGCTGGAGTAGTGGTTTTGCCTGGTTTTAGTAAGGAGTTAATAGAATGCCAGAATTTGAGGATTTTTTGAGTATTTGTTTTGGGCACTGAGGAAATAGTTTTGTTTATTTTGTTTAGTTTGAGCCTTGGCGCGATTTCTAAGCTGTTGGTAGTTTTGCTTGGAACTGGTGGTGTTTTCTCTTTTCCAGATTTTCCAGGCTTTATCTCTGGCTTTTAGTAGGGCTCTGGTGTCCCTTCTTAGCCAAAGTGCATAGTTAGCTTTCACTCTAATTTTCCTACTGGGGGCGAGTTTATTAAGAACTTACTCTACCTCCAGTCTCTGAAGTACTAGAAAAAATGCAATCATTCCCAACTCCTATTCCATCTTCACAATAACAATCTCCTCTCCAACATCCAACACAGTTTCTGGCCTCTCCACAGCACCACTACTGCTCTACTCAGTTTTACCAAAAATCATAAACTCTAATAGAAACAGTGGCAACCTAGCATCCTCCATCTTCTTAGACATGTCAAAAGAATTTGACACAGTTTCACACCAACACCAGCTCCATGAACTATCCTCCCTAGGACTCTCCCATTCATCCCTTAGCTGGTTCCACATCTATCTCACCAACAGACTCCAGGAGTAAAATGTAAAAGAACTCCCCCCTTGTCTCTGTCTGTCTGTGTTGGCATACATCAGAGATCTATTCTTGGCCCTTTACTGTTCAATATATTCTCTAATAATCTTCACAAAGCTACCAAAGAAGCCTCTATAGTACAATATTCAGATGATGCCACTATCATAAGTTCTGTGTCAAGTCTACTGTTACTCCACAACATGACCCAGGACTCCTTTTCCTTTGTTGAGGCCTAGCTAGATGGCTACCAACTACTTTTATATGCTAAAAAAAGGCAAATGAATGCTGTTTTCACCCAAATCTCTGTCAGCACAAAAACAACCCTTCAACATCATATCATCAAATAATACCACATTTGAAATAGTTTCCAATACAAAGTGTCTTGGTGTCATAATTAACAGTAACTTAAGTATGATCAGCACAACACTCAAGGAATCAAGAAAATTCAACAAAAGCTGGGCTTCCTCTACCAAAACAAACCCTTTTTCACTGACTCCTTTATGAATTCTTCAGCAACATCTTACCTTCTAACTTTACTTATCTGTGAAGCACCCTTTCTGACTACTCTTCACTCCACCTTAAAATGGAAACTACAGGGTTTCTACAATAAAACAGCCAAGTTTGCATCCAACTTACCTAACTGTTCACACCACTTCCTGGCACTAAAGTACCTACACTGGCTCAAACTACCTAACTACCTTGCTTATTCCAAACTGCTTACTTCCACAAAATAGCATGCAAACTCAAAATCTACCCATCACTAAAAACACCCCTAAACACTTCTCTCCTAGGAATCTCTGCTAATAGAACAAATATCTCCTGACCACAACAAAGTCTCATAACAGTACAGTTGACTCACTTTACACAACCTATGCTGCTAGGCACTAGAAATACATCCCATCCAAACTAAAACAAGATAACAACACCGCACATTTTAAGTACAACCTGAAACAGAAACTTACTTCCTTGTGGCTATGTTCATGCTCTCATTGTGACTAGGCTCACTTTTATTTCTGTTTCTCTTCCATTACCAATCTCTCTGTCAAACTCCCCGATTCTCTCACCTTACTAACAGTACATTTCCCCAGTAAACAAACTAAAATAAATAAATAGAAATTATCCATGTCACTTTTTCTGTCACCCCCACTATGGCTTCTCCAACTATTCTATATCCTTAATCCTCTCATACTAATACCTCCTCCTTACCTACCTATTGTTATCTCAACCTCTCTACTCTCAGAACTTTTTCTACTTGTGTTTTAATTATTTATGCTTATACCCTTATTCCTCCTCGACCATTTTCTGCTCCTACTCTATTGAAGTGACATCCAGTCTCATTTATGTCAATATACATACGGAACCTATTTGTATCATCACTGCTCCATCTCCAGCTCTTATATGCTAATATTCCTTTGATTTATATACAATAATATAACTTCTAAGGTACATGATAAATGCATTTACTATTTATGCCTCAATATTACATGCAAAGTAATTCTTAAAATGTTTATTTTTTTTTTTTTTTACTTTTGCTCACTGTAAAAATGTATTTTATGTGGTGCATTTTTCCCCCTGGCCTCTGCTGAAAGTAGGACTTGTGCTCATTCAGACTTTAACAAATGACAACAAATAAATACATAAATAAATAAGCTTGTACAAATAAATTGTAAGGTTCTGTCATAAGATGATTACTTTAGTAGCATATACTTTACGTTTAATGAATAAAGTATACTAAATATTCACAGCTCCCAGTTTTATACAAAATTCTAAATTTCCATCTTCAGTGGTCATGTTGCCACTACATTTTACTACATATAACTATTAATGCGTTATATGTAATGTGCAAAAATAAATGAAAAATCAAGTTTCAATACTTTGCAGTCACTGGGAAGAGGTTCAAGGCAGACAAGTTATGGATACCAACAATTGCATTGTGTGTGGACTGCTATTTAGCAGCTACTGGACCAGTCATTGGCACCTGTCAAAATGACAAGGCAACTTGCCAAGATACATTACACTGAAATCTTTTTGATAGATAACAGGAAAATACTATGACATTCCAGTGTTCACCCTTAACACCACACCCTCTTTAAAGAAGATTTAAAATTTATCTTTTGTTGATTACCAGCAAAGCCTGATCGGGAAAAAGCCTTTTTTTTTCAGAGGAGGTTCAGAAAAAAAAGCTCTACAGAGAGAATTAAAAATTGAATACATATAAAAAAATCTTAACAGTATATGTAATAGAAAGATTAGGAAGAAAACTACTACCTAAATAGCTCATACAATAAGACGTATAAATACCATATACAACTCTAATAAGATAGAATAAATAATAGTAGCACAAACAGATATATAGAAGTGTAAAACCCTAAATATATACAATTTATCTAGGTGCAAATAGCAATAAAGCAATAACTGTAAGGACTTAATATAAACTGCTTAGAAGTAATAGAATAAAGTAAAGTAACGCATAAAATAGGAAAAAAGTTTTATACCTCTTATTTAAAGCTACTTAAATGGTATAAAATACTATTGCCTAGTACTATGCTATGTATATCATGTGGCAGTATATTTCAAATTAGAAACCACAAGAAAGTAATGACAAAGACAGTATTTAGCATTGGTACTTGCAGTTATAGCCAGTCTGGTGATGACTATGACCCAGACGAACCAAGTTCAATTAGTGCCTTGTGCGCTTGACAGTGCTGGCAGGAAGGATGAGGTGTTTCTATCCAGGTAAGGGAGGGTGTGTGCTGGTCTAGCTCATCATTGTCCAGCCAGCCTTACTTGAGTACACTAACCACACAGGAGGGACGTTTGGCCTAGTAAAAAAATACCAGCCCCCCCCCCCCCCCCACAGATGACAGTGCTACTTGTTGCACTTGACTCATAGGTTCATAGGTTCATAGGTAGGTACTAAGCTATCGGCCCTGGGACCTATAAAAGCCCAGCCAAAAAGGTACCCCGGCTTTTGCCACCCAAGAAAATTATTTTCCTGTGCCACTGTCGAGCAGAGCCACAGAGGTGATCTCCGGGGTGAATTTCCTATTTCCCATCCAATCATCAAGATTTTTCTTGAAGAGTGCTAATGAGGAGCTTTGTTTGATATAGATATGTAGTTTATTCCAGTGTATGGGAAGTTTCTGGGACAGGAATCTATCCCTCTGGCATGTTCTGTTTATTGTGGTGACCAGGTTTAGGTCCATAGAGCATGTAGCTCGGAGGGATTGGGATTTCTTTAAGTGGAGCATGTCCAATAGCTTTGGGTTTGACATAGCTTTGTATGTTAGGCAGAGATCACCTCTGAGTAGGCGATATGCAACGGAGTAAAGCTGGAGTTTTTTGAGATGGTCAGAGTAGGGCATCTGTTTGAGGCCGTTAATCCTCTTTGTGAGGTATTTCTGCGGCCTTTCCAGTTGTTGGAGATGTCTTGTGAGGTACATACCAAAAGGGGTGTTGTACTCTATAATGGGTCTAATGAGTGATGAGTAGAGGGGAACAATGACCTCTTTTTTTCTGGATGAGAAACCTTTTGTGATGAGGTGTGCCACACAGAAGGATTTCCTGACTACTATGGCGATGTGATTATCAAAGGAGAGGCTACTGTCCACCTGTGTCCCAAGGTCTCTTATCACACTTTTGGTGTTAAGTATACCTATGTTGTAGTTCATGGGTACAGAGTTTTTACCAAAGAGGATGACAACGCACTTTTTGCCACTGAGCTTGAGGCCATGGCTTTGACACCAGGCATCTGTCTCAGTGTGGCCCTTTTGTAGGATGTCCACATTGTTAGGAGTTTCAATTATGGCCCCTAGTTTGCAGTCATCCTCAAACTTCCTTAGCCAAAGACCTCCTGAGTTAGCCTGTACTTCAGAGAAGTAGATACCAAACAGGAGAGGACCCAGGACTAAACCCCTTGGTACTCCACTTGGTCACTGGTCTGAAGTCGGATTTGGAGTCTGCTACATTCACAGTGTGGGTTCTGTCAGTGAGCCATTTGGCAACCCATCTTGTGACATAGGGATTTACACCTAGTTTAGTGAGTTTATCTATAATTCCAGAGTGGGGGATGGTGTCAAAAGCCTTGGCAAGATCTAGATAGGCTGTGTGAACCACCTTACCCTTGTCTACGGCTTTGGTGACTGCTTCAAAGAAGTCTATCAGGTTTAGGAGACATGATCTGCCTTTTACAAACCCACACTGGGTGGGATCCAGAGTTTGGACATTACCAATGTCTTTGTTTATAAGTTCCATGATGATACGTTCCATGGTCTCAAAGACGAGGCTCATCAGGCTAATGGGGCAGTAGTTCCCGGGGTCCGTGGTGGCTCCCCCCTTTTGGAGTGGGATAACCATTGCTGTGCGCCATTCAGCAGGCACAAAGCCTGAGGTGAGGCTATGATTGAATATGGTACTTAGGTGGGGTGCCAGTTCGTTCTGTAGTTCGTGTAGAACGCAGCCTGGGATGTTGTCTGGTCCCACGGATGCTGTGTTTTTGGCTTTGAAGAGTGTGGTTTTTAGCTGTGCAGCCGTGATTACAGGAACTTTGCATTCTTCCGGTATAGAGATGGGCTCTTTAGGGGGTGAGAGGGGGGTAAAGTTAGCAGTGAACCTATCTGCCAGGATGTTGGCAAAATCAGTTGGGTCTGTATATTTAGTGCCATTGTGCTGTAACTCAGAGCATATCTGAGTGCTGCCATTCAGATTCTTGACATAGCTATAGAATGCTTTGTGGTTGTCTTTAGAATCAGTGGCGATTTTGTTTTCATAACTAGCTTTGGAGGATTTTATCAGGGATCGCAGCTTCTTACTGAGGCTGACCAGGGAGCTCCTCCACTCGTGGGATTTTACTCTCTTTTGCAAGAGTTTCTTCCTTCTGTTGTACAGTTTGTTTATGGCAGGAGACCACCAGATTGGCTTCCTTTTTTTGGAGGATAGCGTCTTGGTTCTGTTTGGGATAGCATGATCCATGCACTCATGTAAGTGCTTATAAAGTGCAATTGTGTAGAATTCAGTAGTCGTAACTGTATTGTCCATCTGCATGGGTGTCGTGAAGTTCACCACTTCTGTCTTAAGAAGCATGAAGTTGGCTTTGGAGAAATTTTTTATTATGGTTTCCTTAATGGGGGGTAGAGGCAGGATGTGGATATCTAAGGTAATTAGCTTATGGTCGGATCGGACCAATGAGGCATTGACTTCAGGTGTGGAACACTGGTCACTCATGCTGGTAATGACTAGATCTAGGATATTGTTGCCCCTGGTGGGGGTGTGGATAAGTTGATCCAGGGCATTGGAATTTATGAATTCCAGAAAGCGTTGAGCAAAGGAGTTGGTACATGAGTGGTTTTCCCAGTTAATGGTGGGGTAGTTGAAATCGCCCATTATTAGGGTGTTTGGTTGAACCCTAATATTTTCCAGTGCATCAAGAAAAGAGGAGTGGGAATCCTGGGGCATGGTGGGTGATCTGTAGCAAGCTACAGTTTGGATTGCAGTTTTGCCCAGAGTTAGTTGCACTTGGATAACCTCGGCTGCATTATGCTGAGCAACTAGCCTGGAGGTGTGGATATCCTTAATGAATATGGATACACCTCCGCCTTTGGTGTTCCGGTCCAGGTTACATGGCCGAAATGTGTGGTATGAGTTATAGCCTGGTAGTGCAGGGGTGCTCTCTGGAGCCTTGAACCAGGTCTCAGTCACTGCACAGATATCGATGTTCTCCATTTTAAGGAGTGCCTTGAGTGAGTGCATTTTGAGATTTAGACTTCTGACATTGAGTAGCATCACCCTCAGTTTTTGCTTGCCTGTTCCTGTTAAGGTTGTGAATTTGTCATTTGAACCTTGCCTAAAAAAGGCACTATAGGGGCGGCAAGAACCTTAGCCAGTATCCGGAATCCCAGGGGTGACAGGTGCAGGCCATCTCTGGCAAAGCATCGTGGTCTGTCGACCATGTCATCCCAGGCAGACAGATACTGGATCCCTTTAGAATTGCACCAGAAGCTTAGCCAATTGTTGAAGTCAATCATTTTGTCCTTGTACTGCGGTATCATTCTGGGTGATGTCAGAATGCTACTCAGGGCTAGGGTCATAACTGCCTGGGCTACAAGATCGGAGAGCTCTTCCATGTCTCTTTTCATGTAGTCCAGGGAGGTACATCTCAGGTCGTTCACACCAACATGGACAATGATAGAGTCATATTTGTACTTGTTGTGGAGTGACCTGAGTGCGTGGGTTATGTGGCGGATCCTGGCACCTGACAGGCAGCTGACAGTAACCTTCTCCTTGTTTAGTCTGGTGAGTGGGACATCAGTGTGCCTGACTATAGAGTCACCTATGACTAGTGTGCTGGGTACGTTGTTTTGCCTTATTGGCTGTAGTTGAGTGGCACACAGTCTGCGGGCTATATGTCATTTGGGCTGTGTTGGGAGGTGGAGGTTGCTTGCATTTCTGCTTTGGAGGTCTCTGTTACTTGAGCAGATTATTACTGAGAGCCTCCATGAATGTTTTTGTATTTCTATGTGTGGATTTTGGTGGTGTAGATTTAGTGAGACTATGTGATGAGTGTGGTGTGATGCAAGTGTTTACCTTCTCCTCTTGACTGTCAAGTTCAGTCTTGATTGGAGAGAGCTTTACCTCCAGTTTGGATAGATAAGTGCATCTCTCACAGGTTGTAGTGTTGGGTGGTAGGAGGAGAGGGTTGTCTATGTACATGAGGCAATTTCTACATTGCCCCAAGATGCCCAGATTCATCAGATAGACAGGAGAGAACACTGGGAGCTGACCCTTAGACATGCCTGAATAAAAAAAAAACTATTTTCCTCTAGATAAGTGAGGAAAGTGAGTACAAGAGCTGTTTTTCTCTAAGCAAGTGAGGAAAGTAAGTACCAAAACTGTTTTCCTCTAGGTAATGAGGAAGGTTGAGTGCTGTAGTAATTAGTAGGTTATTTAGTGCTTACAAGTTCTGAACAAGTGCTGATCATGAATAAGCAAATTCAAGTGCTAAAAGTAAGAATATGTATCTGGACTAAACTAATTACAGGAAAGGGGGAAAACAAGTGCAAATGTGGGCTTTTAAATCAGAAAGTTGAAAGAGATGGAAAAACTGCCCAAACGGCCAATAACTACAATTTCTGGGCCAGAACCACTCCTTATGTGGTAGTGCTTACCACTCCCACTGATAAGCTAGAAGGATTCCCTCCAACACAGAAAGCTTGGGGGGCTCAGAAGCTTACATACAGTCCTGGATACAGCAAATCTGAATCTGGACTACACTAGTTACAGGAAAGTTATTTATATATATATATATATATATATATATATATATATATATATACAGAAAAGTAGCTAAAACAGCAGTCAAAACAATTCAAATACAGTGCAAGCTAGCACACTTGAGTATGTAGCAATGTTAGACCAAACAGTTTAAAAAATGCAATTAAATTAAAAATTACTAAAAACAATGCAGAAGGAGTCTATTAGGTAGAATGAGGTAAAGAGATGGGACTGGAGGGAGTGTCCCAGATCAACTCTACAGTGGGGGCGGGCAACTGCAAAAACCTCCAAATTTAAATAACAACACAGGAATAGGAAAGGTGGGTATGGGAAAACCAACACCTTCAGCAGAGATCTGAAAACTATACAGTGAAGCAAAAATAACAGTGCACAACTCTGAAGTCAGCCAGCAATGATATAAAATTAGTCAAACAACAATTACCAGTACACAACTCTGAAGTGCCAGAAAAATATACTCAGCTCTGTATATCTCCAGATAGTTTGAAGAGCACTCTTTCAGGACACAGGAAAGCTCCAACAATGCTTCAGGCTGACTAAAACCTAATGCAGCAAGTTAAGCCATCAGATCTGCAGCCTGTCAGGGAGAGAGGCTTAACGGTTATGTGTGCTGGCCAAATGTGTATATATATATATATATATATATATATATATATATATATATATATATAAACTATTTATAGTTCTGGTCAGTCACTATATCTGACTGATTTCTAGATCAGCCCTTCAAACTTACAGTACATGTAACACTTTTAGATGGCTGAAACCATCACTGATCTGGCCATATTCTGAGGATGAGGATCAAGCATATGTTAAACCTTTTGCTGTACATAATATATAGAGCAAATCTCTGGCTGAACCTCAGACTCAAGAGATTTTCTAGACAAATGTTTTCCATTTCTATAGTAAATCTATAAATCAGGGCCTTGCATGAAGTAAGATCTCAGCACACCTCAAGAACCAGTCCCCATACCTCGCAGAAAGATTTTTGGCAATTTTGTCAAAGCATAACTTTGCTTTGTATTGACGTTCTTCCAATGGCTCTACTGAAGTTGGTTTACTGTCAGGATCTAGTACAGAAAATGTAGTAGGTGACTTTGATTTGAGATAACATCCCATCAAAAACTGAGTTGTGTTTCTGTATTCGAGAATGGATAAGTAGCAATCACAAGAATTACAGCAATAATATTTCTGAAGAATCTTCTTCACCATCCGTACCATATGTTCCACTTGTCCATCACTCTGAGGGTTATCACGACTCCATGTGGTGTGGTTGAATTCCCACTGTTTCTCACAGTTGCAGAAATATTACCTCAAATATGCAGACCATAATCTGATACTGCAAAGTGCAGTAGTGTCACCTTGGCTAGTTGTATCAACCAGTGAAATCCTAAATGGTAGTCTCATAAATTTGTATTTACCTAGTGGTGTGTTAACTCATTCACATCTATAGCATTAACCATGTTATTTGCTGCTTTACCCCTGTACTTTTATAGGCTCCCTCGTTCTATTCAAACCTACAACAACTAAAAAGCATATCTCTCCTAGCCACACCTCTCATCCTCTGCGCAAGAAATCTGAACAAAGCTAGACATAATAGGGGGACAAAAGCTCAAAAATAAGGACAGATTTTAAATGTTGCTCTTATAAAATTAAAACGTTGCTAGAATAATGGGTTTTGCATTATTATGTATTTTGTGAAGGATACAAAGTCTGAAATTCAAATGTCTGTCATTATTTAGTATAATTTACGAACTTCAATCCTCACTAATTTGCAGAAAACCACAAATTTTATGAGGAACAAAAAAAAATATGAGACAAAAATCTGGACAGTTGGGATGTATGCTCCTAATCTTTCTGTTTAACTGTACCTTAATCACTGTACTGAATTTGTGACATTCAGTACCAAAATAAAGCAGTTTAAATGTGAGAAAATAGCTAACTGAATAAGTAAGGCAAAAAGCTTCTTTACCTGTTCATAGGTTGATACTAGGCTATCGGCCCTAGGGCCTATACAAGCCTAGCCATAACAATTCCCGGTACTTTTCCATTAACGAGGCAACAGTTTTTTTTGTCAACTTTTCATCACCAAAACGGGATGCACTACCTCTCACGATGTGGGAAAAAAAGCAATGGGGAAAATGTGGAACACTGTTTGAAAAGGGACTAACACATTCAACTAGGAAGCTCACAGCCTGAATAAAATTTGTGATGATTCAGCATTATTTAAAATAAATAAAAACATAACCATGAATATGCTGCGGACGTGCCCAGTGTGAAACAAGGAGAAGAGAACGTGGTCTTTTTTAAACTCAGTTCTTCCTAATGACAGGCACACTTGATACATACGATTATTACACTGAACCACAATGCTTATTACCGCCACGTGTATGCGATCTAGTAACTGTAGAATTATCTTTTTGAAAGATATTAGACACATTTTATATATTTCTACAAACATATTTAAAGAAATATATATATACATTCTATTTCCAAAACCATTAACGAGGCCAAAGAAGCTGTTTCCCCTGTTAACAGATAAGTACCAATTCCCTGGCTATTTCTTCCCACAGTATTTACTTCCCTGGACCCCTGTCTAGCAAGGCGACTGACGTGATCCCCGGGGTGTTGAGCTAAAAATACTTTTCTCATATTTACTTCTTCTTTAGTCTTAGCTACAGCCAGCTGCTGGCAGTCAAGAAAGAGAGACTTCATTAGCTGACTACCAGCTAAAAATGAGTTAAGTGTACATAATATGAAGCTAGGGTCATCCAGTTTAATCTACCAGAAATCCTGGTTAACATCAAGAATAGACAAGAATGTATTATCTTGTATGGCAGCTACTACTTCTTCAGTCATTTGAAGCAGGTGCCATTCCCTTCTGATATATATATATACACACACACACACACACATATATATATATATATATATATATATATATATATATAAATATATATATATATGTCTCTGGAGAAATCTTTATATGATATTCACCTTACAGACATCATAAGCCTTCAGGTCATCATATTTTATTCTACAATACATATTCAGCACTCTGTGATTTGTGCCTCTAAAACTGCAATGCATTTCTCTTTACAGACACTGTTTTATTGCATCACCTTGATACAGTGGTTTCTTTGTTTTACACTCACCTTTTACCTGTTCATCAAATTCAGCAGTGAACATTTCCTATACTGCACTGGTCATTTTATTGCAAAATGTCCATGCTGAACAGTTTTGTGACTATTCTTTGAAAATGTACAAATACTCTGTTCTACAACTGTGATATACAACTGACTGCTCTACTTATTAATTATGTCTCTGATATATCTTATAACAGAAGAGTCATTCTTTATAGTGCAAAAATTCATTTCAACATGCCAAGTCTTTCACAATCTTTCCTAACCATTTTATTTACCTGTTTTAAAAGAGCTTGGAGGGACACTATATGATACAACAGCCTGCATTTCTCCTCAGTCTAGCCAGACTGACACAAAGGCTTCAGTTTATAACCTGATTATGACAGAAGCATGCATGATCATGACATCTCTTTAATATAGGAATTCAATGCCTTAAAAGTAGAATCTGATAATATTCTCTAAAGGATATTTATTATAAATATGGCATACCTTTAGTCAATATCTCTTCTCACCAATTACAACTTTTGCTATCAGTAACAGCTTGACATGAATGTACTGTTTTGTCACTGAAATTGCTGACTGCTTTGACAGTACATAGAAAAGGCACTGTGCTAACTCAATGCATTCCAACCACACCTAAAATAATTTCAGTTTTGCAGTCATCTTTTACAACTATAGCAACAGCCTTATATGGTGTTTTATTCTTTTATATACAGATTAGCGCAAAATGACTCCTCACAGAGTTTATAGTCCTTTTTAAATGCTTTGCAACATGTGCTTATAGCCAAGATACTTAAACTGGGTATAGTTTCTTCCTACTCATTTGTTAGGTAAGGTCTGCCTCAAATGCCTAGGAAAACCACATGGCATTTCTTTATTAATTTTTAACTTTAATATAACTAAATTATGTTGTTCTCTTTTCCAGTTATAGCTATTTTTTACATTTAACCCTTTAGTTATGCTTGAAGTTGTATGCTCCAGAGCTCATTCACTCTACAGACTTCAAGCACTTTTACCAGTGCCAGATATGCTTTTCTTTAACAGACTATTGAATCTTTTCATTTCTAGTGAATAATAAATGTCTTATATATGACAGATTCTTCTTAGGTTTTCAGTATGTTTGGAATTAGACTTCAAAGACAGAAATTTTGTCTCTTTTCTCCTCTCTAAATCTAAAAAGTTACCTGTAACACGAAGGGACACTGCACATTATTTTTCTCATTTTTTTCCTAAAAGTCCACTCACAGTGAAATAAAGCTCACTATTTAGAATCCAGCAAGCTCTGCAGGCATATAAGTTAACACCCTAATTGATTTGTAGCTTGGGTACCTACTGGAGCTGGCACAGGAGAAGAGAAGAGAAGGATGATTAGACATATTCTGCTTCCTACTCTTCAGGAGGAGGGAAAAGGAGTGTCTGTCTAGGCATACTTGCTATGATGTTAGAACTGTCTTTGAAGACCAGGAATCACATGGAGATGTTATGCACAAGGGATGATGAGCCACAACTAAATGTACACCACAAGGCTCACTGCATACCAACCTCTTGAATGCTAATGGCATGGTACATGGGATGATAAGGCTTACAGCACAAGCTTGTCCCACAGTGCATGGATGATGGCACTTACTATCAGCATGCATAGCAGGGGAATGAATGAGTGAAGGCACTTGTGCACATGGGAATGAATGGCTCCACAAAGCACACAGGAGGCCAGGACATGACAACGGGGGAATGGCAGTCATAAAACAGAAATTGTAAATCCATAGCTTTAAGTTTTCACAGAGATTTCTACACAGTTTCAGGATGTTGGTGGTTGCAGCACAGTCATCAAGAGCTAAAAAACTGAAACCAAGGTACTGGGAACAAATAACTAGAGAAGGAAAGGTAATAAACTGGAATGAGACTAAGCAGATGTTTGGACTGCAGGTTAGAAAATGTCTTCTCTTCCTAGGTTTGCTATCAGATTATAGACAAAGAGTAAGGGATAGGGGAGTGCTAAGTGAAATACCAGGTACAGTAGAGTTTTATGTGAGTCTATAGCAGAAGCAGCTTTAAAAATGGAATAATTAGTAGAGTATATACACACATTATTGTGTGATAAGTGTAACAATCAAAGAGGAGATTAGAAAAGATTGTGAAGAGAGACTATAAAGACAATTAACCAAGGAACAGTGGAAAAACATCTGTACACCTCCCAAATGTGCAACAAGGTCCAAAAGGTTTATTACTTTTGCTTGAAAGTGTTTGCTTGAATATTTTTATACCCCAAGCAGACTTCAGAAAATGTTTCCTTAGGCAGGTAGCAAATGATATGGTGGTGTGGTGTTAAAGAGAAAGATAATTAGGAACATGTGTTCTGTTTATTCATACATTCATAGGTGTTTACTAGGCTAACAGCCACAAGGGCCTTTTTAAGCCTAGCCATGCATCTCAAATCTCTGACAAGTTCTGATACCTTTGTTAAGTGTAAGAAGGCGCTTGGGAGATGAAACATTTACAAGCAGGGGCCTGGGAGAGGAACCATTTACAGGTTGCCTATGTCCATTAGAGAGACATAGGTACCAAACCAGGGATGAATTCCCTGTTCCCTATTCAATTGTCCAAGTTGCACTTGAAACGGGTTAGGGAGGAATTCTGCTTCACATGGATGATGGGAAGCCTGTTCCAGAGACAGGGTAGTCTCTGGGATACATACCTGTCTCTCCAGCAGGTCATATGTATATCACAGGCAATGTTTAAGTCTTTAGAATGGGTAATTCTGGTGCTGTTTGTTTTGTGGAAATGCAAGAGGTCTATCAGAGTGGGGTCTGACAATGCGCCGTATGCCAGACATATATCTCCCCTCAAAAGCCTGTAGGAGACAGAATACAAGGATAGGGCCTTGAGGCAGTCTGCAAAGGACATTTTACTTACGCCCTGTACTCTTATAGTGAAGAACCCCTGTAGACATTGCAATTGTTGGATATGCCTGGTTAGGTACATACCGAAGGGGGCATTGTACTCATTGACAAGTCTGATGAATGCCATATACAATGGAATAATGATTTCCTTGTACTTGGATGCCATACCTTTGTTTATAAACTGGGCAGCAAAGAATGATTTCCTCACTACTGTAGATATGTGATGGCCAAAGGCTAAATTACTATCTATGTGTGTCCCTGCGTCCCTGACTACTGGGTCAACTCTAAGGGGTGTGTTGTCAATATAATAGTAACCAAGGCTGGATGACTTCCTGAAGGATACAATTATTCATTTCTTGGCATTTAGTTTTAGTCCATGGCTCTGACACCAGTTGTTTGTCTGTGTCAGCCTGTCCTGGAGAACATGTGTGCCAGTGTGGGATTCAATGACAGGTACTAATCTGCAATTATCTGCCATTGACATTGGCCTTGACTTCAGAGAAGAAAAAACAAAAAGGAGTGATCAAGGACGATCCCTGAGGGATTCCACTTGTGACTGACCTTTTATAGAGGTGGACTACCCAATTCTAACTTCCTGGGTCCTGTCTGTGAGACAGATGGCTATCCACCGGTGATATACAAGTTTGTAGCTAACCTCTTGAGTGCGGTATTGTGTCAAATGCCTTGGCCAGGTCAAGGTAGGCAGTGTGAACCATTCTGCCCTCATCCATTGCTTTGGTAACCTTCTCAAAGAAGTCCACAAGGTTGAGTAGGCATGACCTACCCTTGATGAAACCAAACTGGGTTGGGTCCAGTGTCTGGCGGTTTACTGTATCACTGTTGATCATTTCCATGATAATTCTTTCCATGGTTTTACATATAATACTAGTGAGATTTATGGGTCTATAGTTTTCAGGGTCTGTAGATGGCCCCACCTTTGTGCAGAGGGATGACTGTTGCTGTTCTCCATTCATGAGGCATGTAACCTGTTTAGGGGCCACAGTTAAATAACAATTCCATAGGGCACGATAGGTCATGTTTTGTGCTATTTAGAAGCCATCCAGGGATATTGTCTAGGCCCACTGATGCAGGGTTCTTGGCCTTAGAGAGAGTATTAAGGACCTGTTCCCTAGTGAAAGCAGGGGAAGGTATATTTGACTGTATTACCTGAGGGAAGGTTGAGGGGAAGAGAGGGGTAAAATTGCAGATGAATTTATTAGTCAGTAGGTTTGCTATATCTTCTGCCTCAGTATAGGTGGCTCCATTTACAATGGGCTCTGCACACAATTGTGTAATGCCTTTGAGGCTGCGGATGTAGCTAAAGAATGCCTTGTGGCTGTCTTTGGCCTGAGAGGCCAAATGTACCTCAAATGTGGCTTTGGTAGACTTTATTTGCCCTCTGAGTTGTTTCTTTAGTTTGATGAGAGTGCTTTCATCCTTCTGGGTGCACCTCCTAATTTTTGCCAACATTTTCTTCTTTCTGTTGTATATCCTATTGATTTTGTGCTTCCACCAGGGTGGCTTGTTTTTGAGTTAGCTCTGTATTTCTTCATGGTGGGTGCAGCTACCTCTATGCAGCTATTAACATGCTTGTACAGGGTTTCTGTGAACAGTTCTGCACAGGCAGCAGTGTTCAGGGTTTATGGGGGCTTGAAATTTTGCCAGGTTATGTGATGAGCTGACAAATTTTAAAAATTCTCTTCACAGTGTTTTGTCAGAAATGTTGGGGAATCAAATCACTGTAACTAAGGAAATTAATCTATTGAGTTGGGACAAGGTTCTGAATTGCCTAGACACAGTAAAGCCTTACAAACTTTAATGTTACGGGCTGTCAAAAAAAGCAATTACAAGAAAACAGAAATCAAAATCTAAACCAACTACAACTGAAGTCCTGAATATTGTAAAGGAGATAACTGAACTGGAGATGGGAGCCTTTGCTAAATGGAAAAGCATAAATTAAAAATAAGTAAAATGGAATCCATGGGAACAATAAATGCAGAATAATGTTAAAGAGGAAAAGTGAGGTCTAAGAGAAGGAAATAACTGAACAATATATGTACTGTTGGTGTGAATGATAATTGCTAAAAAGAAAACGTGTATTCTGCATGAAAAATATTTAATTTTATGTTAATGGATATGTATGCATGATCACATGATTCATCAGATGTAACGCTTGATAACAACCACTGACCAGTTTCACATATTAACATATAATTACAAGGGCAGGTCCCACTAGACATCAAACAAATGACACACCGCTATTGTCTAGAAAGACTCTAACAAGAAGCTAACAGAGAAGGACCAGAAGAAGTGACCTCTATACAAGGCAATGAGTCATCATGCATAATGGGGGGGGGGGGGCTTGGGGAGAAGGCATCTTAGTACTCAGCCTTAAACGGTTGAAAATGTAGTACTCAGCAGGCCAGACATGAGTATGCTCCAGCTATCTAAACATAAGATAGCTTATGCATAAACCCTGGGATGTATTATTTTCTAGGGTGGCTGCTGAGGGTTCAATTCTCATGCTCTTTTCATAGTTGCAAAGTCTGGCAACCTCCCAGGCAGACTTAGCAGGAGGGGGAAGTGTCCAGTGTCTGACCTCTAACTCCCTTACTTTTCACACTAGTCTACCAATTCTTTCTTTGGGTCCTGCACTATGCACCCTCTGCAGCTACCATAAAAGATGAGGTACATCTTAATTTTTTTCTCTGTTTTCAGTGGCTGAGTTGATGTGCTGACACTTAAAACAGCGCTTTGTGTTGCACTCTACTCACAGGCAGTAAGGGCAGCACTTTATAATTATGACATTGAAAGCAAAAATTTTTCTGTCATCAGTAGTCTAGTAAGTACCTACCAAACTATAAGTATTTGGACCATGATTTGGCCTGTATAAGTAGCAGACAAGAACTTTGTTGAGTAGGTGCTGAGTGTGATCTCCTAGCCCAATGTGTGTCATTAAGGCATGTGCTATAAGAGAGAAACATGTATCTCCAAGAAAGGGAATGACAAAAAATTCTGAAATTTTTCAAGCTGTGAATATCTGTGGAAGAAATCCCAACTTCTACTCACACAAGGATAAAGTGACACCTTGGCATCGTTCATAGTAAATAAAGGTGACTGGATTGGGTCTCTATTAGGAAGTCAAAAGTTCAAAAGAGCGAACGCTCTTACATCAACTGCAAATAAGCAAACCCACAGAATGTCGAACGGCCAGAACAGCGATTTTTTTTTTCCCTAGGAAAAAAATCTCTGGGCCATTGTTGAGACTTTGCTGATGTCCTTCAAGAATGCAACTGCAGTCATAACATATGGGTTGTCCTGCCTCAGGCAGCCCTCGGTCGGCCGGATTCCAAAGTCTGGGTCCGACATCGGCTGATGTTGCATTTCTCTCCGACGTCAGAGCGGCTGGAGTACATAAGCATCAGCCGATGCCATCTTCTTCAGTCTTTCTTGCCGCGCGGTGCCCGAAGCAGAAGCAGTTCGCAAGTGCCGGTCGGTCAGCTCCTGTATTCTTCGAATCCGAAGTCATCAAAAAAGCTAAGTACCCCGTTGGGGACCTTTTCTTGCCTCAGCCGATGTCAAAAATTACTGAAAAAGTAAATAATTGTTTGTCTTGTGGTAAACAAATACCTCATAAGGATTTCCACTCTTACTGCCTCCCTTGCCTTGGCCCAGACCACGACATCTCGGCCTGTGCCGCCTGTGCTCGCTTTAATAAGCGCACTCTCAGGCACCGGGCAGAGTTCGCTGAAGACTTTTTCGGTGATAAATTTGATTATACGATGCCGTCGGAACAACCGACAACGCAGACTCCTAAGAAACGAAAAGATCGGGACCGACATCCTCGGCCCGCGTCTTCCACCGACACCACGTCAAAATTAACCGCGAGTGCTCTGGTTCCCTCTGAGGCGGTTATTCCACCGCTCCGAACCGAAGACACCACATTACCGATACCTCCGATACCGGAGGCCACTCCGACGCCAGTTATTGACTTTCCTCCGGATACTGAAACCGAGGAAATGCCCGAGACCATTGCTGTGGATAAGGTCACTCCTGCACGTGGAGCGGCTAGGCCTCCCATGTCCATGTCTATCAAGGCCTACACACGGGCCAAGGCAGCCAGCAAGTCCAAGCATCTTTCTGCTAAGACCTTACCTCAGCCTACTCCTGAAACTCAAATCATGGCTATGGCCACAGATTTAATTTCCCTGATCAGAGGTTCCCAGGCCCATCCTGAGAGAGGATCCCAGACTCCTCCTGATAAGAGGCCTAGGGTTGAACCCCCTGACCCTCTCCCCACAGATGAAGATTCTGAGGACTCTGTTCACTCCGAAAGCCAGGAAGAGCCCTTCCAGACCTATGAGGATTCAGATGCAGAGGACTCTATCCCCTCGGCTTCTCCTCCTGAGGATATGTCTTTTGGGGAAGTTCTGCATTCCATGAGGGAGCATTTTAAGTGGCAAGGCCAGGAATATTCAGATTCCAGAGAGCGCCTTCGAACCTTCCTTAAAAAGCCCCAACACAGACCCTTAGCTATACCTCCTGTGCTTGATGTTTTGGATGATTTATGCTCTGACTCCAGTGTTACCCCGATACTCTTCCTCCTGCTCCTGTCAAGCCTGACAGATACTATAGGGTCCCAGAAACCCATTCTCATTTCTTTAGGGCCCATGCTGTTGATTTAGAAACAATTTCCCAGGGGCCTAAAGGGGTTTCAGCTACCACCTCCAAAAACCCTTTGCCCTCCGACAGGGAAGCAAGGTCCTTAGAGAGATGGGGGAAGAAGGTCTACACCTCCACTACTTTATCTATGAGAGCTCTCAATTGTCTCTTTCACATGTTTCAATATCAGGATTTCCTGTTAGATGATTTACAGAAAAGATTGGCCTCCCCTGAACCTTTAGATAGGAAGTCCTTGCAGGAGGCTGTACACAATTCTCAGCAAGTTAGCAATCACTTTCTACAGTGTGGATATGATGCATTGGAAGCTTCATGTAGGGCAGCTATGACAGGGGTGGTCATTCGTAGACATGCATGGTTAAAAGATCAACCTTTACCAGATCATGTTAAGGCAAAACTTCTTGATGCACCCTTGGAAAAGAACAAGCTTTTTGGTGCTAATGCTAAAGATGTGTTAAAGTCCATTGAGGAAAAAGCCAAGTCAGTTCAGACAGTCAAAGATTTCCTCCAGGTTCAGCCACCTAGATTCAGCAGGAACTGTCCTTCTAAAAACTGGTCCTTTCCTAATCCTGAAAGATTTCAAAGGGGCAAAAGCAGGCGTGCCCGAGGAAGAGGCCAATACAGAGGATCCTACAGGGGACGACAATGGCAACCAGGAAACCAAAGAAGTGACACAGGGGTTTCTCCCGCCCCACAGGGACATTCTCAATGACTTTCCTGTAAGTCCGCTGACCAAGGAGCAAGCTGAAGCTCCTTTGGGCGGAAAATTATCTCTGTTTACAAGAAATTGGCACAAACTGACAAAGGACAAATGGATTTTGGACATTATAGACCACAGGTACAGGTTCCATTTTCATACCTTGCCAAGAAAACTGGGTATGCCAAACCTGCCACAAAACCAGAGGGCAGAGGCTATCAAGCAAATTTCTCTGCTTGCTCAGATCAAAGCAATAGAAAAAGTTCCACAACAAGAACAAGGTCAGGGATTTTACTCAAGACTGTTCCTTGTTCCAAGAAAAGAAACTCAATGGAGACCAATACTGGACTTGTCCGCTTTAAACACTTTTCTCATAGTACCAAAGTTCAAAATGCTGACTCTACAGCAACTCCTTCCCATGCTGGGCAAGGGGTCTTGGCTGATTACTCTGGACCTCAAGGAGGCATACCTGCATGTCCCTATCAGACACAGCTGCAGAAGATACCTCAGATTTCTTGCAGGGCCAGAGCATTATCAATTCTCAGCATTGCCATTTGGCTTATCTACTGCGCCCAGAGTATTCACGAAATGCCTGGCTTCAGTAATTGCTCATTGCAGGCTCCAGGGCATTCAAATCTACCCGCACCTGGACGATTGCCTCATACAAGCGGACGACAAACTAACTTTGACAAAAAACTTGAATTATGTCATACATTTGCTACAGGCTCTGGGATACACAGTCAACTTTCTAAAGTCAAGACTTCAGCCATCCCAGCAAATTACCTTCTTAGGAGCCAAACTAGACACAGCCTCTCAAATGGCTTACCTGACAGAAGACAAGCAAAAGAAGCTAACTCTTTACTTCAAAACTTTAGCAAAGCTCACCCAGATGACTGCAAGGAGATTCCTACAGGCCCTGGGTTACATGGCATCCTGCATTCTCCTGGTACCACTAGCAAGACTACACATGAGAAAGCTTCAATGGTACCTAAAAAGCTTATGGTCTCAACACAGCAACAACCTAGAAGCAACCATACCACTCATTCCATGTCTTCAAAAGGAATTTCTATGGTGGGCCTCAGTAAGACAGTCAAACACAGGTATGTCATTCAAAAAACCTCAGATAACACAGACCATGACCACAGACGCCTCAGACCTTGGATGGGGGGGCGCACATGGAGGGCAGATGTATTCAAGGACAATGGTCTCCAAAGGAAACACATCTGCACATCAACCAAAAAGAAATGCTGGCAGTAATGCATGCCATCGAGGCCTTCGGACAACAACTACAACCAGGCCACCTACTAATACGGACAGACAACACCACTGTGATGTGGTACATAAACAAGCAGGGGGGCACTCATTCTTACCCCCTTTGCAGACTGATAATGAATCTTTGGGAAAAATCACTGAGCCTAAACATACAGTTGCAATCCCAGTTTGTTCCAGGCAAAGACAATGTTCTGGCGGACAGTCTAAGCAGGAATTTCCTAGACCCCCACGAATGGAGGTTACATCCAGAAATCTTTATACGACTCACTTCGACATGGGGCAGGCCGGACATAGACCTATTTGCCTCCCACCTCAATCATCAAATACAGAAGTTTTGTTCAAGGACATATCATCCAAAAGCATGGAAAATAGATGCTCTCTCATTCAACTGGAGCTCCCTAAAAATCTATGCATTTCCACCTCTGCCACTGATGACCACAGTGTTACTAAAGATCAAAGCAGAGCAGCCCAAGGGGATCCTAATAGCTCCAGATTGGCCAAGACAGCACTGGTACCCACTACTACGGAGCATATGTCACAACAAAACATGGGCCCTCCCTCAATGACCCCAACTTTTGACTCAACACAACTTCAGGACAGTTCATCCCAACATCCAGATGCTACAGCTAACAGCTTGGGAGATCCCATGAATAACCTCAACCTACCTCTTTCCAAAGAAGTTCAGCGGATACTGACAGAAGCCCGCCGACCATCCACCAGACAGGTTTACTCAGCCAAATGGAAGAGATTCAGCATTTGGAATACCACCAAGGGCCATGATGCATCACTTTTGAGCATCCCACTCATCCTGGAATATTTGGCAGATATGCTACATAATGGACTCTCATACTCCTCTATAAAAATACATGCTTCAGCTATCTCAGCTAGATACAACACTGATCCACCTGTGTTTTCACATCCTTTGTTAAGGCAATTTCTTAGAGGAATCAAGAATATAAAGCCCCCAAGAAAGGCACCAGTACCAGCTTGGGACCTCAACATTGTCCTAGAAAAATTGACTTTACCTCCCTTTGAGCCAGCAGCTTCTGTGGATTTACAATTTCTCTCCTGGAAGACAGCATTCCTGTTGGCCATTACCTCAGCAAGAAGGGTTTCGGAATTACAGGCCCTAATGGCTATACCACCGTTCATAACTTTTCACAGAGACAGGGTCTCTTTACGAACCAACCCTACCTTTCTCCCAAAAGTGGTATCTAGGGTCTCTTTAAATCAAGCAATTCACCTGCCTACCTTCTTTCCCAATCCTGAGAACAAAGGGGAAAGACTGTTGCATACCTTGGACATTCACAGACAGCTTCGCTACTACCTGGACAGAACCAAGACCAGTAGGAAGTCTGATCAGCTTTTTGTAGCTTACGCCCCTGGAGTACAAGGAAAAGCAATTTCAAAACAGACAATTTCTAAATGGACTGGACATTGCATCAGATTCTGTTATTCCTTCCATGGAAAGAGTGTGCCAGCCAATGTCAGACCACACTCCACCAGAGCTACAGCCACCTCTACAGCATTCTTAAGAGGGGTGCCTACAAAAGACATTCTAGAAGCTGCTACATGGAGCTCCGTGCATACATTTGCCAAACACTACAACCTTCCTCTATATTCCAGATCCAGAGCAGGCTTTACTTCTGCAGTCCTGCAGGGATTGATAGCTACACCATCCTTTTCTTAGAGCATTCCACCTCCCCCAGCTAAGCTATGGTATTCAACCCATATGTTATGACTGCAGTTGCATTCTTGAAGGACATAGTACAGTTTTGTACCTACCATAAATGTAGATGTCCGATATATATGCAACTGCAGTCGGGTTTTCCCTCCCTCCTTCCCCTCTATGCCTTGGGTCCACTCCTATCCCTGTTACCCTTAGCTGGGGATATCTGTTATGGTGTATCTGTTTATTGCTTATTTATTTGTCTGGAAATCTGTTTTATCTTCCAATTTGATTACAGCCTTCCTTGGAGGGCACCTGGCATCTGGGGCAAGAAACACTGAAGAAGATGGCGTCGGCTGATGCTTATGTACTCCAGCCGCTCTGACGTCGGAGAGAAATGCGACATCAGCCGACGTCGGACCCAGACTTTGGAATCCGGCCGACCGAGGGCTGCCTGAGGCAGGACAACCCATATGTTATGACTGCAGTTGCATATCTATCGGACATCTACATTTATGGTAGGTACAAAACTGTACTTTTCCTCCACTGTGGTGTGATCTCAGAGTTGGTATGGAGGGTGAAGCCCCCCACTTTATTTTGTCTACGGATTTTTTTTTTTTTTTTGGAGCAGAGTTTTGGGAAAAAAATCGTTGTTCGTATGTTCAACATTGTGTGGTTTGGGTTATTTGGTGTCTTTTTTGAAGTTTCAAAGTTTTGATATAGACCCACAGGACTACAAATAATGCATACAGTCATGACAGACTTTTTTAAAAAAATAACTTCATCAAGTCTGGAAATGCATTTGCTTCTTGAATAGAGGACAACTTTGCAACTGAGATCTGACATTCTTTTGTGTTAAAATTAAAAAAAAATGTCTTTTTCGTTGTTATGAGAGCAAAAAACAGCTGTTTGTCAGTAAAATTATATATATATATACAGATTTATCGAAATAATCTGTAGGTGATTTCCTGAAGTGACATTTAGATATTTCCATCATTCATTCAGCAGAAATTGAACTACACTGACGTAGTAGATTTTACTTCTGCACAGCTCAGTTTTTTCTCATGCAGTCCCCATGGCAGAATATAATATCTGCTAATTAAAGTAGTGCTCATATGAGCTTAAAAAACTTAACAGTTGTGGCAAAAATGTATCCTCAAGAGAGTACACAGAGTAAAAGACCTACTGCAGAAAATCCAGTTACTTAAATGAGAGATCTAAAAACCTAGTTAGATGATCTAAAACGTGTTCTATGTTATACTTATGAAACCTATACAGGTTTGGTTTTGAACATTGTCTCAGCATTTTATGATTTTGATGGAAGTTGCAAAATAAGCAGTTAAGATGACACAATAAGAAGACAGCTCAATGTGTCATAGCTTTACAAGAAATGAAGAAGTGTTGCTACTGCATACTGATTCCACATTTTTATATACTGTGCTTGTCCAAAGTCCTTGTCACGTCAAAAAGAAATAAGATGTGGATGGATGAGATGGGCTGTAAGCCATTGTTTCTGAAAGAAATTCTGACCCCAAAAAGAGAGACTTTGGAAGAAGCTGAAAGCTGGGAAGGAGGTGCCATGATTTATATCATCATTCAGATCATAACTCTCATAAAGACAACTGTACCTTTTAATAACAGGATGTGACATGAGATGAGGCATATACATAGCTGAATGAGGGGGAATTCTGCTCTTCTCTCTACATCCATACTATATAACCTAAAAAAGGGTATGTATGTTTTCTTTTAAAAATTGTAAAAGAAAGTAGAAGTTCAAACTGTCAACAGCCCGCAAGAAATATATCCCATCAGTGAAAGGGACAGCTCATTTTCAAAAGTCTTACTTATCTGTATGGATATAGAAGGGAGGGAGAGCAGTAAAGAATGATGAGAACTCTTTTTTTCTGCTCAGACTCTTCCAACATGGCTGCACAATGATCAACAGCTTAAACTTAGGTTTCACAGTTTAAAAACAGAAATTGAGGGAAAAGGGCCAGTGAAATTGTCAGTTCAAGTAAAATTTGGTTACTGGCTAGTAAGTACACTGTTTGGATGCCAGCAAATAAATTCTGAAATCCTGGAAGGAAATTAACCAGAACAGGTGAAGAGAAAACATTGGCTGGGAAGAATCCTGCAGCTGCTCAGCAAAAAAGCAGTTCAAGCTCTAGCTGTGGTACAAGAAGATAAAAAAAAAGGTTTAACTAACAATAAGTAAGCCAGTAAGCAGGATACTCTGCTTCTCATTCTTCTGATAATAAAGCTCATAGAGAGACTTTGCCAGGGAAACCATTTCCATTATCCCAAAGTAAAATACATGAGAGAGAGAAAAAGCACAAGAGCACTTGAGAATAATCAGGAATTTCTTGGACTTAAACTACAGTTTTATGTTGGGTGATGGAGTAATCAGGTAGAAGACCAGCAACACTGAAAATAGTGAATAAATGGTAGAGTATAAAGCATCAATCACTTTTGTGAAATATGGCTTTGCAAGAAAAAGTGACTTAGAAAGACAGAGTTTGTTGACTTTGCTAAATATGTTGGTGGACTTTAAAACATATCCCCGACTTTATGTCATTAATATTTAGAAGGACAGTAAAGGGAAAAATAATTATAAGTAGACAGGTTTTGCTCTTATTAGTATGTGCATAAAACTATTTATGATACAAACTGATGTCACATTATAAAGCAGTTTTGTATATTGAGCAGTCACTCATAATTTAAATGGGTTTATTGGGTGGGAGGATTTAGTGACTGCTGTATATATCAAACATATTAAAGCAGACAAGGACTTTTTCTTAGTAAAAAAATACTGGCTTTACACTAAAGATAAGAAAGGCCTGACAGAAGCAAGCTTGAGTTAATATAATGCTGTTTTCCATGGCTGCTAGAGTGCGGTGTAAAAGTGCACTGAATATCTTATATGTAGAATTAAGATAATTTCAATTGTTTTTACAAGGGTGGGTGTCTACGACAATGCCCTTGGCTTAAGCAACAAACAATGTTTGGAAGCAAATAAGTTTGAAAAATAAGACAAAATGATGAAAGGCATGAAAAATTCAGACAGTTGGCCAAGGGAATTCTGTACATTGTGCTCTGAGTGAAATTTACAAAGATTAATTCACGCATCTGCAAAATTGTTAGTTTTTTTTTCTCATTGCTGACTCCTTTTTCATGCAGTCAAGTTGCCTGCCAGTGCAAGCTATTAATCTTGAGAGTTCACAGCATCCTTTACTGAGGGAAATGCAGAGTTTAAAGATACAATGACAAGGAGTTCAGTGAAAACAAAAGTTGAAATTATGGAAATTGAATATGAGATAGCAGCATCCTCAGCACCCTTAATACTTTACCTGATTTGTTTGTAAATTTTACAGCTAAGCAGATTAGGCTAATATATATATATATATATATATATATATATATATATATATATATATATATATATATATATACACACACACACATATATATCAAACAAAAGCAGTAGGTTATAATTCAAAGTGGAAAGAGATGATGATGATGATGATGATGATGATGATGAAGCAGGGAGAGTTCAAGAATTAAAGAAAAGGTGGGATTTTGGATGCAGATCCTTAACAAGAATAATAACCATACAGACTATTATATTCATGAAGCTGCTGAAAGTATTCTAAGAACTAAGCCAATGTGAGAATGAAGAAAGGAGATTTTGCCAATAGGGCTGAATGCAAGTACAAGTACAAAATACAGGCAAGAGGGGGTGGAATTTACTGGAGAAAACTGGCAAAGGAATCAAGATATTGGGAGCAAATAACTAGAGAAGAAAAGGTAAAAGAGTGGGATGAGGTCAAGAAGGTGTTTGGGCTGTAAGCTAGAGACTGCCTTCCCTTCCAGGGATTTATATCAGAGTATAGACAAAAAGAAATGGATAGGGGAATCTTAAGTGAAAATCTGCTCTGGTAGAGCTTTTAGTTGCATCTAGAACAGAAGCTCCTGTAAAAAAGGGATAATTAGTTGGGCATATAACATATCGCATAATAACAATAAGAATCAATCAGAAGAGGTTAGAAAAGATTGGAACGAAATACCAGAGAAGCAACTTACAAAAGAACAATGTACTGCACCCAGGTATGCAACACAGTTTAGAAGATTTAGGATCTTTGTTTTGAAGTGTTTGCATAGGTATTTTTATACTCCAAGCAGACATCAAATAATTTTTCCTCAGGTAGACAGCAAATGTTGGAGGTGTGATAGAGAAGAAACAGGTAACTGGCAATTTATACCTTGGGACAGTAATGAGTCAGTAGTTTTTAAAACTATTTGCAGAGTATTCTGTCAGAAATATTGGGTGAGCTAATTGCTGCAAATAAGGAAATGATACTTTGAGCTGAGACATAAGATTTGAATTGCCTGGACATATTAAGATTTTATTAAGTTAATTCTGTTGGCTGCAACAAAAAAAACACTTACTAGAAAATGGGAATCAGTATCTAAACCAACTGCATTTGAAGTACTGAATGTTATAAAACAGATAAAAGAACTGGAAGGGGGCTCTTTAGAAAAAGGAAAGATTAAATTATAAAAATATATTCCTGAACATCTAGGAGAAGTTAAAGCTGTAAGGCTGTCCAGGTTATAAATGCCTTTTTTTGTACAGTTCATAATGCAAGCAAAACAAATTTGGGTGACCTTATTTCAAGCTTCATGTAAGACACTGGCTGGGTGTTTTGCTTTCTGCTTTTATTTTGGCAGCATGCAATGAAAAAAAATGAAGTAATAATAGATTATTCAACACTCAATAGTACAGAGTCAAATTTACACTCAGCTGTTGTATGACAGTGATTTTCTTATCAAGTGAGCACTAATAGACATTTGCTGTAAACCATGAAATTCTGAAGCCTACCTGTTTTTTGTAAACTTACAAAAAAAAGAAAACTACTGTACCTCCATTGAAAAATCTAAATGGATACTCATAAAACAATGAGTTGACTGCCTTTTAGGCTCCCTAATCTTTAGATTCCTGTGTCTTGATGGCCTACATTTTCTTCAAAATGCACTCCTATAACCCCCACGTAGGATCTAATGAATCAATCTTTCTCGTGTCCAACATTTTAAATCCTAAAACCAAGCTCCACTACACTGATCATAGCTTCTCCCTACTAGCATCAAAACTTTGGCATGCACTTCCCACCAAACTAAAGGATATTCCCACATACTCAAAATTTAGACCACAGTTTAAAGCACACCTAATGAAACAGTGCAAACGTAAATTTAACTCATGTCGCATAAACTTAAAACACCATTCCTTTGATCATCGTTTCCCCCTGTTGACTTCTGAATTCTATTATACATACCTGTCCATCCTGTCCACTCAACTAATGCAGAATTACCCTCTCTGTTACTCAAGCCCTACATTCATGGTTAGTTAAGAGGTATGCCTCTCACATAGTCTCTTTTAATTTATTTTTTCATCTTCATCTATATATGTACATATTTTGTTACACATTCTTCTTTATGCTATTGACTGTAGTCACAGTCCTGAAAACTTTCAAAATATTTTATTCCCTACATTACTGACTGTAACTAATGTCTTCAAAACGTTGAACATTTTGTATTCTCCTTTCAGTTACTGTGTCTCCACAACCCAATCGGAGCTTTAAATCAGTCAGTACTGATCAAACACCCTATTACAACATTGAAAGTTAGAATGCAAATGTTCAGAGCTTCATTTGAGTGTGTTAAGATTATCTGTTAAGTTATTTGAGATCTGTTTTATTATTAAGATATGGGATATTTTTTAATACATTTTTTATGTAAAATACTTATGCCACCTACTGTTTCAAAGTTGTTGTAGGATATTATTTGTTGCTGTAGGGTGCATTTTATGTCCAAAATAAAAGCTATGCAAGTATTCAGTACTGTCTACACATACAGTCACCCACAAATACACACACACACACATATATATATATATATATATATATATATATATATATACATATACATATAAACACAAACACATGCAAAGGTACAGCTACAGTCAATCGCATGTATGATATGTGGTATCTTAGATACACAGTCACAGAGACACAGACTCACACACATATACACCCAAAAAGTCCCCCCTCACATGAATAAATATATAAATAATAGCCATGGTAATATTTTTAGGTCAAAGTTGTCAGGACACAAAGTGCCAGCTATCACACACACACACACACACACACACACACACACACACACACACACACACACACACACACACACGCACACACACACAATGGAAATTATTACAAATCCCCAAATTCTCTGTCTCTCGCATGCAGACAAACACACACATATACTTGGTTGGCATCAACTTTTGCTGCAGTTACTTATATATTCCAAGTTCATTTTTATTAAGACATATTTAAAACAGTAGCATGTTATTACAACATAAATTTAATGTCAAAGCATGAGGGAAAGCCCAAAAATAGGGAAAGGTTTAAATATTAGACATTTAGAAAGTTACTAAGATTTTGTTAGTATACATTTTCTTAAGGATATATGGCCTGAAACTAAAATGCCTGTCATTATTTAACGACTGTAATCCTTAACAATTTGTCAGAAAACCACAAATTTTATGAGGAAAAGACCAAAAATACGAGTCAAAAATTTGAACATTTTGTGAAATCAGGAACAGTTGAGACCTAACATTTGAAGTCTTAAACTCAAATGTATGTCATTATTTAATGACTGTAATCCTCATTTTGCTAGATAAATGCAAATTTTACAAGAAGCAGACTAAAAATATGAGGTAAAATCAGGGACAGTCCATCAATATATTATAGGTTCATAGGTTCATAGGTTCATACTAGGCTATCTGCCCTAGGGCATTTATAAGCCTAGCCAGAGTGTGTGTGGCTTTCACCACCCCTTAGGATGAGAATACTATACCCATTAGTTTGCTGTGCCTCTGTCCAGCAGTGATACAGAGATGATTCCCGGGGTAAACCTACGATCTCCCATCCACTCGTCAAGATTTCTCTTGAACAGAGTCAGTGAGGGGCTATGCCTCACATGGACTGGGATTCTGTTCCATAGTGTAGGGAGTCTCTGGGTGATGAATCTGTCCCTCCAGCACGTCCTATTTATATCCGTGTTGAGGTTTAAGTCTCTTGCTCTCGTGGCTCTGGTGGATTTGGATTTTTTGAGGTGGAGCATGTCCATTAATTCCGGGTTGGACATGGCCTTGTATGTCAGGCACAGATCACCTCTGAGCAGACGGTATGCGACTGAATAGAGCTGGAGTTTCTTCAGTCGGGCATCGTATGACATATCACGTAAAACCCAACCAGTAAATAACAAAAAAAGACCAGGAACAGGCTGTCCTCTTCACTAAAAAACGTTGTTTAATTCACTTGAAGTGCGTTTATTCCAGTACATATACTAACTAAATTAACTAAATTAATTTACTGGTTGGGTTTTACGTGATATTTCTTGGCTTGTTTTTGTGGGCCATGGATACAGGAAGTCCTAATTCACAAAGCGACAGATCGCAAGAAAGTGGATGTAATTTAACAGCTCTCATTGAGCTTCTTACCCAGAAGGTTGACCGTTTATCTCAACAGGTCGAGACGGTAACTGCCGCTCAAAGGAGAGAGCGGAATGTTGAGTTATGTGCAACGGGAGAGGCGTCAGGGGATGCGCAAGGGCTGAACAGCTGCAACAACGACGTTACTACCAGACTCACGAATCGTAACGGTGATGGCGACAATAACAGTGTTGAGGGCACTACACCGAGCCGATCATTGAACCGGTCAATGGTTCCTGGAACGGAACAAGTGATTCCAACAAACGGCTTGGGGATTGGACCTAAGGAGACAAGCGAGGTTACTTCCACAGCACCCTCTTTGAACTCTTGGGTGCACAGAGAATTTTCTTTTGGAGAACTACCACTCGGTGGGGGTACAACTAGTACAAGTGAGGTAAGCCCTGACTTGTCAATAAGACTAAATGTATTTGATGAAAAACTGCTAAAAGTAAGAAAGTTGCAACTTGAAGTTGCATACTTTCGGGAATGCATCAGACTTAAAGTAGTACCTAAAGGTCTAAGGTACTGGCAGTTCCCTGCAGGTCTGGTAGAGGGGTCCAGTTTCTATATTGCACTCATTGAACTTTTTGACAAACACGGACTCGAATTGATGGGGTTACTGTGCGACCAATATCAGACACTTATCACTAATTTACTAGTTGAAATTGAGGAATTGGACAGAGTTATTAAAAGCGATACCAATTATTTAAGGTACAAGTTTGACTATGAGAGGTGTTTCACTAGTATTGATGAGCACCTAGCTAAACTTAATGCTACTAAAAAGAAAAAGATAGCTAGAGATGCCAGAGACTATGCAAACGGGTCAGCCTACCCTAAACCAGTAATACAAGCAAATACTACTTTGGTAACACGTGGAGACTCAAACGTGGAGAGGCAAGTAGTGGCTAACCAACTAACTGAACAACGTACCACCACCGGTGAAGTTGACTTACAGGACGACATGGGATATCAAGGGTCTTCTAACAACATTGGTGTTAGAAGAAGCGAGAGGTTGGTGAACCAGAACGAAAGGCGCAATGACAATAATGACAGTAGGGGTAACAAAGCTGAGGTTAATAAAAGAGCATTCCAGCCACAAAATATTCAGTCTGGAGCCTCCAACCAGGGGGCGCCGAACAACAAGAGGAAAGGAGCCAGGAGGCTCAAGGGGAACCCTTAGATCAACACTCCAATAATGACTTGGACTGTAAGATTTTGGTCAATAAGAGTGGTGACTTTAATGTGTTTAATTACACTGACTATAACATCAGTAATGATATCATAGAACTACTCTCTAAGGGTAACGCCTTTGTTCCTTCCTCCCATTTTGACTTGGCACATACCCTTATTGACTTAAAATTGTTTATTAGGAAACTTAATTTGTCATTACTATTAGGTAATGACTTTGGTCAGAAATCTGAATTGTATGTGTCTAGTGTTTACAACCCACCATTACACCCTACCTTGCTATTATTCGAAAAAGTAACTGAAATGGATTTGAGAAACTTGAACAAACAAACAACTAGGTTTGCCTGGGGGGGACAGAATATCTCCAACAATGAAAGGGAGGATTTTCTGTTCTTAAGAAGGGCCCCCGTGCGCTTAATGAAACCAGACAAAGGTGGGAGTATTACAATAATGACTAACGAAGACTATAATTGTAGAATGAATCTTATATTAAGCAGTGAAACCTACACTAAGGTATCCCTTAACGAAATGAATGGTGCTTATCAAAGGGTGAAAGCTTTTATTGAGGAGCTTTATGTGGAATCTAGAATTGATAGGGAAACCTATATATACATGCAACAACAAACACCTAGAACACCGGTGTTGTTTGGTATTCCCAAGATCCACAAAGATATTAACAACCCTCCTATGAGGCCACTGGTGGATGGGAGGAAAAGCATTACCTACACCTGTAGTAAAGTTCTTGATAAGATCTTGCAGAAATACGTCAAAAAAGAAAGGCAAATAATTAAAGATTCATGGGCTTTTTTAGAAACTATCAATACAGTTGATTTTAACCCTGGGTCTTTGCTGGTCACTATTGACGTGAAAGATCTATATTCATCTATCCCCCATGACATAGCGATAGAATGGGTTGGGGCAATGCTGGAAATTCTGAATGCACCTAATGATGAAATTCAACTGGTGGGTGAGTTAATTGACATTATCCTTTCCTACAATTTTTTGATGTTTAACA
Organism: Protopterus annectens; assembly: GCF_019279795.1. Lineage (NCBI taxonomy): Eukaryota > Metazoa > Chordata > Ceratodontiformes > Protopteridae > Protopterus > Protopterus annectens. The sequence continues at coordinate 642,650,744 of NC_056741.1, read as the reverse complement.
ATGAGTTATTTCATCAAAAAATCGGGGTAGCCATGGGATCTCCGAGTGGTGGGAGTATTGCTAATTTAGTTATGGCGTATTGGGAGAGGAACAACATTTTAACAGCAGAAGCTATTTATTCGAAATTAGCTCTGTATACAAGGTTCCTTGATGACATTTTTTTGATTTATAAAGGAACAGAACTAGAAATAAAAGACCTAATGTCGATTCTCAATACATCTACTAGCTTTCTTTCGTTCACCCATAAATTTAACAAGGATAGAATGGACTACCTGGACATAGACCTAAGAAAGGACTATGACAATAAGAGATGGTTATCCAAAATATACCGTAAGGAGACCTACTCTAACTCCATGCTGCACTATTCAAGTTGCCACCCTATGCACCAGAAGAAATCGGTGGTGAAGGGGCAACTTGTCAGAGCAGCACGGATGATTAGTGATGACGATGACTTTATTCTTTCTTAAACGGGGGTACCCACCCGAATTTGTGTTTGAAATCACGGACAAAGTTAAGCGTAAAAGAAGTTTAAAGGAGTACGTTCCATTGTTAAGCAATATTAATACAAATGGGGTTGGGATAACTACACACCGGCCCTCGGAAGCAAACAACTCACACTTCTTCTGTGGTTTCAGTTGTACATTCAATTTAGATTCACACTTGATTAGAAACATATTTTTGAAAAACTGGGAGTTCTTGACCAATGACAACGAATTCCAGACTATTCTACCATATACACCTAAAATAATATACAAACGTGGGAAAAATTTGAAGGAATTGCTGGAAGGCGCTGGTCGGACATATACAACCCATTTGGGAATGTTTAAGTGCCAAATGTGTAAATACTGTAAATTCATTGATGAAGGACAGAATTTTGTAATAGGGGACCAAAAGTTCCGAACGTACTCTAAGTTTAATTGTAACAGCAGATTAGTGGTATACTTAGCTATATAAGTGCTCGTCTTGTCCAGCATTCTATATCGGGAAAACCGATAGAAGACTTAGTGAGAGGATATACGAGCACTTATATAGCATTAGGAACAATAAGATGACTAATGCCTTAGCAAGACACCATGTTGATAACATTGGCCACGAGTTTAGATTTAGAGTAATAGACCAACAAGTAAGGGACATAAGAGGAGGTTATGATTCCCTCAAACTAGAGAGAAAGGAACTGCTTTGGCAGTTACGGACCAACGCAAACCAGAAACCTGGCATCAATGAAATGTCCCCTATTGCATGTATTTTAAAACTGAAAAACCTGGAGAGGTGATTTCGAAGGTATTAACACTAAATTAAACCTAAGTACTAAGGTTACTACTTACGATGAGGGGAGTGGACACCTTAATTTTGAGAACTGGTCTAGTTCAATATATAGTCAACACATTGTCTTTCAGTCCGGTTAGATGAAAATTGGAAATGGTGAACTTTCAATAATTAGCATTAGATTTTGGATGACTGATATACTAGTCAATAGGTAAGATTCTTATTACACAAACTAGGGGCTGCACCACTAACTATTCCTTATTACTATGTAAAAAACCCTTCATTAATAGAAGGGGCGTATGGTAGGTATATTAGACGGTAAATTATTATCCGCACTATTGAGCGGAGGGAACCATACTTAATAAGTTCATAATATGTGATGGGTTTTGGGTCCTAGGTCACCATTTTAAATCCCACATATTTAAAAAATAAATACTTTTCAATTAGACTAAAATTTAGTGATGATTTACGCTTTGGATATAAGATGACTCTTTCTGGTCATTTTTTTTGAGTGAAATAGGTCAATAAATGGTCGTATGGGATATTGTTGAATCTCCTTTCACACTCCTAATACATTTTTATGCACATCCTAACCATCTTAGACTTTCTAACCTACGATAGGTATAGTGCACAGGGGGATGTAAACTTGTTTATTAAGTTGACCCCTCCTAGGCTAAGAACCAGCTTGGCAAAACAAGCGGTATTAAATTTGTGTAGTGTTTTTAATGATTTTAGCTTGTAATTTGTATTTTATTAATATATTTTGATACTTTGCCATTTTGCTTGTTGCTAACTTATTGGTTGGACTCCCAGCGGTTCAGAAAAAGGTATTTTGTACCTCATTTGTTGGGCTCACAGTGCCTTGGCTTAAAGAGAAGTGAAATAAAGTGGTGGGAAAACAGTAAAGTAATTGATTCACCATAGTAACAAATTGTTAATGAAGGGAAGGACCAACCCACTAATTAATTTAGTTAATTTAGTTAGTATATGTACTGTTGAACTCCTGTTGTTTTTTGACTTTTGTTTTAACTTCTGAAGAAGTCGGATATATGTAACCGACGAAAAGTGTACTGGAATAAACGCACTTCAAGTGAATTAAACAACGTTTTTTAGTGAAGAGGACAGCCTGTTCCTGGTCTTTTTTTGTTATTTAATCGTATGACATATGTTTGAGCCCCTTTATCCTTTTGGTGAGGAACTTTTGGGGTCTTTCCAACTGCTGCAGGTGTCGGGTAAGGTACATTCCGAATGGGGCGTTGTACTCAATCATTGGTCTGATAAGTGAAGAGTACAGGGGTACAATGACCTCTCCTGATCTGGATGTGAATCCCTTCATGATCAGGTGGGCAATGTAGAAGGTCTTCCTAACCACTTTGGCAATGTGAGTGTCAAAAGAGAGGTTACTGTCAACTTGGGTCCCCAGGTCCCTGATAACTTCTTCCGTGTTTAATGGATTACCACCTATGTGGTAATTAGGGGTTACCTTGTTTTTCCCAAAGGGTACGACTATACATTTTTTGGCATTTAGCTTAAGGCCATGGCTCTGGCACCAGTTATCCATTTCTATGAGACCTCTCTGGAGGATGTCTGTGTCTGATGGAGTGTCAATTATGGTGCCCAGTTTGCAGTCATCTGCAAATTTTGTCAGCCACAATCCCCCTATGTTTGCCCGCACTTCAGAAAAATAAATGCCGAACAAGAGGGGGCCCAGGACTGAGCCCTGTGGGACACCGCTCGTGACCGGCTTAGAGTCTGACATGGCACCAGCAACTCTAACCCTGTGTGTTCTGTCCTTGAGCCAATTTGCAACCCATCTTGTGACATATGGGTTTACATCTAAGCTGGTGAGCTTTTCTATGATGCCCGAGTGGGGTATTGTGTCGAACACTTTTGCTAGGTCAAGGTAGGCTGTGTGAACTGCCTTACCCTCATCAATGGCCTTAGTGACTGTTTCGAAAAAGTCGACCAAGTTCAAGAGGCAGGATCTGCCCTTGACAAAGACAAATTGGGTAGGATCCAGTGTCTATAGGTCCCCAATGTCTTTATTTATGAGTTCCATTATGATCCTCTCCATAGCTTTGCATACAAGGCTTGTCAAGCTTATGGGGTCTTGTTTTACTTGTTTATCTTGTTTTACTTACTGGTTCGGCCATGGAGGCAGCAGCAGCTATCCACAATTTCAGTCCAGATTTAAATCACACCTGAAAGCACACTGAACAGCACAGGCAAAAGTGAAACAGCCAAAAGGGATTGAGAAAAATAAAAAAAAAGCTGCCAAAAATGAATATTTAGTTAGCAGGTCAGGTCAGAAATGAAAGTGAACAATAACTCGCAGAACAGTATTCTAGCAGTGACTTGTAGGCAGCAGAACCATCAGTTTCAGTCAATGAAGTAATAACAGACAATAGACATTACGCTACCAGTAAATAACTGATCTTCAGAATCCGTAGCACAATTAGTAGCAGCTGCTCAGGAGAGTGGTGCTACCAGTACAGGAGGCAGGCAGACTCTGTCAACAACAACTGCAGGCAAGCAGCATGTTGGCTAGTAACTCAAGTAACATCAATGCAGCCAACACTAGGACCTCAAAAGCCGAAGCAGCTGCAGAATCCAAATCATGGAGTAAAAGAAAAAGAAGCAAACAGGGACATTACCACAACCAAACAAACGAACAAACAGATCTTCTCACCTCATTGTTTCAGCACAGTGAACATGATTGGCAACAGCCTACTTTAAATGTTTTTTAAAGGGACCATGGACTATCTTGTAGAATTGTATTTCTAGCTGCACTGTGATACTAGCCCTTTCAATAGACTTATCAGCACTACGCAGGTAGAAGCTGGAGTCATGATTCTAATGACTTTGCTTTCACAAGCTCCTCTCTCATAGAACCAATGAAAAGGCACAAAGAAGATTACCAAAGCACAAATTAGCAGTGTGGATAAAATAGTAAAAAGGAAGCTAAAATCTGAACTCTGCACTTAAGGAGGAGCAACTGAGAGGTATGGTGCAACTAGAAGACAGCAAGGTGACCGACTCCATCTCCACTGACTATGTTTTGACTTTGACAAGCTCCTTTCTCATTAATAATACAACTGAGACAATGAAAGAGCACAAGATGGAGCTGTCAAAGGGCAAATCAGAGCAGTGGAGCAAACAGTTAAAAACAGGCTAGAATTAGAACACTACAACACTCTGCTGAATGAAAAGATGAAAGGTATTAGACAAGCTGATTTCTGGCTCTTCTTGTATCTGTCATATCCATATTATGTGGTACAAAAAGTCACCTAAGAAAAAGAATGACAGCAACCCCACAAAAGTATAATTCCCAACAAAAAAAAAAATGACAAAAACACTATGCTGATTTAGGAATAATAACACTTACTAGGAAACAAATTAAAGGACATACCAAAACAATATACAAATGTAAATTTTTTGCAAATGGTTTAGTAATATTTTTTCAAAATTTGTGCAAATGGTTTAGTAATATTTTTTTCAAAGTCTCGTTTACCCTAGACAGATGTGATGAAGTAACATTAGGCCACACAGTTCATTCTCAGGAAAAAAAAAAAAGAAACTCAGATGGTTTGGGCAGAATATGTTTGTGTAGAAATGGTTTCAAACTCCCCACTGTAAAAAGTCTGTGAACCTTTTTTGTTGCCACTTTATAAACGCAAATGGTTAGATTTGTGCCACCAAAGGTTTGTTGTTTAGATTCTTCCGTTTAACATGAAACCCTCCAGATGTACTGGTCTGTGACATGAGCATAACTCACACTCTTCAATCAATATCTTTATACATATGTACAAATACCAATTAAAATCTGAATCACATTAAAAGAGACCTACATGAATCTCAGTCAGTAAAGTGGTATTATGCTTACAGTTTTAGTGATTTTGTGTTTTTTTTGTATTTGTAAGCAACACCTGCTAATACCATGAGTACATTTTTGGGGTTTGTTCTCTTGGTAAAACAACTGGACATATTGACAATCATATCTAACTGACAACTATACCTAGAATACTTATTTGTAGTGCTGCAATATTAAAAGTTATGTACTTCTGTGGGTAGCAGCAAGTACCCAGAATGATATAAACATTGGAAATGGTTCTAGAATATCAGCATGACAGAAGAACATGGTTTTACCTTCAGTTTTAATCTTGAGTGCAGTCCGAACTAAGGCAAACAGTGTTGCATTAAAAGTGACAGTTCCATCACTGTTCAGTGGCATATTCATTGCTACTAACCTCTGTAAAATAAAAAAAAAGTCATTAATCGCCTCAAGGTATGCGTCTGTTTTTTTATTCTTGAACTAACTCTAACTAATAAAATAATCAGCAATGGGACACATATTTGTTTAATTCATTCTTACATGAACCCTAGGCTAAGATTCTTCCTTCAAAGAACATATGTGTGCAGTTTCTTTTACTGATTGCCCAATAATTAGGCATCTGTAATCTGATAGCTACAATGACAGACCAAAAAACTTATTTTGCAATGGTTACTCTGTTAATTTGTAACACTTCCCTAATAATCTTACTGCACTTCTGACTGATAAATGCTTGTTACTGAACTCTTCATATAAACTGGCAATATGCACATACCCACTCTACATCTGTACTAACAGTTTTACATTTCTCTCTTTCATAAGCATTACCCAAATTCTACACTTCAGAGCTTCATATTTTTTTCTGGACAGCATCAAATCAAACACCTCCATTTGCTCACCACTTGAGGGATGAAGCGAATTAGAATTGCCTGTGGCTCAGTCTGAATCCCAAATATGTAGCTCAAAACAGACAATGCACCAGCCCACCCAACTGATCATCAGTAAAATAAACACAAATAAATAAATAAATAAATAAGTCTTCATATTAATATATTATTACTGTTACTGTTATGCCAGGAAAGAGCACTACAGATGCAATCTTTGCTCTGAGAGTGTTGATGGAGAAGTACAGAGAATGTCGGAAGGAGTTGCATTGTATTTTTGTAGACTTAGAGAAAGCGTATGACAGGGTACCTAAAGAGGAGTTGTGGTATTGTATGAGGAAGTCAGGAATGTCAGAAAAGTATGCAAGAGTGGTACAGGATATGTACGAGGGTAGTGTGACAGCGGTGAGGTCTGCGGTGGGAGTGACGAATGCGTTTAAGGTGGAGGTGGGGTTACATCAAGGATCAGCTCTGAGCCCTTTCTTATTTGCAATGGTGATGGACAGGTTGACAGATGAGATCAGACAGGAGTCCCCATGGACTATGATGTTTGCAGATGACATTGTGATCTGTAGTGAGAGTAGGGAACAGGTGAAGGAGACCCTGGAGAGATGGAGATATGCACTAGAGAGAAGAGGAATGAAGGTCAGCAGGACTAAGACAGAATATATGTGTGTGAATGAGAGGGAGGATAGAGGAATGGTGAGGATGCAAGGAGTAGAGGTGGCGAAGGTGGATGAGTTTAAATACTTGGGGTTAGTAGTTCAGAGTAACGGTGAGTGTGGAAGAGAGGTGAAGAAGAGAGTACAGGCAGGATGGAGTGGGTGGAGAAGTGTGTCAGGAGTGATTTGTGACAGACGAGTACCTGTAAGAGTGAAAGGGAAGGTCTACAAGAGGGTAGTGAGACCAGCTATGTTATTTGGGTTGGAGACAGTGGCATTGACAAAAAGGCAGGAGTTTGAGCTGGATGTGGCAGAATTAAAGATGTTAAGTTTTGCACTGGGTGTGACGAGGGTGGACAGGATTAGGAATAAGTATATTAGAGGATCAGACCAGGTTGGAAGGTTTGGAGACAAAGCCAGAGAGGCACGATTACGTTGGTTTAGACATGTGCTGAGGAGGGATGCTGAGTATATTGGGAAAAAGATGCTAAGGATGAAGCTACCAGGTAACAGGAAATGAGGAAGGCCTAAGATAAGGTTTATGGATGTGGTGAGAGAGGACATGCAGGTGGTTGGTGTGACAGAGCAAGCTGCAGAGGACAGGAAGAAATGGAAACAGGTGATCTGCTGTGGCGACCCCTAACGGGAACAGCCGAAAGAAGATGATGATTACTGTTACTGTTATTATTATTTATTTATTTATTTATTTATTATCAACTTTAAGGACTCCAGCAATCACTATTATAAAAGGGCCAATTGGCTATGGACCTCTGAGTACATTTATAAATTGAAAAAAGTTGCAATTTTTGTAACATGTCCATTAATAACATGTAAATTGCACCTTGATGTATGTCCTGTATACAGATACTGATCATAACCTATTATTGAGCAATTTAAGCTTAAAATTATATTCTGCTTTATCTTCAATTCATTCTATTAAGATGGGAGAACTGATGTACAAAAAACAAAAAAATGTCAAATTTATATGCCGTAATTAGGAACTCAAGACATAAATGTATTTCTTGGAGTTTGGAATACATATACAAAGTATGCAGTGCTGAGGGTTAGTTTATATGTATCTACATGTGAATATGGGAGAGACATATGCCCCCCCCCCAACCCACACACACACTATTTTTGTATTTATTTATTTTTAGCAGGTAAGCCACAAATTATTTACAGTAATTAAAATCAATACCTTAAAATACACAGCATGATCACAACAATACATGAGAGGTTCTACACCATAAGTCAATAATCAAGTAACGAAAGAAATTCCTACAAAACTCGTTGTGCATACTTACTTATTACAGTAGGGATCATCCGGCAGTCTTTGATACACCTTGAACAACTGGGTCTATATCACTTTGTCAAATAGTCTATTCAGTGAATGACTATTCATCGAACCCACTTAAGTGAAAACTCATTTTAGCGAACGATCGTTTCAGTAAATTTTTTCGCTGAATAGACTATTCGACAAAGTGATATAGACTCGCACAACATGTACATGAATAGTGGAATATAAAATGCAGCAGAGATCACCAGTCTATAAAATAATGTGGTTTTATGGCATGTAAAGAGAAGAAATGGAGGTTCTTCCCATTTCTTATTTATTTATACTTTGTTGACCAGGTTAGACCCACTAGGCCAACAGCTTCTTTTCAGGGGAGATCAGAGGTGATATTCCCTTACTCTTTTTTCAATAAGTGAAATGAGATCTTTTACATCCACCTATGCTCATCAACTCAGGAAGATGGGGCTTTGTTTTAACATCGCATCTGAATGATAGCATACTCAGAAGTGCAGCATTCCCCTTACTGTCAGTATCCGAAAAAAAATTCAACTACCTGGTGTGAGAATAGTACCCTCAGCCAAAGATGAGTGTCCTACTGCACAGTCGTACGGAGTGACAAAACAACTTAGAAGTACCTTTAAGCATGCCACTATACAGCAAGGACACATCTGTTAGCAAATATGTCTGAGTTTATTGGCAAATGGCTTCCTTCTGGATTTTCCTATTATACAAAAAAAATGTCTAGTTTCCTTCCGGTCCCTTCTTCTACGTATTTGCTGTGTTATGCACTGCATACAATCCCCCTCCAAGAAGGGCCAATGACTCTAAGTGGCTGACATAAAACCTCGTTTTTATATAACTCTGACAGGCACAGCTCCACTAACCAACAAATCTATGAGAACTGTCTAACTAATATAGCAAGGTTCCTGACATTTTTAAAGGAATTACTGTATTAAAAGTAACAGTTTTCTTTACAAAATTTGCCACAACAGTTTTATACACAATATTTACAGCAGTGTTATTTACATTCTTTTCTATTATTTTCACGTCATTCTGACATACCATTCATAGCTAGCCAACAAACTGTACCACAGTATTAGCATAAAACAGAAACTCAGAATCCCGAAGAAATAACACAAACAAGCACATCCATATTTATACATCTGTAGATATGGTGAATGAGGTGTAAAGACACAACATGGTATAAGGAGATGAAAGGAAAAGAATAGTACATAAGGTATACATTGTGGGGTATGGGTGTTATAAATGAAATAGCCAGTACTTTAGTGTCTGAGAATTAATTCCATGATGAGTTAAGATCTGAGCTCCTAAATCCTAAAGTAACAAACATTTCACTTATTATTTCCCACACGTCCCCATACTGCATTCATCTAGTGATGTCCTTTTAAGTTACTTTAATGTTTCCATTCATTTTATGTGTCCAGATTTCTACTAGTTTATATTGGGAAATAATACTTTGGAGTACTTTGCTTAGGTTTTGCGAATGGTACTAGTGATTTAGAGATATTTGAGTTAAAAATTTATTTTTTTTTTTTGCATTGCCTAAATATTTTTTTTTTCTCTTTCTTTTTTGATAAGCTGAAGCAATGGCTTTATCATAGGATTATAAGAAGTTACTAGGCTATTGGCCCTGAGGCCCTTACAAGCCTAGCCAAGAATTTAGCCCATGTTCCAACAAGCCAGCACCCAGTGCCCCTGTCCAGCAGGGACATAGGTGGAATCCCAGGGGTGTATTTTTTGTTTCCCATCCAGTTATCCAGGTTGCGCTTAAAAAGGGTTAATGAGGTATTCTACTTGACGTGGAAAGGGAGACTATTCCACAAAAGGGGGAGTCTCTGGGATACATATCTAGCCAGTCAACAAGTCCTATTGATGTCCCAGACCAGGTTGAGGTCACGCATGTGGGTTACTCAAGTTGAGCTTGACTTGCGGATATATAGCATTCCTATCAAGGTCGGGTCTGAGACTGCTTTGTATGCTAGACACGGGTCACCTCTGAGGAGTCTGTATGAAACTGAGTAGAGGGACAGGCTTTTAGCTTACCTGTGTAGGTTAGATGTTTGAGGCCCTGGATTTTCCTGGTGAGGAACCTCTGTGGTCTCTCCAGCTGCTGCATGTACTTTGAGAGGTACATGCCGAAGGCAGCATTGCAGTAAATAATGGGTATTATAAGAGAAGAATACAGGGATGTTATGATGTCCTAGTCCCTGGATGACATACCCTTACTAATAAGATGGGCCATGTAGAAAGCTTTCTGTACAACGGAGGCAATATAGTGGTCAAAAGTCAGTTTGCTATCAACCTGGGTGCCGAAGTCCCTCATGACTGATTGCATGCTTAGGATCTTGTTATTAATGTGATAATTTGTGGGGACGTCATTCTCCCCAAAGGGATGATGATGCATTCTTTGGCATTCAGTTTGAGGCCATGTTTCTGGCACCAGTCATTTGTTTGGGTGAGACCCTCTTGGCAGATGTCCACATCACTAGAGGAATTGATGACAGCACCCATCTTGCAGTTATTCGCAAACTTGGTCAGGCATTGCCCACTGAGTTTGGCCTACACCTCAGAAAAGTGTATCCCAAACAACAGAGGCCGTAAGACTGATCCTGGAGTACATCGCTTGTAACTGGTTTACTGCTTGAGGTGGCTTCCCCTATTCTGACTAGGTGGGTTCTATCAGTGAGACAATTTGCTACCCATCTGGTAACATATGGATGTATGCCTAGCTGAGAGAGTTTATGTATTATACCTGAGTGGGAAATAGTATTGAAGACTTTAGCCAGGTCAGGGTAGGCAATGTGCACCTTCTTCCCCCCATCCATGGCTTTGGTGACTGTCTCAAAGAAGTCGACCAAATTTAACAGGCATGACCTCCCCTTGATGAAACCAAACTATGTGGGATCGAGTGTTTGGAGGTTGCCAATGTCTTTGTTAATGAGGACCATGATAATCCATTCCATGGCCTTGCAGATCAAGCTAGTTTTAGCTGATGGGTCTATAATTTCCTGGCTCGGTGGATGCTCCACCTTTGTGCAAAGGGATGACAGTGGCTGTCCTCCATTTGGCTGGAATGAAGCTGGTACTCTGACTTTGGTTGAATAGGATGCCTAATGGTGCAGCAAGTTCCTGCCTAAGTTCATGTAGGATGAGCCTGGAATGTTATTTGGTCCCATGGAGGCTGTAGTTTTTGCCTTTGAGAGGGCAGTGATGACTTGCTCCCTAGAGATGAGGGGGGGCAGGTGTTGGGGATGTCCTGATTTACTGATGGGGACAGAGGGGGTGAAGTTTTCGGTGTACCTGTCTGCCAGCAGTTTGTCTACATCTATGGTGTTTCTCTATGTGGTGTCCTTGACCACCAGTTCTGAGCAGATCTGAGTGCTTCCTTTGAGATTGCGGACATATGTGAAGAAGGCCTTATGACTGTCTTTAGTAGATGTGGCCAGTTTGCACTTGAAGTTTGCTTTGGAGGACTTCAACAGTGCTCGTATTTGTTTGTTCGGGCTAAGGAAAGATTGCTTCCAATTAGGTACCTGCTCCGTCTTGGCAATGAACAGCAATTTTGTCCTTTTATTATACAGTTTATTTATTGCAGATGTCCACCAGACAGGTTTACTCTTCCTTGAGGAGGATGACTTTGTCCTGTTGGGTATTCCTGATTCCATGCAGCTATATAAATGCTAGTATAGTACTTTGGTGTAGGTTCGGATATTTGTGCCAGTTCCTACGGAGGGGGAAGGGGCTGTGAAGCTGTTTATACCTTCCCTCAGGAGGTTGTAATCAGCTTAGGAGAAGATTTTATGTTTGACCCTAGGAAGGGGGGGGGGTGTCAGGGGAGATTGACCGCTTTGTGGTTGAATCTTACCAGGGAGTATGACACTGTAGGGATGCTGCAGTGGTTACTCATGTCAGTTAATACCAAGTCCAAGATATTTTCACCTCTTGTGGGGGTGTTGACCAGCTGGTCTAAGGCATTTGCACTGATGAAATTAAGAAATCTCTGGGCATTTGTGTTTTGCCATGAGTAGTTCTTCCAATCTATGGTTGGATAGTTAAAGTCACCCAGGATCAGGCTAAAGGGTTGAATCTTGATAGATTCGAAGAGGTCCCGATAGGAGGAGTGGGCATCTTGAGTCAAAGTTGTGGGCCTGCACCTAGCTATGATTTGAATAGGGGGTTTGTCAATGGATAACTGCACCTGGAGTATCTCCTGTGAGTCATACTATTTGACAAGCCTGGGGGTGTGTATTTCTTTAATATTTATTGAAATTCCACCTCCTTTTGCTTTGCTGCCCATGGTTTGGGGTCTGAATGTATGATAGGATGAGTAACCTGGTATGGCTGGGGTGCTCTCTGCAGCTTTGAACCAGGTTTCTGTGACTGCACAAATGTCAGCATCTTCCAGGGTTAAGAATGCTTGCAGTGAGTGCAGCTTCATGTTTAGACTCCTAGCATTTATCAGCATGACCTTCAATTTGCATTTTGATGAAATTTTCGTGTTGGTAGCTTTGACCTAATGGCATTGCCTAAAAAAGGCACTATGGGGGAGGCAAGAGCCTTTGCCAGAAGCCTAAAGCACAAGGGAGACAGATGCAGGCCATCTCTGGCAAAGCATCGTGGTCTGTCAATCATGTCTTCCAAGGCTGTCAGGTACTGGATCCCCCTGGAATTAAACCAGAAAAGAAACGAATTGTTAAAGTCAATCATTTTCTGTTTGTACTAAGGCATCATTCTAGGTGATGGCAGAAATCCGCTTAAGGCTAGGGACATAGCTGCCTGGGACAAATATTCAGCGACCTCAATCATGTCTCTCTTCATATAGTCCAGGGAGGTATGTCTCAAATCATTCATACCAACATGGACTATGACAGAGTCATAACAGTAATTGTTGCTGACAGACATGAGTGCATGTGTGATATGGTGGATTATGGCACCTGACAAACAACTAACCGTGACTTTCTCCTTATCCAGCCTGGTGAGGGGCACAGCTGTGTGTCTCACAATGGAGTCTCCTATGACTAATATGTTGGGTTTATGATTAGACCTTCGTGGCTGTGAGACACAGGTGTGTGGACTACGTGTGGTGTGTTGTGGTGGGCTATCGAATTCATGCATGTTTTTGCCTCGGGGGGTCTCTTTTGTTTAGGCATGTTTTTGTTGAAGACCTCTGCATATGTGGGTGTGTGTTCTGTAGGTGTGGGTGGTGTTTGAGGTGAGGTGTTTGTGTTGACAACCTTCTCAGTGCCACCTATACTGGCTTGTAAGGGAGAGGGCATAGACTCTAGGTTTTTAATGTAACTGCATCTCTCACAAACTGTGTTCCTGGGTGGTAGTAGTAGAGGGTTGTCCGTGTACATGAGGCAGTTGCTACGCTATCTCAGGATGCCCATATCAACCACACTGGCATGAAACCATAGGAAATTGTCCATCCATATTTGCCAGAATCTGAGGGAAAGAGGCCAGGGAGAGTTAAGGGGGTAAAGGGTGGAAGGTCTAATCTAAGATTAGTACTACTAGGTGATCATACAAGGGCTGCTAAGGGAAAATATGTAGTTGTAACACCTCACAATGGGTTAAAAACACTGCAGCTGCAGTGCATGAAGCACAAACAAGCCCAAACCAACTCAAATGCAGGGTTTAAATATAACAAAAAACAGAAGATGCTAGTAACACAGAAATCTAGCCAATCCTGCTAGCCTCTGATTTCTTTATCAATCAACTTGCACCAGACAAGGTCCAGGAAGCCCTGCTACTCTCACTAGCAGAGAAGACAGGCCACTACCAACACAAGATGGCTGCCAGAAACAGTAATGAAATGCAGTAAAATGCAGTTAAACAGTAATGAATTGCAGTAAATAGCAATGAAATACAGTTAAATAATAATGAAATGCAGTTAATTAGTAAATTGCTTTAATACTGCAAATGTGATAAATTAGCTATAAGGCACAGATAACAATAATATGCAATTGCAAATGCAATAAAATAAGTGAAAATAAATGAAAAAGCACTTATATTGGTCTTGGAGCCTCAGGAATTTTGTAAAACGTCCCAGAGAAGATGCACCTCAGAAGAACATGGTTCAAACACACCCAAACCAGCTCAAACATGGGGTTTAAATACCACAGAAAATAGTAGATTCTAGTAACACAGAAATATAGCCAATCCTGCTAGCCCCTGCTTTCTTTACCAATCAATCTGTGCCAGACAAGGTCCAGGCAGACCTGCTACTCTCACTGCCAGAGAAGACAGGCCTTTACCAACACAAGATGGCTGCCAGAAACACAGAAGACAAAAACAAAAAGCTCTGGATGCAGCAAACCTATATACAGACTATGCTACTCAATTTAAGGGTTATGAACACAGTAAAACTCACAGAAAAGAAGATTAACCACTTACAGACAAAAACAGAACTCACATTATGAAAAAATACAGTTAAACAGTAATGAAATGCAGTAACACGCAGTTAAACAGTAATGAATTGCAGTAAACAGCAATGAAATACAGTTAAACAGTAATGAAATGCAGTTAATCAGTAAATTGCTTTAACAGTGCAGATGTGATAAATTAGCTATAAGGCACAGATAACAATGATAGGCAAGCGCAAATGCAATAAAATATATGAAAATAAATGAAAAAGCACTTAGATTGGTCTTGGACCCGCGGTGGTGGTGCTGCGGTAGTGTTGTTGCCTCACAGTATGACGCTGTCCGGTTGGATTCTCAGCTAGAGAGTCTTCTGCGTGGAGACATGCGTGAATGGGCATACCTTTGTTGAAGGTTGTGCATCAGGGCTGGTAACTTGGTACGTAAAAATCAACTACCAATTATTAGCGGACCGACAGTAATGAACTGCAGTAAACAACAATGAAATACAGTTAAACAGTAATGAAATGCAGTTAATCAGTAAACTGCTTTAACAGTGTAGATGTGATAAATTATCTATAAGGCACAGATAACAATGATGGGCAAGTGCAAATGCAATAAAATATATGAAAATAAATGAAAAAGTACTTAGATTGGTCTTGGACCCGCAGTGGTGGTGCTGCGGTAGCGTTGTTGCCTCACAGTAAGACGCTGTCCGGTTCAATTCTCAGCTACAGCGTCTTCTGCGTGGAGACATGCGTGAATGGGCGTACCTTCGTTGAAGGCTGTGCGTCAGGGCTGGTAACTCGGCACGTAAAAATCAACTACCAATCATTAGCGGACTGGAGTTTCGCTGTGGGGACCCCTGACCGGCAGAAGCCGAAAGACACAAAAACAACTTAGATTGGTCTTGGAGCTTCAGGAATTTTATAAAATGTCCGAGAGATCATGCACCTCAGCAGAGCCTGATTCAAACCACTGAGTTAGCAGAAGGATTCTGATTGCTGGTAACATATACTTGTTTTGTTTTTACTAAAGTTTTCCAGTGTTATTTCTTTGACTTATGCAGTGGGTGAGGGGTTCAACAGATTTAGGAGTAAAAGTTTAATCAGTGTGCAGTTATCTTGTGGTTGGTTTTGTGGATGCCTTATGTGGACTGTTGTGGAGCTCTGAGACAGTGGATGGAAGAATATGATTTTTGTTTATTTTATTATTTTACTTGTACTTATTTTAAGGTATCTGTTTCTATCTGCATTAAAAGTTAAGCGTGTTTTATCAGTAGGTATGTGTTTGATTAATTTATTTTATTTTTGTGGGTCATGTGTACTTTGGGGTTTACATGTAATGTATGTTAGCATTATGCATTTTAATGCTGTAATATACTGTACATATTATGTACTGCGCATTTTTATGTTTCTATTTGAGTGGTTATTTATTTTGTTATTTGGCAATATGGTTTGTGATGTGTGCTTTAATATATACATATGTGTGCTTTTTTATTAACTGGCATGTACTGCTAAATTCTCTTCATACAGTTTTCATTTTTGAATGCGGTGCTTTTGTGTTGTAGTTGAAATTGTGTATCTTGACTATGCATATAGTTTGTTTTGTGACTGTTTCAGTTGTATTGAGGTTGGAATTGTATATGTCATGCTTATGCAAATACTGCTTTGTGACTGATTTGCTTTTGTTGTGTTGTACAAGTGTTACATTTGGGGAAAACCTATTTTAACTACAATTACATATACAATGTGGTTGTGAAATGTACTATATGACAGTAATATAATAAATTATGCTTTCTAAACAGCATATAGATTTTGAACAAGATATTAATTGGGACAGATTTCAGTAGTAATGTAATACATTGTCCTGCTTTTTAAACTGTTTACAATTCATAAATAAGATATATGTATGGTTTATTTACAGTTCATATAGTTTACATACAATAAACAACTTAATACCTTCTGGTAGAGTCATTAGAGGTGGTTTTCTGTTACTCACTTCTTAGAAATCAGGTAATCCTATATTTTCACTTGTATATGTCAATGTGTTAAATTTGTTCCAATGTATTGTTAATTTTCTTCTAGTTATATTAATTTCTTCTTTTGCAAGGTCAAGTCTTCAGCAGAATTTGATGATTTTTCAGTTCTGTAGCTGACCCTTTTTGTTGTTGGTGTAATGGATGTTGTTACCAGATCAGTTTCTTTATTTCATCTTCTTTTGCATTCAGTTCATTCATGTCTTTTATCTTAGCTACTACTGCAGTTTAGTGTTGTACATTGTTTCTTTAATTCTTCGTCACTTTATTTTTCTCTGCCAGATGTATTGGATGCTAGTTGAGTTTGAGTTTTATTTCACATAGTTGTTTCATATTAAGTTCTTTCCTACTGTTTTTTCAATGACAATACTGCAGTTTGGTTGCATTATTAGCTTCTTATGTTTTTTCTTTATTTTTAACTCCTAGACTAATTTTTTTTTCATTTTACTCATATTTCTTTTATTGCACTGTACCTTTTTCCTCAGGCAGTGCTTCAATTTGGCTGTGCCCACTTTTTCTCTTCTGAGTTTTATTCAGCTGTAGGTCTTTAATTATGTCTTGCATTGTTTTCTTTGGTTCTTTCTTTTTATCAGTTCTTTCTAAATCAATATTTAGGTATCAGTTTTGGTTGTATTTTTTGCCTTTTTGCTTAAATTGAATAGTATGCATTTTTATTTTAGTCATCCTTTTGACTGCAATTCATACACATGTAAATAAGAGAAATAAGAGAAAATATAAGTGTGTATGATATATATATATATATATATATATATATATATATATATATATATATATATATATCTATATGGGTCTAGGACACATGCTCGACTAGCATATGTCCGAATCACAAAACATCGAACACACATACACGAAAGCGCTTAACACTGAAAAGCGCTACTGTGTATGTGTAGCTCAAAAAAAAAATCTACGTTTCTGTAGGAGGGCTTCACCCCCTGCACCCCCAACTTTATTATTCTCACTCCGAGATCGCACTACAGTGGGTAAAAGAGAATTTTCCCTTACCCACACTGTAGTCCGATCTGCAAAACAGGCACACATACACGGAAGCGTTTGTCGATGTTAAGTGCTTTCGTGTATGTGTGTTGGACGCTTTGTGATTCGGAAATATGTTAGTCGAGCATGTATATACACACACACACACACACACATATATATACATATATATATATGTGTGTGTTTGTGTGTGTATGTATGTATGTATGTACATCAATCCAAACCAAAATGTACAGACCTCCCAAGCAAACAGATATAGCACAACACTATCAACAAGGTTTAACTAGCAGACCATTTTTGTCAACACCTGCCTGCATCTGTGTATATTACTACATCCATTCAAAAAAAGAATGGAATCTCCAGGATGGAAGAGATATGGGCAATCTGAGTCAGTTGACACAATTAACTGGGTGGAATAACTTCATACTATCAAAATTTATACAGCCACTAAATACAAAGCAGCTTTGTCTCAAATGTTATACAACATTACACATCACATCAAAAATGGTTCATTACAAGCCTAATAAATTCAGCATCTTTACAATATGCACTCTGTTTAGGTATAACATCTGTTAAACTATCAAAATAACTTATAAACTTAATTTAGGAGAAACAAAATGGACCTCATTACTGCTTAATATTGTCCAAGTTCATTGTCATACATAGCAAAAATATGTCATTCAAATGCTATTCAACACTATATAGTAATAGTCAAGTTAAACAGCCACATCACTGCAATGTGACTGTTTGCTTATCTAATAACAACAGTATTACTCAAACCTATAACTGTGGTGGTGGTGCTGTGGTAGCGTTGTCGCCTTACAGTAAGACGTTGTCCTGTTCGATTCTCAGCTAGAGCATCTTCTGTGTGGAGACATGCGTGAATGGGCGTACCTTCGTTGAAGGTGGTGCGTCAGAGCTGGCAACTCGGCACGTAAAAATCTACTGCCAATCATTAGCGGACCGGAGTTCCACTGTGGCGACCCCTAACCGGGAAAAGCAGAAAGACACAACATTACTCAAACCTATGCTTCACTTATTGAATAGGAAAGTTAGCAAATTGTTATTGCTTCTCAGCCTTCTGGCTATGAACAAGTGTAGTATATTTTCTTATCACTTTAAATAGGGCCAGCCTTAGGCGAAATGGCATGGTAGGCAAATGGCTCCATGGCACTTCCAATGTCCACCAGTCTCCCTGCCACATCGCAGGTAAGCCCCCCCCCAATTTATTCAATCCTGGTCTCCCCCCACTATTCAAGTTTGTTTTTATTCTTTTTCACTTGTTTTGTCTAACTCTTCAGCTTTCTTAACTGGCCAAAACTGCACCATAACAATTGTGGAGGAAAAAATGGAATTAAGCCAGGGTCTGGGGATCAGTAGGTCTCCAGAACCCATGAGTTTCTAGATGTTCTGAGGTGCATTTTACAGCTCTGCTCTAAATCCTAATTGGCAAAGACAGCACTGCAGTGATTGATGGGGGAATAACTGAATTAAGAAAGGGTTCTGGGGGATGTTTGACACCCCTGATGCCAGCACGGGGATACAGATGCTCTGAGGTACATTTTACATCTTTTTTCAACCTTTTGATCCAGTGATAGCCTGAAAAATAATCAAGAGTAAAGAATTTAATACATTTTTTTTTTTTTTTTTTTTCTTTAAAGGGAGAAATAAGTTGTATCCAACGGGCTTAATGTTCAAAGCTAGCAAAGCTGTAGTTTACAATAACATGAGGAGATACGTGCTTGTGAATATGTACAAATCATATCTGGCAGGGCTGGCACCTTAGGTGAAGGGCTTTCAAGGCACCCTCCCCACTGTACATCAACCAATGCTCCAACAGTCCCACCCCCAATTCTACTCTATCCATACCATCTAGATTACATTCTTTTTTTTCTTTTTCTTGCAGTCTGCCTTACTCTTTCAATTTTTCCTGTATTCATTCAACACATCCTGACTGTGCAAAACTGTGCTCTGGTAATGGTGGAGGAAATAACTGTTAAGCCGGGGGGTCTGGGTGCTCTTAGGCCTCAAGAAACTAATGGGGGGGGTTAGATGCAGCGAGGTGCATTTCAGAGTTTTTTTTAAACAACTTGTTTGATGCAGTGATAGCCTGAAAAGAATCCTGATCAACGTATTCAAGTATATAATGCTTTTATGTATACTTCCAGTTCCCATCCATAGCTTCCTGTGGTGTTCAGACATTTTTTGGTGTCTGGCATCATTAATAAAGTGACTTACCAGCTAATAATAGACAATATTAAAAGGGCAAGGAGTTATTAACAAACAACACTAAGACTGTAAATTTAGGATGTCCTGCAGTAGAGAAATTAATCACTGTCTATCACTTATTATTATTCATATGCTCATATTTATGTTCATATTTTCAAAACCGAGAGCCCTGCATGTTATTGAGGTAAATGGTATGATACACTACGGAGGGAGACAGGAACATTTATTGTCAATGTAGAATTATATTACACTACACATGAGATCTTGCTAGTTGCTTGTTAGTAATAATGAAAATAAACAATAATTATTTATGCATTTATTTTTATTTTATTTGCTTTTGTTGACCAGGAAATTCCACTGGGATGAAAAGAGCCCATTTTCAGTGGTGGCCTCGGGAGAAAAGCTCCACAAAACATAGCACAAAATAATAGTCATTAGTTATACAAAGATTACAATGAATAAGACTTAAATCTCACTTAAAGAAAATACAGTTTTAGAGTCATGGCAAAGTTAACATTACATATTATTTTTTAGATTTCCAAATGTAATTAATACTTCAAAAACCATGTGACTTACATACTGCTGCATGATACCAAGTGAAACCTTATCATAGTATCACAGGAGGTTACTAGGCTATTGGCCCTGAGGCCCTTATAAGAATAGCCAAGAGTTTAGCCCATGTTTAGACAAATCAGCACCCGATGCCCCTGTCTAGCAGAGACATGGGTGGAATCCCAGGGGTATATTTTCTGTTTCCCATCCAGTTATCCAGGTTGTGCTTAAAAAGGGGTAAAAAGGTACTCTGCTTGATGTGGACAGGGAGTCTATTCCATAGATTGGGGAGTCTTTGGGACACAAATCTGTCCTGCCAACAAGTCTTGTGGATGTCACAGACCAGGCTGAGGCCATGCGTGCGGGTTACCCGAGTGGAACTTGACTTGAGAATATGCAGCAGTCCCATCAAGGTAGGGTCTGTGACTGCCTTGTATGCCAGACAGAGGTCACCTCTGAGGAGTCTGTATGAAACCGAGTAGAGGGATAGGGCTTTTAGCCTATCTGTGTATGGTAGATGTTTGTGGCCCTGGATTCTCCTGGTGAGGAACCTCTGTGGTCTCTCCAGCTGCTGCATGTGCTTTGCGAGGTACATGTGGAAAGGGGAGTTGTATTCGATAATGGGCCTTTTTAGGGAAGAATACAGGGATGTTATGACCTCTTGTCCCTGGATGAGATACCCTTACTTATGAGGTGGGCCATGTAGAAGCTTTTCCGTACAATGGAAGCAAAATGGTGGTCAAAAGTCAGGTTGCTATCACCCTGGGTACCCAAATCTCTCACGACTGTCTGAGTGCTTAGGATGTTGTTATTAATGTGATAATTTGTGGGGACGCCACTCTCCCCAAAGGGGATGATGATGCAGTTTTTGGTATTCAGCTTGAAGCCATGTTTCTAGCACCAGTCATTTGTCTGAGTGAGACCCTCTTGGAGGATGTCTACATCACTAGGGGAATCGATGACAGCACCCAGCTTGCAGTCATCTGCAAACTTGGTCAGCCACAGCCCACTGGTTTTGGCCTGCACCTCAGAAAAGTATATCCCAAATAACAGAGGCCCCAAGACCGAACCCTGGGGTATGCCACGTGTTACAGTTCTACTGCTTGAGGTGGCTTCCCCTATTTTGACTAAATTGGTTCTATCAGTAAGCCAGTTTGCTACCCATCTGATAACATATGCCCGAGTGGAGAATAGTGTCAAAGGCTTTGGCCAGGTGAAGGTAGGCGGTGTGCACCATCTTCCCCTCATCCAAGGGTTTGGTGACTGTCTCAAAGAAGTCAACCAAATTTAGCAAACATGACCTCCCCTTGACGAAGCCAAACTAAGATTTTACTGAAAAAATCTGTCTTTGATATTTTCACTGTAAGTGACACATCTTGAGAGGGATTCACTGTTATTTACTTTATTTATACAATTGAGCATATGTTTTATATTTCTATATATATGTCAATAAACATGCACTCACAGATGAATTTATTGTTGTCTTAGGAAAGCTTATGTCAAGTTAACAAAAATACTCTCTCATATATATGGGAACACTTTACAAGCTCGAAATACTGAAATCTCGAAATTCAGTATCTCGAGTTCATAAAGTGGAAGGATCGGAAGATCGCAACTACAGAAGCGAAATTCAAAATCTGGAATGCGGGAGATTTTGAATTAGTGGTTCTGGTGTTGCGCTATGTTCGTGGATTCAGGTAAGTGTTTACGTTTAAGGTTGTTGGGTAGGGGCAGTATTGTGTGTTAAGGTGTGTTGTTACTGTGATGTGTGTGTGCGAGAGGAATGTAGTTTGTGTGGTGGTGTTTTGTGTCTGTGTGTATGTAGTGTGACCTTGGAATTAGAATATTTAAGTGGGGGGTGTGGTGGGGGGAGTGGAAGGGGGCTTGCCCCCCTACATATCATAAGGGTTGGTGTGTGTGCTTATTTAGTTTTGTGTGTGTGTGTGTGTGTGTGTGTGTGTGTGTGTGTGTGTGTGTGTGTGTGTGCGTGTGTGTTGTAATGCTGTTTGAAAGTGTTGGGAGTTTGAATTTCACGGTTTTGGGATTTAGGGCTTCATGATTGTGTAGTCTCAGTTATTTGGATTTTCTACTTTATAGGCTCGAGATTCTGCAATTTGAGATTTCAGACGTTCGAGCTTATAAAGTGAATATATATATATATATATATATATATATATATATATATATATATATATATATGGGTTCATGTCAAACCAACGACATGCTAACATAACGAAAGTCACTACAGCGAAACGAAACCATCGCAGTTGAAAACATCGACAGTACATGTATACGAAAGTACAGTGCTACCATGGGTCCTGCAAGGGGGAAGTAGTATGGGTACAGTATCATATCATATCCTTTACTTCCCCCTTGCAGGACCCATGGTAGCACTGTACTTTCGTATACATGTACTGTCGATGTTTTCAACTGTCGATGGTTTTGTTTCGCTGTAGTGACTTTCGTTATGTTAACATGTCGTTGGTTTGACATGAACCCATACACACACACACACACACATATATATATATATATATATATATATATATATACACACACACACTCACATACACAGTGAATATAAAAAGTGTACACACCCCTGTTAAAATGCCAGGTTTTTGTGATATAAAAATAAGACCACAATAAATCATTTCACAACTTTTCCCACCTTTAATGTGACCTATAACCTGTACAATTCAATTGAAAAACAAATCTGTTACGGGAAAAATATAAAAAAATAAAAAAACGTACAATAAGCTGGTTGCATAAGTGTGCACACCCTTAAACTAATACTTTGTTGAAGCACCTTTTGATTTATTTACAGCATTCAGTCTTCTTGGGTAGGAGTCAATCAGCATGGCACATCTTGACTTGGCAATATTTGCCCACTCTTCCTTGCAAAATGCTCAAAATCTGTCAGATTGAGAGGGCATCTGTTGTGCACAGCCCTCTTCAGGTGACCCCACACATTTTCTATTGGATTTAGGTCAGGGCTCTGGCACGGCCATTCCAAAACTTTAATTTTCTTCTGGTCATTCTTTTGTTGATTTGGATGTATTTGGGGTCATTGTCATGATGAAAGGTGAAATTCCTTTTCATCTTCAGCTTTCTAGCAGACGTCTGAAGGTTTTGGGCCAAAAGTGACTGGTATTTGGAACTGTTCATAATTCCCTCCACCTTGACTAAAGCCCCAGTTCCAGCTGAAGAAAAGCAATCCCAAAGCATGATACTGCCACCTCCATGCTTCACTGTGGGGATAATGTTCTTTTGGTGATGCAAAGTGTTGTTTCTGCGTCAAACATACCTTTTGGAATTGTGGCTAAAAAGTTAAACCTTGGTCTCATCAGACCATAACACATTTTCCCATATGTTTTTGGGAGACCTGATGTATTGTTTTGCAAATTTTAGCTGGGCCTGGATGTTTTTCTGTGTAAGAAAAGGCTTAAGTCTTGCAACCCTAACCCATAGCACAGATATATGGAGAATACAGGAGATTGTTGTCACATGTAGTACACAACCAGTACTTGACAGAAATTCCTGCAGCCCCTTCAGTGTTGCTGTAGGTCTCTTGGCAGCCTCCCTGAACAGTTTTCGTCTTCTCTTTTCATCAGTTTTGGAAATATGTCCAGTTCTTTACAACATCACTGTTGTCCCATATTTTCTCCACTTTTTGATGACTGTCTTTCACTGTGTTCTATGGTATATCCAATGCTGTGAAATTTTTTTTTGCACCCTTCTCCTAACTGATACCTTTCAACAATGAGATCCCTTTGATGCTTTGTAAGCTCTCTGTGAACCATGGCTTTTGTTGTAGCAGGCAACCTTAGTAAATGTTAGGAAAATCCTACTAGGACAGCTGAACTTTTAGGGGGGTTAATCAGAGTTTCTTTAATTGATGGCAGGTGTGTACCCAAGAAGACTGAATGCTTTAATTAAATCAAAAGGTGCTTCAACAAAGTATTAGTTTATGGGTGTGAACACTAATGCAACCAACTTATTGTAAGTGTTTTATTTTTTTATTTCCCCCCTAACAGATTTGTTTGTTTTTCAATTGAATTGTACAGGTTATTATAGGTCACATTAAAAGTGGGATAAGTTTTGAAATGATTTAATGAGGTCTCATTTTTCTTTATATCACAAAAACCTGGCATTTTATCAGGGGTGTGTACACTTTTTATAACCACTGTGTGTGAGTGTGTGTGTGTGTGTGTGTGTGTGTGTGTGTGTGTGTGTGTGTGTGTGTGTGTGTGTGTGTGTGTGTGTGTGTGTGTGCCTATTTTTTGTGTGTGTGCATGTGTGTATATAGATAGACAGGTTGTACAGTTTCCAAGATATGACAATTTCTAAGTGAAATTTTAGCAAAAAATATAATTTGGGGTTTGTCTGCATTATAACATAATACACATGAACAGACTATGAATAATGAATACACTATCACTTTAAAGAATACTTCTTACTGATAACATCGACATTTGTACAGTTGTGATAGCTTTTGCTGTTCACAACACATTTACATTTGGATATTTTATGCTTTTTTAGTTTATTTTTCAGAAAAATGCTCTGGAATGCAAGTTGTGTGTAGGCTGCTTGATGTGTGACATTCCACACCACAGAGGTGTTAAAGAAAGAAATGCAGTCTTATTCGTTAATATTTCTTTTTCCTGCACCATTACAAATCCTAAGCGATCAGGACTGTAGTGTAATAACCATGGAGGAAATAAATGAATTATGCCAAAAATCTGGGTTCTGTCATCCCCATAAGCCATGGAAGAATAAGATGCTCTGAGGTGCATATCAAAGCTTTTTTTAAACAAGCTTTTCATCCATTGATGGCCTGAACAATAATCCTGATTAAGTAAAGAAATTCAGTGTTACTCTTTAAATTTGTTTTTATTTTTTTTCTGCATCTTTTCAACAGACCCTTACTAACTTACAGGAAGTAAGTGCATTAAGACAGGGGTCGAGGGGTGGATTCTAGGTACCTAGTAACCTAGAAGACTGCAGAAGCTAAGGTGCAATTTAGAGCTTTTTTCCAACCTTTCAATCCAGTGATGGCCTACACAAAATTCATAATTAAGGAAAGAAAGTAAACAGAGATAGCATAATAGCAGATATCTCAATGATCACTGCTGCAGTAGCCTTAGTTATATGGGTTATATCCTGCTAACGGCACAACATCCTTACAGCTTCCAGATATTAAGGGCACCTTGCATGCACCCAAACCATTAATCAACTTGAGCTGAGCTGACTAAGAAGAGTGGTTTGGGTGCCAATCCCTTCAGAGCTTTCATGGCAAAGGAGAGTGGGAGGCTGAAGCCGTAAAAAGATCAATGCTAAAAAAAATAAAAATAAGAGTTCTCACCCTGGGAATAAAAACAAAAAACCCCACAAAATAGAGGGAATCGAGGAAGGGAGCAACTACTGCAGCAGTTATCATTCAAACACTGCTATGGGAAGTTTACTTACACAGTTGTACTATGTTCATCATTGTGACTACTGCTGTAGTATCCCTAGCTATATGGGTAGATTATCATAACTTAGACTGACTGGGAGAAGGAAGGATAAGGATCCAGGAGACCATGGAGAATGACCCTAGAAAACTTTGTCTTGGACCTGCAGAAGGAATCCAGTTAATATTGCCTTGTAAACATATGCACAGATGACCATGTTGATGCTTCTACAACACTTTCCAGAACACCACAGATAGGGCCCTGGTATAATGAACCTTGGCCTACTTGGAACTGTCTTGCTATGATAGGTATAACAAAGGGTAATAGCAAGAGACTACCACTTGGAAATAGTCTGCTTTGACATAAGTTGTCCTTTTTTCTTACCTTCACAAGAAATGAACACATCATCAGAGTTCCTGAAAGACTGTGTTCTGTCAAGGCAGTACCTGACCTGTCTGTGGATATCCAAAGTATGGACTATCCTTTCCCCCTCATTTTTAGATTCTGGAAGGATGACAGGAGGATGGATAACTTGGCTCAAAGTAAACTTGGATACCATTTATTATATAAATGAAAGATTAGCTCTCAAGGAAACCCTGTCTTTGTGGAAAATGACACAGGGTTGACCCACCATAAGAACATGCAATTCAGACACTCTTCTTATAGAGGTCAGAGCAATTAGTAACACTGTTTTCCAAGTTAAAGAACCTCAAGTCAGCCTGACAAGCTGGTTTAAATGGAGCAAGAGTTATTTTTTCCAACACAAAATTAAGATCCAAGGAAGAGCCTCCTGTTTTCTTGGAAGCTTAGTATACAATATTCCTTTCAAAAACATTTTTTCATGAGATTGCATTGATAAAGGGGGATCCATAAGCAGACATACGGGAATGGACAACAAAGGAACCTTGATGGAAGAATAAAACAGACCAGAGAAGAGTAACTCACATAAATAAAGTAGAACAAAAGAAACTCTGGCCCTGAATGGGTGCTGGATCTTGTCTTGGCAACAACTAGACAACCTTTTCCATTTACTAATATATGATTTTCTATTAGCAGTTTTCTTGCCTCCTTTAACACCTGCTGCATATCCTCAGAAAATAGATCCACCAAAGATATTTAGGTTCTATCATCCAGGCAGTTAGGTATAGTTGCCTGGGATCAGGATGCATCAAGCACTCCTTGTCTTGTATGAATATGTCCAGTCTGTAATGATGTTTATAAGAATTGCCCCTAGCCATTCCCAAAAGAAGGGAGAACCACAGTTGCAGGGCCAAAAGAGAAAGTGAATCTTCAGAATAACCCCGGATATTAGTGGGAAGGGTGGAAAAGCATACAGGAACATTCCTGCCCAAGAAAGAGGAAAAATATCCAGGCCTTTTTGCATTGAGTCCTGAAGCAGAATTTTCCCAAATGATTGTTGTGAGTGGAGGTAAAACCATTTATATGAGGTGTTCCACACAGCTGGATTAACTCCTGGAAGTCCCCTGCTGCAATTTCCATTTGTGAGGTTCTGTCCTGGTCCTACTCAGATTGTCTGCCATGCAATTTTGCTCTGATGGAATGTAAGATGCCTGTAGAGTGAGACTGTACTGAAAAATATATTCCAGGCTAACATGGCTCATCTGGACATAGGGTAAGATCTCATTCTCTGTTTATAAACCACATCACTGTGGTGGTGTCTGCAAACACTTGTAGAGGTCCTATGAACCACAAATGATTGAGAGAGCTGAGTGCATTTATAAGCGCCCACACCTCTTTCACATCTAAATGTTTTGATTGTCTTTTCTGCTACAAAGACCCTACACTTTTATCACCACAGACACTGCTCCACAATAAAACTCTGAGAAGTCTCCTGTTGCAGACTGTGCTGTGCTAGAGCTGGAAGGGAAAATGGGAGACTTGGATTCTGATAAATCTGGTCTCTCCTCCATAAAAATCTCCTTTTCAGAAACCCTATAACTGGAATCTGGGATATCAGGGGATGCTGATGTTGGGGCCATACAGATTTTACGTACCACTGGATCTTTCCCATGTGGAGTCTTGCTGGGGGAATCATGAGAATCACAGAAGTCAAGTCCCAGAATCTTGAGAAATTCCCTTGTTGAGACAGTAGTCTGGGTGGAAAAACATAAGAACAGATCTAGCTACAGACCTACTTCTTCCTGTGGAAGAAAAACTCTTTGAACTGAGGTATCTAGGAGACATCCTAGAAAAAAATCCTGTGAGAAGGAATCAAAGAAGGCTTTTGTATGTTCCCCTGTAACCCCAGTTTGTGTAAAGGATTCCTCACCCAAGTGAGAAATTACTGACACTTTCGAAAAACTCTGCAAATATAAGCAATCCATCTAAATAAGGAAAGATGTGAATACCGTGTAGTCTGAAGTAGGCTATAACAGGAGTTAGATGCTTTGTAAATATCCTTGGAACAGAGGGTAGACCAAATGATAAAACAGAAAACTGATAGTGTTATCCAAACACAGAAAACCTTAAGAAACACCTGAAATCTGACTCTGTAAGAATGTAATGCTATACATCTTTTAAATCCAAGGTCAGCAGAAAATTCAGACAGTGAATAAGGGGCAACAAGTTGTGAGGGGACAACATTTTCATCTAATGGACTATCACAAAAGATTTAGAAAGGAAAATCCAGGACTGGTCAACATAAATCTTCTTTCTTTGGCACCACAAACATTCTTGAAAAAAAAAACTTCTCCTAATTATGGAGAAAGGACAGCTTCTATCAATCCCTGAGACAGCAAATGCAGAATGACAGGAGGGAAAGAGGAATTTGGTTTGACAGATGAGCAAGAATCCCTCAAAAAGGAGGGAGTGAATCCCACTGTTACCTCTAACTTTAATGAGTTACTTTCAGAAACTATCTATTGCTAAAGACAGAAATAGGGGTTCAGACATTCTGGAATGATTATGGGTTTGCCAGGGAGGGAAGAGGAAGCAAAGTCTTGTAGACAGTCATTCAGACTTATTAGAAAGTCCTTTCTTCTGTTGGGATCCTGCCTTCCTTTTGAAAATCCCGTTATTGCTTCTTAAGTATCTGCTTACCAGCAGCTTGCTGTGATTGTTTATTTTGCTTCTGAATAAGGTAAGAGGGAAAGCATTAAACTTCTTAGCAAACCTGAAGGAAGGAAGATTGAAAATTCTGAGAGATTGCTTGGATCAGCTTATCTTTCTCATCATACTTTTAAGGACCTCTGCTGCAGAAGACCTAATAACTATCTCACTTTTCATGGAATAATTCAGAATTTCAGCTTTAACATCTTCTGGAATGTCTTGAATATACAACCAAGCAAACCTCTTTATGACAGTTCTATTGAGAGTACCCCTGGAAGTGGCATCAGCAGAATCACAATTACATTTCAGACAGTAGGTAGTCACTTGAGAGGCATAAGGAGTTAGGTTACACAAAAATGTTTTTTCCTCGGTAGAAGAAACAGGTGCCATAACATCCCTTATGTTTTCAAAACATTCAAGCATAAACTGGTAACATATGAGCTTGACCTTTGAGACTTGTAAAATATGTGTTGCAGAAGAATAAACCCCCCCAATCAATCAAAAATTTCTTCATCTTTGTCAGAAGTAGAGGGACTGGTATTAACCAGATGTTTAGCAACAGCCGAGTTCACTACAGCAATACCAGATGGATTTGATCCAGAATAATTGTATAAAACTTCTAAGACGGAGGAACTTTATTTGACTAATCTGCTTCCTTGGAGTCAATGGCATAGCTGTCTGGCAAGTTAGAGGCCGTGACAACAGCATTCTCCTATGCTGAAAGAACAGGATGAATTGGATTAGGTTCTGGAAAACACAGTTGTAATAAATCATAGTAAAAAAAAAAAAAAAAAAGAAGGTTATTCACTTACCATAACGTGACAGCTGTGTTGTCCATCTCGACCTTTATTCTCACTGATGGGTCAGATCCAATCCATCTGATCCATCTCTGCCTTTTACAAAAGTTTGAGGCCTTCAAGCAAAGCTCGTGGGCATTCAACCTTACTCATAATGCCCTTCCCTAACTCTCTCTGATCTTGTTTGCCCCTGATAACTCATATTAGAGATACAGCCTTCATGACTTAATAGAAAAGATTATTTCTGAGGCTACAGAGTCCTATAATATCCAATTACTGCTACTCAGCCTCCCAGGAGTGTAGGCAGGGGTTATGGTGGGTGGGTTGTGAGAATAAAGGTCGAGATGGAAAACATACATGGAACGTTATGGTAAGTACACAACTTCTTTACGTGATGTTGTCAATCTCACCTTTATTCTCACTGATGGGACGGCGTCCCAAGCTACACGATTCTTGGGTGGCGCATGGGAGAATATTCCTCAGAACCATAGATCCAAGAGATGCTCCACTCCTAGAGGCCAAATCCACTTTGTAGTGAGTAATAAAGGTGTGAGGCTTTGCTCACGTAGCTGCAGCACAGATATTATCCAAAGGTAGCCTAGCTTGAAAGGCAGTAGAAGTAGCTGTCGCCTTAGTCGAATGAGCTTTAACAGGTCTAGCGAGAGTTTTGTTCTAAGAACTGTAAATGAAAGAAATACATTGTGAAAGCCTTTTGGATAAGGTAACTTTGGGTATTGATAGGCCTTTCCTGACATCAGAGTAAGAAACAAATAACTGATCTGATTGTCTGAATTCCGCAGTCCTGTGTAGGTAGAAACATAATTGTCTGTGAATATCCAGTAAATGCAATGAATATTCCTCTTTATTTTGGAAGTTTGGGAAGAATTCTGGTAACTCAATATATTGAATAGGTAAGTTTCAGACAATAGTTTGGGAAGAAATGAAAGGGTGGTGCATAAAGAAACTCTGTCCTTATGAAATACCAGGTACAGTGACTTAGCAGATAAAGCCTGTAATTCTGAAACTCTCCTTGCTGAGGTAATGGCACTAATAGAAGTGTTTTCTAGGAAAGATACTTCAAGTCATAGGTAGCAGACGGCTCAAAGGGAGGACAGATAATATTTGACAATACAAAATTCAGATCCCAAGGTGGGGATGGGTTTTTATGTGGGGGGACTTAGCATAGTAGTTCCCTCCAAAAATGCTTTACAAAGTCTGTTTGAGATGATACCAAAACCATTAGCATAGTAGTTCCCTTCAGAAATGCTTTACAAAGTCTGTTTGAAATTATACCAAAACCATTTTCTCCTATATGAAAATTTGAAATTGCTGCCAAATGTACTCTAATAGTGGCTGCTGCAGCACCTTCACTGAAAAGCTTAGCCAAAAATTCTAGAATAGAATGAATGGGCACAGTAAAGGGATCTATTTGTCTATTACTAACCCATGAAACAAATCTCTTCCATTTACCTTTGTACAGTTTATGTGTATATGATTTATGAGAAGATAACAAAATATGTTTTACTGGGGTTGATAGGAAGACGAGACCTGGCAATCAAGAGAACTGGAGCAGCCAAGCTGTTAGTTTGAGATTGTTTAGACTGGGATGAAACGTTCCTGATGGGTGAGTCAGAAGGTCTGGAACAGGATCCAAAATCCAAGGTTCATTCCGAACTTGAGGCTAGAGGAATGGGAACCAAATTTGTTGAGGCCAATAGAGGCCAATTAGGATTATTGTCATCTCCAACAAACTTTCTTTCTGCAGAAATTTGAGGATTAGAGGAATTGGTAAAAAGGCATAAAGAAGTCCTGGGGGCCAAACATGAAGAAGTGCATCCCTTGCAGACTCCCCCAGAGGTGAGATCATGGCAAAGTAGTTGCTGCATTTTGCACTAGTGGGAGAAGCAAACAGGTTGCAGCAAGGCTGGCCCCATTTTCAGAAGATCTCTTCTGTAACTTTGTGATTGAGGGACCACTAGTGAGGCCATAACATGACTCTGCTCAATTTGTCTGCAATTACATTGGATTTCCCCGGGATGAGCATTGCTATCAGAAAGCATGTGGAAGCTATTTCCCATTGCCAGACCCTCAGGGTTTCTCGACAAAGGAGGTAAGATCTGGTTCCCCTGTTTGTTTACGTACCAGACTACAGATATGTTGTCTGACTGAATTGTTATCGTTCCTTGAAGGAGACAGTCTTGAAATGCTTACAACGCCCAAAGCACTGCCCTCATCTCTAGGACATTTATGTGCAAATGAGCTTCATGTTGCTGCCAGATGCCTTGAATTGTCTTCCTGAGATAATGCCTCCCCCCATCTGGGAAGCGTCTGTGATCTCCGTGGTTTGGGGTTGAGGAGGAATAAAGTGCTGGCCTTAAGATACCAATGGAGAATAAATCCACCATTGGAGGTCCTTTTTGCATGAGTTGGTTATCATAATCTTGTGTGTCACTGGAATAGAACTGATCATTGCATCGAAAGTAACCATTGGAGTATTCTCATGTGACATTGAGCTAGGGGTATCAGGACGACTGCAGCAGCCATTTTTCCCAGTACTTGGAGAACTGGTTTGATAGAAGCTCATTTTCCTGATCAACAGTCCTACATAATGTCCATTTTCTCTGTCCTGTGGAAGTTTTGTCATTGTTATCGCGTTTATCTCTGCTCCTAAGAGGACCAAGGTCTGACATGGTTCTAGAGCAGATTTTTCATAATTTATGGCAATACCTAGGGATGAACAGAGCTGTAGAGTATAGTTCCTGGCTTGTATCAGAAGATGCCTGGTCGGGGCAGTTATGAGGCAGTCATTCAGATATGGAAACACCCAGAATCCTTGGCATCTCAGGTGAATGCCACTACTGCTGTGCATTTGGTGAACACCCTGGGGGCTGTAGTGAGACCAAAGGGCAGAGCTTGAAACTGAAAGTGACTGGCTCCTAGCCAGAAGGACATGTGTCTTCTGGATTGCCTTTCCATTTGTACATGGTAGTACACATCCTGAAGGTCTACAGAGCACATCCAATTGTCTTTTTCCTAGAATGGAAGAATTGACTGCAGTGTCACCATCTGGAACATGGTCTTTCTCACAGATTTGTTCAGAATGCTGAGATCGAAAATGGGTCTCCAGTCCCCTGTTTTCTTTGGAACTCAAAAGAACCTTGAGTAAGTTCCAAATCCTTATTGGTCTGTGGGGACTTCTTTGGTGACTCTTTTTCTTAGCAACTTTTGAATGTCTATGGTTGCTTGTTCCTTTTGACTGGGTGGAATGTCTGAAACCAATTTGTTTATGGGAGTCAAAAAGGAGAAGGGAATAATATAACTCCTGGATATTATGTCCTGCACCCATCTGTCATTTATTATCTTTTGCCAGGTTTGAAGATGCAGAGACAATTGTCCTTGGCTTGGCTTCAGAGGCGAGCAATCTGGCACCCCTTCAGGAGCACTGAAAGGGCCTACTAAGGAAAGATTCTGTGGAGCCCTGATTCTGCTGACCTCCACTGCCACGAGGGTGGTGTTTTCCATTATTGTTAACAAAAAAATGTAAACAATCACCACTATATCACGGCACCAGAGAAACTGGATAAATTAGATAAATACCTCCACAGTAGTACAAAAACCAAGTTTATTTTACATAGAGACCTAGCGCTTTCTCCCAAATTACAAAATAGGTATAATCAAAATCAAGAATCCTAACTATCAGCCATCTTTTACAGTTTTCAATCACATGACCAAATCACGTCAAATCAATTTTAAAATGCATTTCTTTAAAACCATACACACATAAAATAAACAAAATATATTATATTCATACAATTTTCTAATTAAAAAACATAATTTAAAAACATTATATCAAGTTTTAACTTTAAATTTGCATAGATCTGATTTCAGAGTACTATTGATAGAACAATTGTCATTAATTCCAGGAAATACCGTGGCATTCAACCTCAATTGCCACAAGGTTTCCCTGAACTCCAGCATAGTCTCATGATCTCCACCTTTATCATCATGCTTTACCCTGTCTATTATAAAGAAAAAAAACATTTTTTGAAGCCAGTACATAACAAACTATGACTAAATAAAGCATTGGTAGTTTTTTGTTTTTAATGTCCCTACAATATTCGGCCATTCTATCACAAAGCCTTCTAGTAGTCCTCCCTACATAGAATGCCGAACAACTACCACACATAGCTATATAAACTATCCTTTTTGTGTTGCTGTTGCACCGACCCGGGCACTGTAGAGATTTGTTGTATCCTTCTATCACTACATATGGTCCCTCATGTACAAACCTACAATATCTACACATTACATTTATTCATTGATGAACTGTTCTATCAAGAGTATGCAGAAAATCAGATCTATGCAGATTTAAAGTTAAAACTTGATATAATGTTTTTTAAATGACTTTTTTAAATTAGAAAATTGTATGAATGTAGTATATTGTTTTGTTTATTTTATATGTGTATGGTTTTAAAAAAATGCATTTTAAAATTGATGTGACATGATTTGGTCATGTGATTGAAAACTATAAAAGATGGCTGATAGTTAGGATTCTTGACTCTGATGATGCCTATTTTGTAATTTGGACGAAAGCACTAAGTCGCTATGTAAAATAAACTTGATTTTTTGCACTACTTTGGATGTTTTTGTCTAATTTATCCAGTTTCTGTGGTGCCGTGAAGTAGTGGTGATTTTTTACATTTTTTTTTTGTTATGAATGGTTACTTCGAATGATTTTTTTGAGGTTCTTCCATTATTTTTCTTCCCTCTGCCTCTAGGGGAACTTTCACCCTGTGTGTCTTGAAAAGACCTTTGTGATTTTTTGAACCATATCTTTCCACTACCTTTCTGACCTTTGGGAAAGGGTCTAGTAGATGTAGAAAAACACACTCCAGTGCCTTGCTTTCCTGTTCACACCTAGTGAGTGTTTGTTTTACTCTCAGCCCAAAGAGAGAGGAGCCATCAAAAGGGGCATTAATGAAGGAATGAAGGAAGGCGCATCCAGGCCTGCCTCCTAAAAAAGATACCTGAACCTGTCTCCCTGCTCGTTCCATCTGCTGCATAAGATAGTAGTCTCATAGAAGAGTTTACGACTGAATTGAGGGTGGCAAGTTGAGCAGTGACTTTATCTGATGCCGCGTCAGCTAAAGCTCCTTGGAGCGAGTCTGACAGTTCTTTCAACAGGACCCTCAGCAATCTGGTAAAGTGGGTCAGACAGTTCAGCAACTGTAAGGCAAAGGTAGCTGATGAAAACAATGCTCTTCTTTTACCTATTGTCCTGGAATCTTTATTTGGAGGATGGATAGTTCTTTTTTGGTGGCCACCACTGCCATGACCATAGCACCAACTGCTACACGTTTAGTTAAGAAAGGCTTGTCTTTAGGGGCAGTAATGTACTTGGCCTCCTAAGAGTTGGCTCTATGGAATCTGGGGTCTCCCAAGCCGTTTGAGAGATTAAATCAATAAGGTCATTGGAAGGACACGTCACCCAAGGGGTGGAAGGGCAAGACCCAAAAGCCTTCTGGTGTACAGACTCCTCAGTTGAAGGGGATGTGGACTGCCAGTCACCTCTCTGCCTTAACATTTCCAGGAAGTCTCCAAAGGAGACATCTTCAGGAGGTGACTGTGGGGACCCTTCTGCATCATAGAGGTCATTATCAGATGTCATAAACTCCTCTGGGGAATCAAGGTGCTTCTTCTTGCAGGTCCTCTTCCGAGAAACTTCCTCACTGTTGTAGTCTGGGGAAGTTTCAGAAGAGAGGGTGGCCCTTGCTGGAAACCTGAGGCCTGGAGTCTCTGTGGTCCTGTGGACAGAGTATATGAGAGGACAAAGTAATCGGCACAGAAAAGGAAGGAATATTCAAGACAGGCTGTGTCTGAGACTGGGATGCAGTCAATACCCTCGTCATAAACTTGAAGGCACTCTGTCCCTGATATGAAGAACACCCTGGACCCGACAAAAGAGTTGTTGGGGACAAAGGAATCTACAGCGCAGGTGACAGAAGCTCCGAAGAAGAGGTAGGATCTGAACTCACCTGCGACAAAGCCACCAGAGGCAGGATCTAATCCAGAGAGATCCGAACCCGCTCTGCAGATCTGACTGCGGAGTGTTGGCTCCTAGAGGTCTCCTGCTCCAACTGACCGGTAACACTCAGGGCAGATGTCAGTCTAAAGAACCATTGTGCCTAGAATCTGAGACAGACTCAAGCTGGACATTCAAATCTTCTGGATCCAAAACCAGAGGATGGATCAGAGGAGGAGCAGGTGCCAATGGGGAGGACTTCACCGGTTCTGATTCCTTTGGGTTCAGATCCACTACACCTCTAACACCACCCACAACTGTACAACACACTCCAACATATGTGGAGGTTCTCAACAAAAAGATACCTAAAGAAAAGACCTCTGAAGCAAAAACACACACGCGCATCACAACCCACAGCACTAAGCATCACATATAGTACACACGGTTGTGTCTCACTGCCTCTAAGGCTCAGCCACGAACCCAACATACTAGTCATAGGACACTCTATTGTAAGACAAACAGATGTGCCTCTCACCAGGCTAAACAAGGAGAAAGTCACAGTATGTTGCTTGTCAGGTACTAGAGTCAGCCATATCATACACGCACTCAAGTCTCTTAACAACAGGTACTGTTATGGTGCTGTCATAGTCCATGTTAGTGTGAATGACTTGAGACGTAGCTCTCTGTACTATATGAAGAGAGACATGATTGAGCTCACTGAATATGTGTCCCAGGCAGGTATGTCCCTAGCCTTAAGCATCATCCTACCATCACTAAGAATGATGCCTCAATACAAATAGAAAATGCTTGACTTTAACAATTGGATTAGTTTCTGGTGTTATTCCAAGGTGATCTAGTACCTGACAGCCTGGGAGGACATGACTGAGAGACCATGATGCTTTGCCAGAGATGTGCTTCATCTGTCACCCCTGGGCTTCAGGCTTCTAGCAAAGGCTCTTGCCACCCCACATAGTGCCTTTTTTAGGCAAAGTCATGAGCACAAAATTATCAACATGAAAAATTCTTCTAAATGAAATTTAAAGGTCATGCTGCTAAACGCTAGGAGTCTTAGCATGAAACTGCACTCATTGCAATCATTCCTTGCCCTGGAGGATGCTGACATTTGTGCAGTCACGGAAACCTGGTACAAAGCTGGGGAGAGCACCCCAGCCATAACAGGTTACTCATCCTATCATACTTTCAGACCTCAAATCGAGGGCTACAAAGCCAAAGGAGGTGGAGTTTCAATATTTATCAAAGACATACACCCATCCAGGCAGGTCAAACGGTATGATGCACAGGAGACACTCCAAGTGCAGTTAACTGTTGATAAAACTCCTATTCAAATCATAGCTAGCTACAGACTCCCAATCATGACTCAGGACACCCACTACACCTATCTGGATTTACTTGAATCCATCAAGATTCAACCCTCTACCCTGATCCTGGGTGTCTTTAACTACCCAACCATAGAGTGGAAGACCTATTCTAGCACAAACATGAATGCCCAGAGATTCCTCAACTTCATCAATGGCAATGCATTGGATAAGCTGGCGACACCCCTGAGAGGTGAAAATATCCTGGTCCTAACCAACATGTGTAGCCACTGTAGCATCCCTACAGTGTCATCCTCCTTGGGAAGATCCATCTATAAAGCAATCACTTTTGAAGTCACCATCATCCCTGACCCCCCCCCATCAGTGTCAAACAAAAAAAAACTTTTTCAAAGCTGGCTACAATCCCCTCAGAGCAGGAATAAGCAGCTTCACAGCCACTGCCCATTCAGCTGGAACTAGCACTAATGTTCAAGCCTACACCAAACAACTATACGAGCACCTACATAGCTGTATGGACTCAGCAATACCTGACAGGACCAAATCATCTTCCTCAAGGAAGACTAAACCGGTCTGGTGGACTGCAGCAATAAACAAACTGCAAAATAAAAGGAAAAAATTGCTGTCCAGGACCAAGAAGAAGCAGGTGCCAAGTTGGAAGCAATCCCTCCTTTGTCTGATCAAACAAATAAGGCCACTGGTGAAATCCTCTAAGGCTAACCTTGAGTCAAAATTGGCCACATCCACAAGGACAGTCACAAGGCCTTCTTCACTTACATCTGCAATCTCAAAGGTAACACCCAAATTTGCTCTGAAATGACGGCCAATAACACCACATACACAAACACCATAGATATAGCCAATCTGCTGGCAGACGGTTTCAGTGAAAGATTCACCCTCCCCATCCACCATCAGTAAACCAGGACATCCCAAGCACTTGCCCCCTCCCCTCATCCCCAGGGAGCGGGTCTTAAATGCCCTCTCAAAGGTAAAAAATACAGTCTCCATGGGACCTGATAACATCCCTGGCTGTGGCGGTATCTTACATGAACTCAGGCATGAGCTCTCAGGTCCATTAGGGACCCTATTCAACCAAAGCCTGAGCACCGTCTTTGTCCCAGCCAAATGGAGGACAGCCACTGTCATCCCTCTACACAAAGGTGGATCATCCACTGACGCAGGCAATTATAGGCCCATCAGCCTAACTAGCCTGATCTGCAAGGCCATGGAACACAATATCATGGACCTTATAAACAAGGACATTGGCAATCTCCAAAAGCTTGACCCCACACAGTTTGGTTTTGTCAAAGGGAGATCATGTCTGTCAAACTTCGTCGACTTCTTTGAAACAGTCACCAAAGCCACGGACGAGGGGGAAGATGGTGCATACCACCTACCTTGACCAAGCCAAAGTCTTTGACACTATTCCCCACTCAGGCATAAAAGATAAACTCTCCCAGCTAGGCATCAACTCGTATGTTACCAGATGGATAGCTAACTGGCTTACTGATGGAACGCACTCAGTCAAAATAGGGGAAGCCACCTCTAGTAGTAGTTGACCTGTAATGAGAGGTGTACCCCAAAGAACGGTCTTGGGGCCTCTATGTTTAGGATATACTTTTCTGAGGTGCAAGCCAAAACCAGTGGTCTTTGGCTGACCAAGTTTGCAGATGACTGCAAGCTGGGTGCCTTCTTAAATTCCCCTAGGTATGTGAACATCCTCCAAGAGGGCTTTACCCAAACTGATGACTGGTGCCAGAAGCATGGCTTCAAACTGAATGCCAAGAAAGGCATCATTATCCCCTTTGAGGAAAATGGCATCCCCACTAATTATCACATTAATAACAACATACTAAGCATGCAAACAGTTGTGGGGGACTTGGACACCCAGGTTGATAGCAACCTGACTTTGGACCACCATGTTGCCTCCGTTGTACAGAAGGCTTTCTACATGGCCCACCTCATAAATAAGGGCATTTCATCAATGAACAATGAGGCTGCAACATCCTTGTACTCCTACCTTATCAGACCCGTTATCGAGTAAAATGCCCCCTTCGGCATGTACCTTACCAATCACATGCAGCAGATGGGGAGACCACAGGTTCTTGACCTGGAAAATCCAGGGTCTCAAAAACCTATCCTATACAGATAGGCTAAAAGCCCTGTCCCTCTACTCAGTCTCATACAGACTGCTCAGAGGTGACCTGTGTCAGGCATGCAAGGCCATCTCAGACCCAGTCTTGATGGAGTTGCTGCATATCCGTAAGTCAGACTCCACTCACGCAACCCACCTGGTCTATGACATTAATAGAACATGTTGGCGGGATAGATTTGTGTCCCAAAGACTCCCCCAACTGTGGAATAGACTCCCTCTGCATGTCAAGCAGAGTATCTCTCTAGCCCTCTTTAAGAGGAACTTGGACGACTGGATGGGAAACAGAAAATACACACCTAGGATCCCACCTGTGTTCCTTGCTGGACAGGGGAAACAGGTGTTGACATTGTGGGAACGTGGGGGAATTCTTGCCTAGGCTTATAAGGGCCTCCAGGCCAATAGCCTAGTATCATCCTATGAACTTATGAACCAGTAACAACTTCGCCAAGGCCAGTGTCTTTAGAAACCTCTGTACTATCCTATCTACATCATCGTCAGATAAACTCCTGGTAGACCAAGTAGAAAGCATTAGAGACCTTGATCTGGTCAAGAATGGAGAAGGGAGCCACAAAGGTATTGGTTCCAATGATGGAGAATGACTCCTATATCTAAATTCAATGGGAGCCGAAGCGGTCGGAGCCAAGGGTTCCAGCTGCTCTGACGAACTCTTGGATCTGGAGACAACTGTCTGCTCCGAAAGTTCTGCTGGAGCAGACAATCTTGGAGCTTTTTTTCTGGCTCCCAAGAAGAATTCAAAGTCGAAGAAGAACGTTTTTGTGACTTGTCAGATTTTTGAAGAGGTTGCGGACTCCAGAGAGATCGCCTCAGAAAAAGGAGTTTAACAGTCCCTTTAAAACAAGCTTGTTTTTAGACTTCATAAGAACCTTTTGGTTAAACCCATGGTAAATTCAGCATGACTCTTGGAGATGAAGAGGCCCCAAGCAGTACACAAATAAAGTGTGTGAATCACTGAGGGGCATCTTTTTCCCACACTGTTTTTTAAAACCAAGAGGTTTCCCTTCTTGCTTCCGAGACATCCTGAGAAGAAAGTAAGTTAAGTGAAAAATACTACAAGGCACACACACAGAGACACACAGACTCAGAGACAGACACGCAGACACAGACAGACACAGACAGACACGCAGACACACACAGACACACACAGACACACACAGACACACAGACACACACACAGACACACATGCCAGGAATGCCCTCTAACTTAAGCAGACAGAAGGTATGCATGAAAAATACAAGTACGTCTTTTTAAAAAAAAAAAACAGAAGAAAACGTCCTCTAATTGAAACGGACGATAACGAAAGGGGAAGGGGGTAACAGATAAGGATAAACCTCCTCTAACTTAAACGGACATTAGTAAGGAAAGGGAATCAACACTCACTCTTTAAAAAGTGAAAAATAAAAGTATGGGATATACTCAAAAATAGAGAAAAACTATCTCTAAACTAATGTTAAACTACTAGAGAGAGAAACTAACTATATAAAAGTATTATGCAAAAAGAAACAAAAAACACTTAGCCCAGAGCTTGCTTCAGAACCACGTCTTTCGCAGAGCAACAAATGAGATCTGGGGGAGTTAGGGAAAGGCATTATGGGTAAGGTTGAATCCCCACGAGCTTTGCTGAAGGCCTCAAGCTTTTGTAAAAGGCCGAGACGGATCTGATGGATTGGATCCAACCCATCAGTGAGAATAAAGGCAAGACTGACAACATCGCATTAATGTTTTCCACCAAAAACACAGTAAAAAAAAAAAACACTTGAAACAGTTACTTCAGCCCCCAAAAGTAAAATGACACAACTTTTAACAGAGAAAAAGTAGTTTTAAATTAAACAACTTTTTTTTCACAAAAGTAAAAAAGTAACACTCCTTTTTGAAAGTGTCTTTTCTTTTTTTTTTCCCATTTTCTCCCATCCTGCACAACACTGTTACCTGCCCGGTCCTTCTGCCACATCCACATCAGATCTTCTAGTTACTCCATGCTCCCCAGGCTTACTCAGGTAATTGATTCACTGATTATGGATGGCACAGCTGAGCTTCCGTCCGGGAGGGTGGTCTTAATTGGGCCCACCCTGATTTTCCCTTCTTCCCAGTGTGGATTTGTGGTATGGCCCAGGGTGGATGTGGACATGTGGTGTATCAGCTTGCCTCTGCAACAGCTCAGCCAGGCCCACCACAACCCACTGACCACACCTCCTGTGGTGATGTCCCCAGCCTCCTCTAGGAATTGTCATCAAGAGATGCCCAAGTACCACTCCCCCATGGGATGGGCACTCCCATCCCTCCCTGCTTCTTCATCAGTCACCCAAGATGTTAATCAAACCCAGGCTGCCTGGGTTGTAGTTTGGCTTTATCCCATTACGTCATTGGAGCAGCCCCTTCTTTTTCAAAGTTACTAAACTTCACTTGGCAGTCAATAAAAACACCTTTTCTAGTTTAACATTAATATATATTTTTTCAGAAACAGTTTAATTTCTGTCATAAAAATTAAAGAGAAAAGTTTTTCCCCAAAGGGAATTTGATTGCCCAGTAATGGCAAGCTTTAGTCAATTGTCCATCCTTGAAATCCTGCAAGAGGAGCACTCTTTGGAGGTTGGAAAGCTCTGAAAGGCTTGGCATCAAAAATATTCCTTTTAGTCAGCTCAACTTAAGCTCCCTAACAATTTTAAACAGAACACAACATATTTCAATCTGTTGCTTTCAGACACATATGCACAACATGCTCCTTACACTATCACAAAAGATAACTACCTGTATAAGCATCTGGTGTTTGAGTGTGAGGAAAGTGAAGAAAATGACATGGGTGTTTCCATCTTGTTACTCCCAGACAGTATACTGCTCCTATACAAGCTACAGTGGCACTCTGGCACACCTCTGAAATTTGTGAGGAAAGTTTAAAAAATAATGACCACATCATCCCCAGTCCAACACAAGCTACAGTGACCTGTGCACACATCTGATGCTTGGGAAAAAAGTACAGAAATAAGAACATCATTCCCAATGCTCCACACAAACTATAATGACCTCTTATGCACACTTCTGAGAAGCGGTGGATTTAGACTAGATGGGTTCAGGACAAAGGCCACTACTGTGCCTGTATCAAAATCCACTTTTCCTACCTTGGTATATGGTGGCCATCATGCCACTCAAAACTGTGAAGGTCTGGATGTCCTACAATATATTTCATACCTTACTGTTTTCAAAAGATGACTTAAACTGAGCAATCAGTTACTTTCATCCAAACAGTCCCCATCAGGCAGTTATAGCCACATGCGCATACAATTCATGCATCTGATTGTGATGGAAAAGGATGGCTACGTAATGGATTTCACTTAAACAGTTGCCACACATTAGCAGTATTCCAAGTTGCTTCATACATTTCATATTAGTCTTACAAAACCATAATAAGGAGCAAGCAACAATGGGTAACTAGTCACTTTCCTTTACAGGCAGCCCAGCAATTAAAGTTACTTTATGCATATCTCAGATGTCCAGTTAAGTAGTGC
The DNA here is from genome assembly GCF_019279795.1 of Protopterus annectens. Taxonomy (NCBI): domain Eukaryota; kingdom Metazoa; phylum Chordata; order Ceratodontiformes; family Protopteridae; genus Protopterus; species Protopterus annectens. The sequence continues at coordinate 642,608,244 of NC_056741.1, read as the reverse complement.
ATCTTACTCCACAGAAATGCACAACAGCCCTGAAAGTCAGACAGTGACTGTTTAAACAGAGAAAAGAATAAGAGGTCAGCTACTTTCAACAGACAACTCCAAACTCCACTCACCAGTCATAGCTACTTGTCTGTGCACATCAAACAACTGTTACAGTCATGTGTTGCATTTCAGCTAAGTGAACTTCCCACACACACAGCAGCCACACATTAACATATCCTAAGCTGCTTCACAAAAATCATTCTCATTCTGCAAATGCACATTAGTCCTGCAGAGCCAGATAGTGACTCTTGAAAATGAGAACAAGAGGGTCCATTACTTTCTATTGACAGTTCCCATCCCCACCCCACTCAGCAGTTATATATAAAAAAATGTGTATTGCATATCTGCTTTGTTCTGCCACTATTGAAACAGAGGCCACACAGTAAAACAGTCCAAGCAGCTTTATGTAAAATCACAGTAATGCTGCAAATGCACATTAGCCCTGCAAAACAAGACTGTGACTGTTAAAATGAAAAAAATAAAAATGTCTGTTACTTTCCATACAGCTTCCCTAGCAAATCAGTTAGTTAAAAATGACAGCCATGTATTCATACCTCTTAACCTGGAGACATCAACTATCTGGACAAAAGTCCATAAAAAATAGGTACAAATCTGTAAGCCGATGAACATAAAATTTGCATACATAATTATGTACTCCCGCCCACTCTGATGGAATTGTGGGATACCAACTTTCAAACTCCAACTGAAGGACAGACAACCAAAATATGGCCCTATAGTAAATGGTAACTATTTTTTCTGGAAATGTGTAGCAATGATGTTCACTGGGAAGGGTGAAGATGATGAACGTTAGGATTTTGTTTTTGGTGAGTTGCAGTATGTGGGTTTTGTGGTAAAAGTATGACATTTAATTGTAGGCAATATTCTAATCTTAGCAAACGAATATTATAGTTTGCTAGGACCTCCAAAAGTCATTATTCATGGCCTACTGATCAGTGGCGTAGTTAGAGTTTGTGCCACCCAGGGCTGTCTTTGAGTTTACCGCCTTTCCCACCTCACAAATTCACGGTCGAATGGGGCCCCCCATGCACAGCCCTCCCCCTGCAGCCATTCCAGTGTCCCATTACTTGGCTATTTCGCCCCATTTACCATAAACACTGTAATGTGCTTACTGCTTTACTTCTTAAATGATTATTTGGATTTCATTTAAAACTTTTATTTTACATTTTATAGCACAAACACTAAGAGATGTCTGCTAAACAAAGCAATACAGTCTCACAATGAAAATAGACTTAGCATTAAAACTTCTCTGCCCTTGAAACTCACATTCATTGATGCAGCATTGAAAGCCACATTCAAAGAAAATGCATCTGGCCAGTGGTGGATAAAGATTACCTTTGGGCTGTTTTCAAATCATAGTCCCCTGGCACACGAAACATACATGTGTTCTTTGATATACTTTCCTGACTGTATTAAATTATATTCCTTGTATAATACACCACAATTCCTTACCCAACACCTACAGCAATTAGAAAGACCCCAAAAGTATCTCACCAAGAGGATCAAGGGTCTCAAACAGATGCCATATGCTGCTCGGTTAAAAAAACTCCAGCTCTACTCAGTTGCATACCGCCTACTTCGAGGCGATCTATGCCTGACATACAAAGCTATGTCAAATCCAGAATTAATGGACATGCTACACCTCAGTAAATCTAAATCCCTTAGAGCCACACACTCGAGGGACTTGAACCTCAGCACAGAAATAAATAGAACTTGCTGGAGGGACAGGTTCATAACCCAGAGGCTCCCTTCGCTCTGGAATAGAATTCCAGTTCATGTGAGGCAGAGCACCTCACTGAATCTCTTCAAGAAGAATCTTGATAAGTGGATGGGGGATCGTAGGTTTGTCCCAGGGATTACTCCCGTGTCACTATTAGACAGAGGCACAGTAAACTAAACCTTAAAAAGGGCACAGTATACTCAAATCAAGGGGTGGCGTAAGCCATACAGAATCAGGCTAGGCTTATAATTGCCCCAGGGCAAATAGCCTAGTATGAACCTATGAACCTAATTGTTAGAGTGTGTTTTAAATTTATTGTTTTGAACATTTTGCCAGTATGCAATGAAACAAAATGCATGAGCTAATAATGACAAAACTGCCCAATTCAGAACATTTCCATCATAAAAGTCTACTAGATCATCTGCAATCCACCATTGTCAGTAAATATGCACAATCTCTGCAGAGGAACAGGCCAAAAGTATGAGCCAAACATTCCAGACATTCTGTAAAACATTGGACAGTTGAGAACTATGGAATTAACTCCTTGAATCAAGTGGTGGTGGTATGGGTAGGGAATTTAGGCTCTTGCTCAAGAACAGCGGCCAGAATTAAGAAAACACTGTCTGCTTAGCTGGGAGTGTTAGCGGTGCATATCAGAATTCTTTTTCCCCTTACCTGGGAGCCCATTTCTCATCCTGATCTGCGGCATATGGGTGGGTGTTGGGCATACTGAAACTTAAATTTGCACAGCTGCCATTGCTGTTATATTCCCTCCAAAACAGTTCAAAATCTGAGTCCAACAAAGCTGATCTCATCACGCACGTCCCTGTAGGCTGGTGATGCATGTTGATGTCAGTTATAAATTTAAAGTTTCAACACACAAAAAAAAAAAAAAAAGCCAAAAAATAATTGGGAATTAAAGGGTCCACTCGGGAATTCGTGGTATTCCATTATTTTGCCCTCAAAACTGGTAAAAACCGAGGAATTCGGTATGGTTGAGAGGTAAGCATGTATTCATCCGACAATTTATTTATTTATTTAACATTTGTTAACTGGGAAAGTCCGACTTGGAATGAGCCAATTTTCAGTGGAGGCCCAGGGAGAAATGCTCCAGACGCATGTGTTTGTAACATGGGAAGAAACCGGTGCACCCAGAGGAAACCCACATGAACAAAGGGAGGACATGCAGACTCTACACAGAAGGCACCCCAGTCGAGAATCAAACCGGAGAACCTCTTGCTGTGAGGCGACAATGCTACCGCTGCACCACTGCGCCGTCCACAAACTGTTTTAAGCACCATACAGGATGTGTAGCAGCACACCTCACCTCCTCCTTACAGTCATGCAGTTGATTTCTTTTGTGTAAAGACAGGCTGTCTGATGCACACATACCCACCCACCCAAAGCCACAAGATCACAATGCTCTTAAAAGTGCATTAGTTTAAATTAGATTAAATTAGATTTTTAAATCGCTAGTGCTCGCAGAACCCAGCGGCAGATACCTACTAAACTCCCTGCCCAACTCAACTCGCCCCCACTGAAAGATTTAAAACGGAGAGGGACTGCTTGCAAATATACTGACTCCAATCGCAGTCCTGTTAAATTATTTGCTGTACCAGAATATGTAAAAATAAGGGAAAAGGATACCCGCTAAACTCCCTGCCCAACTCAACCCGCCCCCACTGAAAGACTTGCAACAAAGAGGGACTGCTTGCAAATATACTGACTCCAATCGCAGTCCTGTTAAATTATTTGCTGTACCAGAACACCTAAAAATAAGGAAAAAGGTTAATATTCTTTGTACTTTAACCTAAGTGTTGTAGCACACCACTCAGGAGCCCCGTAGCACTGGTGAAATATTATTAGACTCCTCATAGCCTTAACTGGTGAATTTAAACTGTCTGTTAAAAGACACCCATTTTTGTAAATTATTTTGAGCTATTTAGTGGGTCGGCATAGCTGTACTGGTGAAATTGTAACTGTTAAAAGACAACTGCTTTTTACTAGATTTTTGAGCTGTTGGATGGGTCGGTGCAACAGAAGCTGTCTGCTTAACTGCAAAGCTTCTCTTAGGACTTGGAACTTTGTGCGGGATAACTCAGGAGCTGCTTAAACCAAAACTCAAAGGTTTCTATTAAACTATCAGCTTTTTAGGAGGGGAAACTCAAATGAACAGGGCAAATAGTGCCTAACAGAGGAAAAAGGGAAGCAGCAATACCTGGGAAAGAGTGATTACTTTACCAACTTTCTCACATTGTTTTATGTAGTCTCACGGCCTGGCTAGGACCATGTGGCAGCTGAAATGCCAATCAGGCCATTGTTTCTCTAGTTACCCTGGCTACAGGACCGAGGTTTAATAAACCCGGTTTTCTGGCGCCATTTTTAAATCGCTAGTGCTTGCGGAACCCAGCAGCGGTAAGAACTCCTTGTTTTGCCTTTTAAATATGATCCTATAAAGGAATTCACTCTAGTTTAGTTAAATGTTTTCTTTTAATGGCTGTATATTTTGGACACTCTACATTGACAGACAGTTTAAATTCACCAGTTAAGGCTCTGTGAATGAAGTATAATGCCTGTGTATAGTGGATTGCACTTATAGAGTGGTGCTGCATATCCCCACAGGACAGTAAAGGACTGTAAATTGTAACTGCTGATTAAATACAGAGAATGGGCTATGGAAACTTGATATACTGTTTATACCAGGAATGCTCAGCTACTTGTTTACTAGTTAATGTATATAGAGCATTAACTATTGAGTGTCGAAAGCTATACTGTTTATACCAGCAATGCTCAGCTACTTGTTTACTAGCTACTTTGTATAGAGCATTGAACTATTGAGTGTCTGAAGCTACATTTCATGATATATTGCCCTAATGTGTTGTACTATTGAGTGTCTAAAGCTACATTTCAGGATATACTGCCCTACTGTGTCTGCTGTTACTCAGAGGTGTTTGCTTACTGCTTCAACGGCTAGTTTAATACCCTGATAGCTCAATGTATTAACGGCCATTTTATGGGCCTGTATGCTTACCGCTTTAGCAATCATCTTAATGACCTGCTTGCCTACTGTGTATGCTGCTGTTTAGAAGTGTAGGGACCTTTACACATTTATTTTGGATAGATGCTTCATACTGTCCTAACCTGCACCTTTATTTATTCCTTTCCCTCCTAGGATACCTGCTAAACTCCCTGCCCAACTCAACCCACCTCCACTGAAAGACTTGCAACAGAGAGGGACTGCTTGCAAATATACTGACCCCAATCACAGTCCTGTTAAATTATTTGCTGTACCAGAACACCTAAAAATAAGGCAAAAGGTTAATATTCTTTGTACTTTAACCTAAGTGTTGTAGCACACTGCACAGGAGCCCCGTTGCACTGGTGAAATATTATTAGACATCCCATAGCCTTAACTGGTGAATTTAAACTGTCTGTTAAAAGACACCCATTTCTGTAAATTTTTTGAGCTATTTAGTGGGTTGCCATAGCTGTACTGGTGAATCAGATGCTTTTTACTAGATTTTTGAGCTGTTGGATGGGTCGGTGCAACAGAAGCTGTCTGCTTAATCGCAAAGCTTCTGTTAGACTTGGAACTTTGTGTGGGATAACTCAGGAGCTGCTTAAACCAAAACTCAAAGGTTTCTATTAAAGTATCAGCTTTTTAGGAGGGGAAACTCAAACGAACAGGGCAAATAGTGCCTAACAGTGGAAAAAGAAAAGCAGCATTACCTGGGAAAGAATGATTACTTTACCCACTTTCTCACATTGTTTTCTGTAGTCTCACGGCTTGTCTGAACCCGCTCCGTTTGCCTCGCTGCCCTCGGCTCACTCCACTCTCCTACCCCCAATTCCCACCACCCCCAGTGCATCTAAACATATACTATCCCCTACTCACCTGAGCAATCTCTGCACCAATCAGCAACCTGCTATAATTGCACCCAACCACACCCAAACCAAATTCCCCACCCAATATCCAAACTAAGACCTAAGATCTAACCCCTACCACACCCAACCTATTTTCCTCAATCACAGTATTTTTAAAAATCAAGCTCCACCTACTACCACTACTACTACTAACTCTCACTTCTCTAGCCTACACTACATCCACAAACACTAACATACCATTAAACAATACCTTCCACATAACACGTACTTTCACACACACATACAAAAATATTGTAATCTGCTCCACACTATCTAACGATAGCTCATTATTTTATATATACAAAACACACACCACACTACCTTTCAATAGACAAACATTATCTAGAGTACATACAGACCTAGCACATGCTATAAAACTCAAACTATTCCTTAAAAAATGGCTACTAATTTCAGGAGACATACATCCCAGCCCAGGTCCATGCAACACCATTCTCTCACACAAACAGAAATCAGACCTACTTATTATTAACCTAAACTCAAGACGTATACCCATCAAACTGCATGACCTACACGTACACATAACCCACTACTTCTCCGACTATACTAACCATTACTGAGACCTGGCTAAAACCCACCACCCAAAACAAAGAAATTCTCCCCCCAGGTTATAACATCCTAAGACTTGACAGAGATGTCAAAAAGGGAGGCGGAGTTGCAATTTTATTTAAAAACATACTTAACCTCCAGCCTCTACAAACCCCACTTCCCAAATTTCAGAATGCTGAAACATTAGGCTCTGTTTTATCCCTAAATAACGAAAAGAGAATCAACATCCTCTGCAGTTATATCCCTCCAGGAAATAACTCTCCTGTAATACAGGAAATCTTACAATGGACTACAATCAACCTGCCCCAAGAAAATATCCTGTTAGGCAACCTAAACCTAGACTATCTAGCCTGCAACTCCAACAATCCCTCAAACCATATTAACTTAGTTGGATTCTCACAATTAATCCAAAAATCTACCAGAGTTGACAAAAAATCCAAAAAACATTTAATCCTCGATTGGACTTTTCCCCAAGGAAAATTATCATGTGGGCTGCCTACCTGATGAACTGAGTGACCTCTGCCCACATTCCTCCTTCGTAAACAGGTAAACATACCCAAACCCATATTGTATAAGGAAATTAGAGATGAACACAAGGAAAATCCACAAATTCTTAACAGCATGTTACAATGTAACTGGCACCCACTACAAACTCTAGCATCAGACCAGACAGTTGAGCTTTTCAACAGTACTTTTACGAATGTTCTAAATACAGTAGCTCCCATTAGAAAACTCAGAACTAAAGTTAACTATCCCTTGGCCGAATAGGACCACAAAAGCCTTACTAAAAGTCAGCGATAATGCCTGGAAGATCTGGAAAAAGAATAACACTAGCCAAGATAGACAAAAATATCAACAACTTCGGAATCAGGCCAAAAAAACAAACAAAAATGGATAAACAAAGCTACTTCCTAGGCATCCAAAACAAACATTCCAAACCCCCCCCCAAAAGTTCTGGCAAGCTATCAATTCCCTTTTGAAACCCGGAAAAACTACCACCCCAGCTCCCAACACCAACACTAATAATGACAGCATAGCTTCTCAGTTTAACCATCACTTCACACAATCTACTATGTCATTATCTACCCAGCTATCTAACAATAACTCTATATTCACCCCCACTATAGATCACAATAATATACCTTCCTTTACACTCTCACCTGTACCAACCTCCACAGTTAAAAAACTACTCTCAAAACTAAAACCTACTACTCTCACAGCAGATGGTTTACCCGCTAATTTCCTAAAATTAGCTGCAGAGTCCCTAGCCTACCCTGTCTCAATTCTTATAAACCGCACCATACTAGGAGCTTACATCCCCCAACTATGGAAAGTGTTGTATATTATTCCCCTACACAAAGGGGGCAACTCCTATGAGCTAACAAACTACTGCCCTATTACTGTCCTATCCCCCTTTCCAAGCTCCTTGAGAAATGTATTCACACTCAAGTGATGCACTTCTTAACCTCACATAATCTCCTCTCCTTCACACAGCATGACTTCCGCCCAAACCATTGTACAACTACTGCTCTTCTCTCTTTTACTAACCAGGTTAGCCAACTTAGAAGCAACAACAACTTTGTATCAGCCCTATTCTTAGATCTCTCTAAGGCATTTGACATGGTCTTGCATAACCTACTTTTAGACACTCTATCCTCCATGTCCTTTGCCCCCTCCACTACTGCCTGGTTCAAAAACTATCTCTCTGATAGGAAACAGTCAAATGGCAAGGTGCACTATCACTTCTACTACCATAGATGTTCCATAAGGCTCAATACTGGGGCTTCTACTATTCACCATTTTCACCAACAAACTACATACCTCCACTCTGCATGCATCACTTATACAGTAAGCAAATGACTCCACCCTAATCTGCTCAGCCCCATCCCTAACCACTCTTCAAAAACTTACCCAAGAATCCTTCACCTCCATGAAAAAATGGATTACTGATATCCAATTGATTCTAAACCCCAACAAGACCAAATTACTTCTATTCGCCCCCAACAAATACAGAACCACACCTTCTTCCTTCGCTATCACCTCCAAAAATGGCACCACAATCTCTCCCTCCCCCCCATACTAAGCTCCTTGGTGTTGAAATACATAAGGATCTTCACTTTGATGTTCATATCTCTCAAACCATTAAAAAGGTACATAAAAAATTAGGAACTTTATACAAACACAAAAACTTCCTATCAGACCAAGCACGAGTCACCCTAGCCCAAACCCACCTTTTGTCTACCCTAATGTATGTATGCATCACCAATCATAACCCACATCAGGAAAACTGGCTAGACAAACTAGAATCATGTTACAATAAGACTGAAAAATTTGCCAATAACTCTACTTTTAGAAGCCATCACTGACTTGCCCTAAAGGAGCTACAGTGGTTAAAACTCCCTCAGTTAATTAGTTACCACCAACTAGTGCTCACCTTCAACATCCTAAAGAATCCCCACAAGACTCCAGCCCTAAATCAACTTCTAAACCAATATTCAAACTGTCCTCTACGCTCATCCAACAAAACCCTTCTCTGTATATCCAAAGCCAACAATGCTGCAGGGAAAGCTCTTTTCTCTCATACCATAGCTAGAAAGTGGAATAACCTCCCCCAGAATATCTCTTCATCACCATCTATCTCACTGCTCAAAAAGTCACTTAAGTCACACCTCTTGCTTTCCTGGCTCTGTCCTTGCATCACATAAATGATTTCTGCTCTCCTCCAATTCTTCCTACCTTCCTCTCTTCTCTGCCTACTGTCTCTATAATACAGTACTAAAAACTCCTTAAATACTGCCATACAGGGCCTACTATATGTAAATTAGGCTTGCCTGGAACAAATCATTGTTAATTTATTATGTCTTGTGTGATGTCTCCTTTTGATTGTATTGTTTAATGTGGAGTTTTTTCTCCCAAATACTGCCGTCCAGGGCCTACTATGTATAAATTAATCTTGCTTGGAACAAGCCACTGTAAATTTATTCCTGATTGTTTTGACATATCTTTTGATTGTATAATTACCACTGCACATGTTGTTTGATGTGAAGCTTTTCTCCCTGGGCCTACACTGTAAATGGACCTCTTTCCAATCGGACTTTCCCGGTAAACAAATGTAAAATAAATAAATAAAAATAAATAAATTAGTAATTGTCAATTTTGTTTATGTGGTAAGTGTGCTGGGTGGAGCAGTAGTGCTCTTCCTGTACACGGACATTCCTCTCACTTTCAGTTGTTCAAATATACTTTCAAACCTGTCAGAAAATGGTGTTGAGTATTTAAAGTAAGTTGTGCCTTGTATTTCAGCTTTGTTCCATGGAAACAATGGTTAAATATTAAAGTATTCTAAGTTGCTTTACATAAATCACAGTAATCTTGCAAATGCACAACAGCCTTGCAAAGCCAGATAGTCACCCTTTATACTGAGAAAACAACAAAAGGGTCAGTTATCTTTTAAAGACAGCACCCACCCACCCACACCCAGCAGTTATAGCTAAAAATGACAGCCACAGATTGCATTTTGGGTTTCATGCAAACTCAGAACAATTTGCAAAAAGCAGATATTAGTCATATCCCTCTACAGACTGTCCAGCATTTTTATGTAGAACAACATGTTTTGCATCAAAAATAGTTTCTGAGGAGAACACAGAACTCCAATGTCTGGCATTTTTAACTGACCCTCAGTGGTTTATCTTCTTCTTCTTTTGGCTTTTCCCGGTTAGGGGTCGCCACAGCAGATCAACTGTCCACTCATGATTGGCAGTAGAGTGTTACAGTGTTGAGTTGCCAGCCCGAGGCTCAACCTTCCACTGAAGGCACACACACACACATGAACCCATGTCTAGGGCAAATTTAGAGTGTCCAATCCACCTACAGCATGTCTTTGGGATGTGGGAGGAAACTGGAGCACCCAGAGAAAACCCACGTGACCATAGGGAGGACATGCAGAGTCCGTACAGAAGGCACCCCAGCCGAGGATCGAACTGGAGAACCTTTTGCTGTGAGGTGACAACGCTAACCGCTGCACCACTGTGGCCGCCCATACCCTCAGTGGTTTACAATGATTAAAAAAAAAAAAAACTTGGACAAAATCAAAAATAATGGGTGAAGGGCAAAATCAGGGACATATTTTCAATATTGTTCTTATAAACTTAGAAATGTGCTAAAGTAGCTATTAAGAAATATTGGCTTTATTTGCAGATGATATTATTTTGTACCTGATAAAACTAGAAAGGCACCTCTCAGTGTTGTTAGCCATACTGAGACAGTTTCAAGTCTTTTGGGATATAAAATTAATGAAGAAAAAAAGCCACAGCTGTAAACTTATATACCCAGATATTAATTGGTTCAGCAATACCCATATTTATGGGGACATGATAAAATTAAGTATTTAGGAGTATGAGTTAAAATGAAAGATTCTGTTACAGCAGCTCAGGATATGTGGGAAGAGACTAAACAAAAAAATAATAAATAATACAGAAACTGAGAAACTGGAAACTCTTGTTTATGTATACAGATAAGACAGAAACAGTGAAAATGTTTTTAGTCCCTTTAGTTTTGTATGCAGGTCAGGCATATTTTTATGAACCAGAGAAGAAGCCATAAACAGTAATTAATAAAGAGTTAAAGTATTTTACCTAGGATGGAAGAGGGGAAGGGTCAAGTGGGATAAGGTGATCCTTCCAACAGAACAAACTGGCTTAGGATTATCTGACTTGAAGAGATGTTTTAGATCTACACTGTTAAGACTGGTATACTTAACACAAGCAGAAAGCTACTACTCAAAGATGAAAAGGATGATGGGGAAGCAGGGGGTAAATTCAAGAATTAAGGAGAGGGTGAGATTTTGGATGCAGATACTTAAGGAGAGCAACAGCAGCCATACAGAATATTATATTTATAAAGTAGCAGAAAGCGTTCTAAGAACTAAGCCAACATGATAATGGAGAAAGGAGATTCTAATGATAGAGATGATTGCAATTAGGGGTAGAGAGAACAGGCAAAAGGGGTCTGGAAATTACTGGAGAAAACTGGCAAAGGAAACCAAGGTGCTGGGAGAAAATATTAGAGAGAGATAAAGGTTTGTTTGTGTCTTTCGGCTTTTCCCGGTTAGGGGTCGCCACAGCAGAACCCTGGTCCGCTAATGATTGGCAGTTAATTTTTACGTACCGGCTTGCCAGGCCTGACGCACAACCTTCAACGAAGGTACTCCCATTCACACATGTCTCCACGCAGAAGACGCTCTTGCTGAGAATCGAACTGGACAGCGTCTTACTGTGAGGCGACAATGCTACCGCAGCACCACCACCATGGGTTTAGAGAGAGATAAAGGTAATAGATTGAAAAGAGGACAAGAAGATATTTGAATTACATGCTAGAGACTGCCTACCTTTTCAGGAATTGATATCACAGTACAGCAAAAGAGAAAGGGATACAGGAATACTAAGGGAAAGACTTGCTCCGGTAGAGTTTTTGTTGAACCTAGAACAGAAGCTGCTGTTAAAAAGAGATAGTTAGTAGGGCATATAAAATACACATACACACTCACACATGTACATGCTTAACTGCAGGCAAACTGAAAGAATCCCATGTACCAATTCATCTATGGCATGTATTTAGGCTGTTGAAGGAATCCAGAACATCTAGGCAAAACTCACACACACACACACACACACACACACACACACACACACACACACACACACACACACACACACAGAAAGGGCATGCAGACTCCACAGAGGTGAAGCCATAGCTAATAATTCAAGAGTTCCAGGCACTGTGAGATGGGAACTTTTTCATTACTTACCTCTCAGCTTTCAAAATCATAACAGGGAACCATCAAAAATCATAGTAATCATGCCAAAATCACAGCACTCACAATTTGCTTATGCATAAATTCATGATCCTGGGGTCAGGAGACATAATACATAAATCTGCACTCATAAATGACACAACTTGTAAAACAAAGGCCCCTGTGATACTAACAAATGCATAATTACATAGCTTCACCAGAAACACATCATTGTTGCACTGTGACAAGCTGCAAACGCATACTTCCATAACTACAATAACTGGCAAGGGACCATCCTTGCAATTAGTAATCAGCAGTACAACCTGTAAACTGCACACTACTAGCAAAGATATTCTTTTAAGCATAAGCATACAACTTGTAAACAGACCCACAAAAGTCCTAAAACAGAACAATGTTTAAATGGGAATCACACACACACACACACACACACACACACACACACATATCATTCTCTAGATCTGGTGATATGATGGACTAGTACAAGGCTATAAAGCTATTATTCAGTATTTAGTATTTATATATCAAGCTGCCACAAAATAATTAATTCAGTAGAATAATGATAATGCAGTGGTGGATAACACTGATCCAACTGTTTTGTTTGCTTTACAGTTAAAGCAAGAAATATGTTGTGTGTGTGTGTGTGTGTGTGTGTGTGTGTGTGTGTGTGTGTGTGTGTGTGTGTGTGTGTGTGTGTGTGTGTGTGTGTGTGTGTGTGTGTGTGTGTGTGTGTGTGTGTGTGTGTGTGTGTGTGTGTGTGTGTGTGTGTGTATGCATATATGTCAAACAACTGGGGAGGGTTGAGAGGACACCACCTTATTCTCATCTTACTGAGTTACAGTTATTACCTGAAGCAAAGTTCACCGAACAGCAGTAATCACAAGTACATACAGTAAACCATATCAAGCAGTGCATTAAAGCAGGTTACACAGAAGGTTATCAGCTATACAGAAATTACCTCCTCAAAAAAGTCCAGCCAGTATTACAAATGTATTTAAATGACCCAATTATTTGCTAATCACGTTCTAGAAAAATAAAGATCATCACCCAAAACAGTGAAGGAAAGGATGGAAACTACAACAATTGCAATTCCAAAATGGTATATATAGCATACTTACATTTACTGGGAATTATACTGATGCAACAGATGCACTGGCTACAAGTTCATAAAGTGAAGCTGCAGTTGCCTGTAAGTGTGTTGCTTTTACCTTTGGGTATACTGCAATCACTGCTGTAGAGGCTACAGACATATACTGACAAAAACTCCCTGTTGTCATCGTAAACATATCACAGAATTATAAAACTGCCACTATAACAAGCAACTGAATGAATGTGTACTGCAGGTTGAACAAACAACAGCTTCAACTAGCCTGAAGTCTGCAGAAAGACACGGTCTTTTCTGCATTTTAATGCAGTGCCATTTCATATATTAGAATAACTAAACTAATGTTTACATTTGGTACTTATCTACTGCTTTCACTTATTTTCCTTGCAAATAAAACATGGTGCCTTTTCTAAAGCTGGTATCCTATTTCCGGACTGTTTTGTTGGCCTCAGTCATATCTAGCAAGCTGCAGCAGCAGCGGGTTGTTTACCACTATCTTAAGTCTCTGGTTAAACATGAATGAACAGTGGGAGAGATCAAAAGCTTTAACATTTAAGTAGAAGATACAGATGAAACTGATACTGTCTGAACGTCTGTATTGTACAAAGATGTTCTTTGAATGGATGTGTAGTACTTTATCCCTTTAAAGAGAGGAAGGTATTTTAAAAAAGTTTCTTGTAACTGATGTACATAGAGCAGCACAGACAGGGGAAACAAGTTAACTTCTCATTTTGTAAACTGTAACAATTCTAAAAAAAATAACTTCAAGAGAACCAGCAAAGTGGTATACTGTCCTGGGCTCTGTCATAAGCATGACCCATATTCCATAACGCACTATCCAAATGAAAGCATATACTGGGAGCACCAAAGGAAGGCATGAACACACTGCATGTATGAGATGCTCCATAAAACTATCTTTTATTTCATTAAAGATTTTGTTTGCTGTTCTCAAGTAGAGCCTCCATATGGAAATGAACAACACATAAGTAAGCTAAGATGGCTGCATGCATTTTTAAAGGAAGTGGAACTTAATATATAGGGTGAAGTAAAAGTACAAGACAGTGGTGTAGGCAGGAATACTGTACATACATTTTTTTCTGAGCACATCTCACACATTTTTGCAGTAACACAGACAGTTGAGAAGATGCAAGAGATGAGGAAAGAGTCCAACTGAGCATTCCTAAGCATGGAGAAAACATATGACAAGGTGCCAAGAAAGCTTACTTTAAGTCCTGAAAACACTGGTATAATTACTTCCGATTATATATACAAGGACCCAATGACACAAGTATGAAAAGTGTTCATACTCACAAAGCGTTCTCAGTGTGAGCTGGCATGCATCAAGATTCATATCTGAGCCCACTGCTCTTCATACTGGTGATAGACTACTTAGCAAACAGGTCAGAGAGGACAGATCAACAAAGCTGCTGTATGTATGGGGTATTACAAGCAGACTCTGAACAAGAACTATAGCAAATAACAGCAGAAAGGAATGCAAAACCAAAAGCATACAGGAAAAAACAGTATAGACGAGACAACTGCAAAGGTAGCAAATGGAGAAATCAGAAGAAGATGATAACTCAGATGGTAGGGAAATAGTGGAACAGATAACAGCTTCAAGTATCTGGGAGGAGTGGATGAGGAGAAGGGAAGTCTGAATGAGGCAGTCAAAATTACAGTCAGAGGGCCTGCAGCCCACTAATACAGAGTACCAGGGTACCAGGGAGTAGTGTGTGACAGAAAAATACCAAATAAGCTGAAAAGTAAGATGTAGAAAACAGTGGTGAGACCAATACTACTGTATGACAGACTTTCAAGATGGCTGCACACCAAGTTAATACTTAATTTCAGCTCTCCAGGTGTACAAACAGAAACTCAGAAAACAGAATAAGTGAATTTGTCTTTTTGGATAAATTTCAGTTACTGGCTAATAAGTACACTGCCTGAATGCCAGCAAAGAATACATTTAGACAACCTGAAAGAAAATCAATCACAAAAGGTGAGGAAAAACACCGCCTGGGAAGAATCCTGCAGCTGTTCAGCAAAAAGCAGTTCAATCTCCAGCTAAGGTGCAAGACATGACTGCCAGTAATCTAGAGGAAAACATAAGTCAAATTTGCTCAGAGCGGATTAAAATAGAATAATGCAGGACTATATCATCTGAAATAACAAAAGTCTGAGGAAAAATGAAAGAAGCCTTAAAGGGATATTCAGATAAGCTGATAAAACTGTAAAAAATAATAGGTCGAAATGAAGAAAAAGGATGGCTAATTGTGAGACTGCTTAAGAACAGATGTTTCAAAATATGGTAGAATACGTGGACAGAGCACATAGGGAAAACCTGAGATTTTTTGCTGTACCAGAAAAACTGGAAGGAGCAGACTGTATTAATTTTATGAAAGCATACATAAACAACTAGATTGGTATTCCACAGCAGACATTATTAATTGAAAGGGCACATCATGTGTATGCCCCCAAGCCTGGCTGTGAGAAAGCAGCGAAGACCTCTACTAGTAAAGATGCAATCGCACCAACAGAAAAAAAGTTGATTCTGATAAAGCTGTGGTAGAAAGGCAAAGTACTAAAAGTTGGAGACAGTAAAGTGTTTGTGGAAAATGACTACTCATTGTACTCCACCCAGAACAGGAGTAAATATATTCCAGCAATCAGGGAGTGTTGAGAAGCAGGTGTGAGATTCAAGCTGCTGTATCCTGCCATCTTCAGAACATTTTTCCTGAGGGATCAAAGTAATTTTTTGATGCAGAACATGCTAAGGTGAAAATAAAAAAGTTTGTCCAACAAAAAAGTAAGTCATCAAATAGAAAGGGGATTCTCCTTATTCTTCTAACAACAGAGATCACGGAGACACTATGCCAATGAAACCTTTTCCAATGTTCCAAAGGAAAATGCTTGAAAGACAGAAAAAAGCACAGGAGTTGACTAGAAGAAAAAGTTGGAAATAAGCCAGAGACTACAGTTGTGAGATGGAGATCAACAAGAATAAAACCATAAATTCATAACTTAATGAATAAAAGTGGAATTGCAAAGCATCAATCACATCTGTGAAATATAGTGGAACATGACAAATGAAAATATTGGACTTTTTTCACTTCATTAAACTTGTGGGGGACTCCAAAGCATATGCCCTACTTCATGTCATTAATGTTTGGAAAACCATTAAGGAGAGGGGAAGAGAAAGGAAGGATGAAGCTGTAAGTAAAACAATTTTTGTTCTTAACAGTATGTTTTACAAAACATGGCATATACTGCAGGTTATAAAGTGAAGCTTTTTCAATTATTTTTTGTGCATCAGGAATATTGAAGTAAACGGGTGCCCTTTTTTTCCTTCTTTCTTTCTTTTCTTTCTTCTTGTTCAGTTTTAAGAAATTTAGGCACTGCAATGTAAAAAGAGAAGAAAACATGGACACAACAGCATGGTATAAGTAAAAATTATATCCCCTTTCTTTCTTTTACAAAGAGGAATGACTTGATTAAGGTAGCAACAAGTTTTAAAGGGAAGTAAATACAATAACACTGAATGTAATGAAAAGCTTTGCTTTAGCAAATACATGTTCACAGTGCAACATAAGAAGCTTGCAGCTGAAGGCAACAATGTATCTGATTCTCATTTTTCTGTGGAAACAAGCTGATAAGGGTAATAAAAACAGATTTTTCTTTCTTTCAGTGGCTAGGAGATAATGTTTTTCAAAAGCATTCAAGTTTTTTTCTATATCTGGGAGAGGAATAGGGATAATATAAAAACAGAAACCACTTATAAGTACAAGCACAGGCTGTACCATGTGCCTTAGCATGGATAACCTTCATTATAGGTCAATTCAAGCCTATGAATGTAGCTGTCAATCCAGGACAACCGTTTCTAATAGGGGGGTTAAACTTCATTATTTGAAAATGTACCTAGTGTTGTGTTTGTACTGAGCTAACAGGTTATGGGGGTATTATGGTGGTGTGTACATTGTTTTGTTTGAGGGTTCTCATTAAAACAAAAAGTTTTGTAAGATGTGGCATAGGTTCAAATGAATATGACAAGAAACAACTATATAAAAGATCAGCCTGTCAAGCATTAGTATATGCATGTAGTACAAGAGCTGAAACTAGACAAATAACAGGTGTGAACAATAACTTCTTACTGTAATGACAATGACATTTTCCACATTATCTTTAAATGTAAATGGTATCGCTTGCACATAAAAAAAAAAAAAAAAAAAAAAGGAATAGTGAACTATATTAAAAAATGCAGTGTGTAAATAGCTATGCTACAGGAGACACATCAGGAAAGAAGTGAGCATATGCATTTGATAAAGAAAGGATTTCAGGATGGTTATTCATCAAAATATCTGGAACAAAGGAAAAGGGGAGTACTTACAATTGCTAAAGGAGCTCCAACAGTAACAGAAGAAGAAAAAAAGATAGTAATGGTAGATTTAAAGTAGTAAGGAGCCACTGGCAAGGGAGGAGGACTATGCTGGCACATATTTATATTCACATAAAACTGCTACAATGGAGCTTAAGGAATTTTTGAGAGAAATAATTAGCTTTCAGCAGGGCATATTACTTATAGGCAGGACTGGAATTTGATTTGCAACAGTGAGAATGCATCTGGGGGCCTAGAAGGGAAAATATAATGAAAGGGTAGATTTTTGAAGGAATTTATGCAAATATTTGGTATGGAAGATGTGAATTAAGTAGTAGGAGCTCAGAGAGAATTTACAAATTATTCCCCAAGGTACAAAAACTGGGCTAGTCTAGACAGAAATTATACTCCACAGCAACATGTACATTTAATTGAAAGTTGCGATACGCATCCAATAACTATTTCAGATCTCGCACCAATAATAACTAAAATAAAAAATACAGGATAATGAAATAAAAATGAGACAGTGGCACTTCACTTATCTGTTCAGGAGTTATTAAGGAGGATAATAATTTCTTCAAAAATATAGCTAGGGAGTAGAATAAAATGAAAGTGGGGTTTAAAAAAAAAAGAAAAAGAAATATGGGTAAGAAGTAAAAATAATTATTTAGAGAGACTGACAAAGGTTAAAGTACTGCAGAATAGGGGGAGTCTGCCAAACTGCAGAATACTAAACGGAAAATAACAGATTACGTAGACCTTGGGACACAGGTGGACAGTAGTTTCTGCTTTGATAATCACATCGCCACAGTAGTCAGGAAATCCTTCTACTTGGCTCACCTCATCACAAAAGGTTTCTCATCCAGAAAAAAAGAGGTCATTGTTCCCCTCTACTCATCACTCATTAGACCCATTATAGAGTACTACGCCCCTTTTGGTATGTACCTCACAAGATATCTACACCAACTGGAAAAGCCGCAGAAATACCTCACAAAGAGGATTACCGGCCTCAAACAGATACCCTATGCAGACCGTTACAAAAAACTCCAGCTTTACTCCATCGCATATCGCCTACTCAGAGGTGATCTCTGCCTAACATACAAAGCTATGTCAAACCCAGAGCTGTTGGACATGCTCCACTTAAAGAAATCCCAATCCCTCTGAGCTACATGCTCTAGGGACCTAAACCTTGTCACCACAATAAACAGAACATGCCGGAGGGATAGATTCCTGTCCCAGAGACTTCCCATACTCTGGAATAAACTATCTATCTATATCAAACAAAGCTCCTCATTAGCACTCTTCAAGAAAAATCTTGATGATTGGATGGGAAATAGGAAATTCACCCGGGGATCACCTCTGTGGCTCTGCTCAACAGTGGCACAGGAAAATCATTTTCTTGGGTGGCAAAAGCCAGGGTAGCTTTTTGGCTGGGCTTGTATAGGCCCCAGGACCAATAGCCTAGTACCTACCTATGAACCTATGAACCTATAATATGCATGAGTTTAGAAAGACTGATGTTAAGCAACTATTTTTTAATAATAATTTCAGAGCACAAAAGATTTTAACACAATGTTTCAGACAACAGAAAGATGAAAGAATTGTTGTCAAGCTTTGGCATGTATAACAAGGAAAGTAACCAGAAATCCTGTAGAGGTATTAGAAAGACTTTGGAAAGTTTATGAAAATCTGTACAAAGTAGAGAAATGTGGAAATCAGGAAAAAGCACAAATGGAAATGTTTATGGAAGAATTAAATATGCCAAGGTTAGAGGTAGATGAGGCTCAACTACTAACAGTAAGAACAGGAGGAAATTAGATAAAAATGGTGATGTACAACCAATTTACAGGAAAGTCTCCAAGAACAGATGGCAATCCTGTTGAAGTTTGGAAACTAGGAGGGAAGAAAGTGTTAAAGATCTGCAAGGCTTTAACATCATTTTAAAAAGAGAAGCAATAAGTTCCTGGAAGAAAGTTGTGGCAGATGTAATACCTAAAGATGGTAAAGACCATCAGATCAGATATATAATCCAACAAACACAAATATGGTTGCAGCTAGGATAAATGGTCTGTTGAAAAACAAAGCAAACCAAATTTTTACAAACAGCATCCAATGAACCAGCCAACAGCATACGAAGTCACTAATCACAAGTCAATGTCAAAGACCAAAAGACTTTATTCAGGTTAGCGCTTTAGTGGTGAAACACACCACTTCATCAGACCATAACACTGTAAGTTGGTGCTGTGTTGTATATACTACATCACATCATTCACCAGCCAATTAACAATGAAGAACAATTTAAAGCTATAATCACATAGTTAAAGCTTGCAGTGTAAAACATTCATAATGAATGATGTGATGTAGTATATATAACACAGCACCAACTTAAACAGTGTTATGGTGTGATGAAGTGGTGTGCTTCACCACGAAAGCTCTAACCTGAATAAAGTCTTTTGGTCTTTGACATCGAGTTGTGATTATTGATTTTGTATGCTGTTGGCTGGTTCGTTGGATGCTGTTTGTGAAGATCAGATATACAAGTTCACTTTGATTTTGAACCATGATTATAAAGTGTTTATGTCTATAATGGCTAAAAGAATGGCAAAGGTGATGCTAAAATTGATAGATATGGATCAATGTGGTTTTGTGGAGGAGGAGGCAGACATTGCACAACATCAGTAGAACAATGATGATCCATAGGGAAGCAAAATATAAGGAAATACCAGTGTTGTTAGTGGGTCTTGATGCAGAGAAAGCATTCAAAAGAGTAGGCTGGGATTTTATGAGTAGGGCAATGGAAGCATTTGTATTCCCTGATAAAATAATAAGGCTGATTAGGAGGACATATAGGGGATGGAAGGGGAAAATTTAAGTGGGAGGGGGGTCCTCTCTGATACCTTCTGTTTGAGCAGAAGATCCATGCAGGAGTGTCTTCAATCCCCTTTGTTATTTACATTACATTTAGAACCATTGGCAAAGAAAATAAGGGACAAAGAAATTGGAGGATACTATTGGTATGGCAATCAAGAAAAGTTGCCTTTATTTGCAAATGGTATTACTTTGTACCTGATAAAACCAAGAAAGGACATTTCAGTGCTGTGGAACTTTCTGAGACAGTTTTAAGTCTTTTCAAGAAACAAAATTAATGAAGATAAAACACAGGCAATAGCTGTAAACTATCTACCCACACATGAATTGATTCAGTAATACCCATATTTATGGGAACATGATAAAATGAAGTACTTAGGAGTATGGATTGAAAATGATCTATTATGGCAGCTAAGGATATGCAGGAAAATACTAAACAAAAGATAATATAAAAAATGAGAAAGTTGAAGGACTGTTTTATGGACATGGATAGCATGATACAAGCAGTGAAAATGTTTTTAGCCTTACAGATTAGGTATATTTCTTTATCAACCAGAGGAGAAGTGGTGGACTGCAATTAATAAAAAGATGAAGGATTTTACCTGAGAGGAAAAGAAGCCACGAGCCAAGTGGAATAAGTTGATCCTTCCAACATAACAAGGTTGTCTGGGATCACCTGATTTGAACAGGTATTTAAGAGCTACACAGTTAAGGCTTCTATACATAGTACAAAGCTATAACTCAAAGTGGAAAGGAATGATGATGAAATAGGGTAGAATCTCAAGAAAAACTGTAACCATATGGGGTCCGAATGAAGTGATGAAAAGTCAGCAAGCAAAGGAGAGTAGTAGTGCTGAAATTGAATTCATCCTCAAGTTTTGGTGACTATCTTCACTAGGTGGACCCTGTTTGTCACAAAATCTCACCAAGATGACAGTGATATATAGACTGTATTTGTATAGCATATATCATGGACAGAAGTAAGTCAAAAACAAAAAAAGATAGCTTGGCGCACAAGTCCCAGGATAAAAAAATGCCCAATCCTGGTAGGCACTCTGGTGCCAGGACTGGAAAAAAATGACCATGTAGAATCCTCAAAATATGAAAACATTCCTACAATGGGGCCATGCCAGGACCAGGGGGAGGATGGCCTGCCTGTTGTAGAAGGAAATAGCAGTCCACAAAAATCACAAAAACTGATAGGCCAAAAAAGAGCCATAAAGAAAATAGAGAGGACTATCGAGGAAAAGAAAGAACTTATGTATTATTACTATTATGCAAAAGTCAAGAATTTCCAGACAGAGGATATACAGAAAATTAAGAGATAAATTAGAGGAAAGAAAAATAATACCACAGGAAAAACTATCAGAAGCTTCAAATGAGAATTTGCATTCATTAATATAACAGATTTTTGAAAAAAAAGTATATAGAGCAAGAAACTTTAATCTGCTTGGAAAAAGAAGCATCTAAGGAAGTATGAAAAAGTAAACAACAAAACCTAGATATTTTTGAAAAGTATAAAAAAGAAATATGGACATGGGAAAGAAAGATTTAATATGGTGTAATATTTATGTAAAGGAGAAAGCCAAATCCATCAATATAAAGAAGGCAGCCCCAATGATATTTGAAAAGAAATACAGGCAAAGGCATCCAGACATGGAAATTTTCACAATAAAAAAATAATATCACAAAGATGGAATGTAGAAAAGAAGATTAGCAAAGTAGAGATTAAAAAAAAATACAAGTTGAAGTTATGCAATGCCTGCGAAGTGAAGGATTTAATGTAGAAGGTCTAACACAGATTATATCACAGCATGATGGAGTGTGTCCCCAAAGTAAGGAGAAGCAGACAGATCAGGAGACATCTGAAGAAGAAATAAGTTCATGGGAAAGAAAAAGAGATTTAATATGGTGTAATATTTATGCAAAGGAGAAAGCAAAACTAACCAATACGAAGAGCAGCACTAAAGATATTTAAAGAGAAACTGAGGCAAAGGAATCTGGATATGGACATCTTTACAATATAAATATAAGAAGACAAAGAGGAAAAGGAAATTAGTAATGAAGAAGTTATAAGAAATAGAAACTGAGGTTATGGAACACCTGCAATGTGAAGGATTCACTGTAGAAAATCTAATGCAGAAAGCACCACAACGGGATACAGCAATGGATATCCAAATTAAGGAGAAACCAGTGGAACAGGAAGCAAATAGTCAGGTGCCATATCAAGATATTTTGGAGCCTTTCACCGGAACCCTGAATAAACGTCCACTTGAAGCTAGACAGCAAGGGAAGGAACAGGAAACTGTGGAAACACTGATGCAGTCAATGTCGAGGAGTGATAGGCCAGTGAGTTCCCATATGACAGAGTAACGGATGACACAGGATGAAATTGAAGAGAAGGTGCCACAAGAAGATGCTATAGAACTTTCTATAGAATGCCTGCAGGAAATGGAAAACAAGGGATGTGCCCTCAGTTTGGAAGAAAATGAGCTAAGAGAAGAGCTGCTTGATTTAATAGACATAGATAAATATAGTAAGATCAACAAAAGAAATAGACTACAGAAGGTTAATAAAACCTCAAAACTCAGAACTCTGATAAAACAAATGAACACAGTAATTAGGACTGCCCATAGAGATCCATGAGATATAACAGAAGTAAACAGGATATATTACTGTGCAGCTAAATTAATAACTGACAAAGTTTTACCACAAGAACACAGGGTAGTGAGAGAAAGAAAGAAAGAAAGAAAGAAAGGAAAAATCGAATACTATCATGGAAGTACCAAAAAGAGAAAACTATAAAGCAATTAAGACAAGAAGTTTCACTGCTGGAATACTACACAAGAGGGAATAGATCAACAAAAATACTAAGAAAGATAGATGTGATAAAAGCAATGTGCAGTATTGAACAGACCAGGATCTATCATGCACTACTGCAAATAAACTAAAAATTTCAGCACATGTGGAAAAAACATAGAAGATACACAGATAAATATAAAGTACAAAATAAGCAACTTACTGATGACCCAAAAAATTTTTTATAGAGAACTGGCAAACAAGGTAAAAGGAATTGAAAGACCGCCAAAAAAGAAGAAATAGATGCATTTTGGATGTTGTAATATCGAACCCAAAAGTCCAAAATCCAAAAATAGAGAAGCCACGGCACATTGATTTTTTTGTCTAGGGAAAAAAAATCGGTGGGCCATTTTCAGGGCTTTGCTATTTCCTCCACTGTGGTGCAATTATGGAGTTGGTATATTTAAGTGGGGGGTGTGTGGGGGGCACAGCCCCCGACTTTAGTTTAAGTTTAAGGTTTAATTTGTTTTTGGTTTTTTTTGTTTTTTTTTTGTTTTCTTTGTCACACAGCAGCGATTTTTTCCCCTGGGAAAAAGAATCGCTGTCCTGTGTTTTCGTTATTATTGGGTTTCGGACTTTTGGGTTCGCTATTACAACGTTCGAACTTATGTTAGTTCGACGTTGTAATACAGACGCCACTTTGGAGAAGTATCTGTGAAGATCCTGTGAAACACAACAAAGATGCTAAATGGATAAAAGAAGTAAAAGAAAAAATAAGAAGTTTAAAGGTACAGGATATGACATGGGATGAAGTAACAGCTAGAGAGACTGAAGCAAAATTAAGAAAAGTTTCTAATTGGAAAACCCCAGGCCCAGGTGCAGTACCTAACATTTGGTTAAAAGTATTAACATCTTTGCACAAAGATTTAGCCATAAGTAGGAACTATTTACATGCACACCTCAAACAGACACTAACCTGGTTAACAACAGGTAAAGCAATGCTCCTACTTAACAGTGAACTTGCAAGCTACCCCAAAGATTATAGACCAATAACCTGCCTTCCGACGACGTATAAACTACACATGGGAAATGATGCCAACAGAGTTTACAGTTATTTAGAAGAAAACTCAATTATGGCAGTAGAACAAAAGGGCAATCAATAAAAGAAAGTCATATGGAGCAAAGGATCATTTACTGTTAAAGTCATAGTGGAGAACTGTATAAAGGGGAAGAATCTAAGTATGGCATGGGCTGACTACAAAAAAACATTTGTAGTATCCCACATTCATGGAAAAACCTGTTGTGCTAAGAACAATGCCAACAGACTCTGAATAAGCAGCACTAAACTTGTCTTCCCCCTGAAGCTCTCAGCAAATATTTTTATTTAACATTTATTTACAAGGAAAGTCCAACTTGGAACAAAACCAATTTTCAGCAGAGGCCCAGGGAGAAATGCTCCAGACGCACATCTTTGTAACATGGGAGGAAATCAGAGCACCCAGAGGAAACCCACACAAACACAGGGAGGATATACAGACTCCACATAGAAGGCACCCCAGCCAAAAATCAAACCAAAAACCTCTTGCTGTGAGACGACAACACTATCACTGCACTATCCACCTGACACAACTAAATCTCTCAATTTCACAGCAGAAGAAATCTGGAAAAAGCCAAAATTTATTTGGGGGGGGGGGCAAAGGCCCAAAACCAGGGACCCATTTTAAATATTGCTTGCATAACCTTAGAACGTTGCTAAAATAGTGTTTTGTGTTACTACTATATGCTTCCAAAACAGATAGGAAGACTAAGACTGAAACTTAAAGGGCTATCATCATAGCTCTCAACCAATCAGGGACAAATCCAGAAAAAAAAACAGGAACATTTAAATTATTATTTCTATTAACTTGAGGCATTAATAGAATAACATAATGTGAATTAATATACATTCCCTGAAGTAAAATAAGTGTGTAACTCTTATTGTCATTACTTATTAAGAGTAATTCACCACATTTTGTTAAAAAGGCACCAGTGATAGGAGGGATTAAGAGGGGCAGAGCTAAAAATTGTGTGAAAATCAGGGACAGTTGAGAGGTATGACTATCATTATTTAATGAACTACATTCTCACTGATTTGCCAAAAAAACACACATTGTCTTACTGCTCTGCAAATATATAGAAAACAGTATATATATTTTTTTATAATTTGCACATTCCTTGAAACTGTCCCCCCCCCTATTCTTGGTTGTAGTTTAAATTTGGTGGCTTTTGCAGTGCCCGCCCCACTGTAGATTTGATCTAAGACACTGCCCCAGGACATCTCTTTACCGCATTCTACCTAATAAACCCTCTCTGCACTTGCTTTTAGTCCTTTTTAATTTAATTACATTTTTTCAAACTGTGTGTGGACTAATATTGCTACATATTCAAGTGTGCCAGCTTGCACTGCATGAGAACTGTATTTACTACTGCTTTTTCTACTTTTCTAAAAAAAAATAAATAAATAATAAAAAAAATTCTTCTGCTTTTACTGTACTTGTGTTTCTTCCTACTTTATTTTGCTTTTGCGTCATCTTAAAAGTTCTCAGTTGTATTTATTACTGCTTGGTGTAACTCATTCTAAGCCTTTTAGTTTAAACACTTGGGCTTCAGACCAGTTGTTTTACATTGAGAGGGTTTGTGGTCTGCACTGTAGTGGCAGAACAGGTAGCTTATATCCTTCTAAGTTGGGAACTGCTGATTGAGGGCTCAGTGTCTGTTATTCTAAAAGTATATTAATTCTGGTTTAAGCACTTGGGCTTTCAGGCCAGTTATTTTACATTAAGAGGATTCGTGGTCTGCACTCTTGTGGGAGGAGAGGCTGGACTCTGCCCTTCTGAGCTGGGAATTTCTGGTTGAAGGCTTATAGTGCATGCATATCTGAATTTCTTCTTACTGAAATTGGTACACCTTGTTTGCTGTAGCATAGACTAGATCCAGGCCTGCTGAATCTAGCTTTGTTTGTATAACTTGAGCACTAATCCAGGCATTATTTAAAGTATTCAGTTGTATTTATTACTGCTTGGTAGTAACTTGGTTAAAGTGTAGCTATCATTCTAAGTCTTTTGGATTAAGCACTTGGGCTTCAGACCAGTTGTTCTACATTAGGAAGGTTTGTGGCATGCACTGTGGTGGCAGGACAGGTAGCTTTCATCCTTCTAAATTGGGAACTGCTGATTGAGAGCTCAGTGTCTGTTATTCTTAAAGTGCATTAGCTCTGGTTTAAGCACTTGGGCTTCAGGCCAGTTATTTTACATTAAGAAGGTTCATGGTCTGCACTCTTGTGGGAGGAGAGGCTGGACTCTACCCTTCTGAGCTGGGAATTTCTGGTTAAAGGTTTATAGTGCCTGAATATTTGAACTGTATCTTAATGAAATTGGTACACCTTGTTTGCTGTAGCATAAACTAGATCCAGGCCTGCTGAATCTAGCTTTGTTTGTATGCTTGTTATTTCCCTGGAACGCTAATTCCACCTAAAACGCGGCTTCTCAGCGCTTCTGTGGATCTCTAGTGATATCTGCATTGCTTACTGTACTTATTTCCTTGCTTCGCTTGAAAGATACTGTTTGTCGTTTTTGCATTTAAGTTACCTGTAACACATTGCACTTGTTACCTGGCACTTGCTCACTAAAGCAATTATAAGTCAGCACTAAAAATTAAAAGCACTACACCCTCGCTCCCCATTGGCCCTTGTTTTCAATTATAAAGGAATTCCAAATATTATTCTAGCATGTCCAAAGGTCAGTTGTCAATCTCCTCTCCAGTCCAGCTGGTGAATATGGGAATCTTGAGGCAATGTTACAACTGCCTCATGTACACAGACAACCCTCTCCTCCTCCCAACAAATTCCAACACATGTGAGAGATGCAACCATATAGCCAAACTGGAGGCTAAGCTCTCTCAACTCAGTACTGGCATAACCAGTCAGGAGGAGAAGGAAACCACACTCACTACAATTCCAGTCTCACATAGACCTACCACGACAGCAAACCAAACACATAATCACACAAAACATACTGAGGCTCTAAATAAAGATCTGCCTAAGCAGCAGAGACCTCCAAAGCAGACACCCAAGCAACCGCTACCCCAAAACAAAACACGTGCAACACATATCTCACAAAGCCAGTGTGCCGAACAGTCACAGCCCTTAAGGCTAAACAACACACCTGATACACTTGTAATAGGTGACTCTATCGTCAGGCACACTGACGTCCCGCTCACCAGGCTGAACAAGGAGAAGGTCACGGTGAGCAGCCTGTTTGGCGCTAGGATCCGTCACATAACACAAGCACTCAGGTCACTCCAAGGCAAGTACAAATATGACTCAGTCATTGTCCATGCTGGTGTGAATGACCTGAGACGTACCTCCCTGGACTACATGAAAAGAGACATAGAGGAGCTCTCTGAGCATGTAGCCCAGGCTGGTATGACCCTGACCTTGAGTAGCATCTTACCCTCACCAAGAATGATGCCACAATATGAAGACAAGATGATCAATTTCAACAATTGGCTTAAGTATTGGTGTCATTCAAAGGGGATCCAATGCCTGTCAGCTTGGGACGATATGCACGACAAGCCACGATGCTTTGCTAGGGATGGCTTGCACCTGTCACCCCTGGGCTTTCGGATATTGGCAAAGGCTCTTGCTACCCCCATAGTGCCTTTTTTAGGCACGGCTCAAAAGACAAACCCACCTCCATAGGTATCACAAGGGATAAGAAACTAAGAGTAATGCTACTCAATGCCAGAAGTCTAAACCTCAAGATGCACGCACTCAAAACTCTCCTTAGCATGGAGAACATCGATATCTGTGCAGTAACAGAAATCTGGTTCAGGACTCCCGAGAGCACCCCAGCACTACCAGGTTATACCTCATACCATGCTTTTCGGCCCCATAACTTGGACCGAACCACAAAAGGAGGGGGAGTATCAATATTCATCAAAGATACCCACACCTCCAGGTTGGTGGCAAAGCACGAAGCATCAGAGACTATCCATGTGCAACTAACAGTGGGTAAAACTGCCTTCCAGTTTATAGCCTGCTACAGACCACCCTCCCAAACCCAGGAACCCCACTCGGCCTTCCTGAGAACACTGGAAAATATGAAGGTCTCTCCAAACACCATTATATTGGGTGACTTCAACTACCCAAACATAGATTGGGAGCATTACTCTAGCTCCAACACCCTTGCCCAAAGGTTCCTAGAATTCATAAACTCAAATGCTATGGAACAACTTGTTACCACTCCCACAAGAGGGGAAAACATACTGGACCTGATCATCACCAACATGGGGACTCTATGCTCCAGACCAGAACTGTATCCCTCACTGGTAAGATCAGACCATAAACTGATCCCACTGGATATTCACATCCCGACCCCACCCCCTGCCCAGAAAACCACAGTGAACAACTTCTCTAAAGCAAATTTCACACTCCTCAAAACCGAGGTGGAATCCTTCAAAGCCCCCGGGCCTGTGGAAAATACGGCCCAGACCGCAGAATCCTTTATAAATGCATTCTATGAACACCTTCAGGAATGCATGGATCATGCAATCCCAAATAAAACCAAGACCCAATCCTCCAAAGGCAGACGACCTGTCTGGTGGACCCCAGCCATAAACAAGCTATACAATAGAAGGAGGAAGCTACTACATGACAGAGCAAAATCCCAAAAAGGGAAGGCATCTCTGATCAGTATTAGCAAAAAACTAAGGGCACTCATAAAATCGTCAAAGGCCAGCTTCGAGAGATAAATTGCACAGGACACTAAGGATAATCACAAGGCTTTCTTTAGTTATGTTAGGAACCTGGGTAAGAATTCCCAGATATGCTCAGAATTAGTCCAAAATGACAAAAAATACACCAATCCCACAGACATTGCCAACATCCTAGCTGACAGGTTCAGCGCAAACTCCCCCCCCCTCCCCACCAAAAGGGCAAATATCTATCCCAGCAGAGTGCTGCCCCCCTGACATCTCAGATGCTCAGATGGGAGCCACCCTCTCCAAAGCAAAAAACACAGCATCAATGGGACCAGAAGGTGTCCCAGGCTGTGTCCTACATGAACTCCATGAAGAGCTAAACCCAAACATAAAACTAGTGTTTAGTCTCAGCCTTACTACAGGATATGAACCCAAAGAGTGGCGTACAGCAACAGTGGTCCCTCCACAAAGGTCGTGCCTCAACGGACCCTGGAAACTATCGCCCCATAAGCCTGACTAGCTTGGTCTGCAAAGCTATGGAAAGGATCATCATGGACCCCATAAATAAAGATATTGGGGACCTACAGACACTGAATCCTACCCAGTTTGGCTTTGTTAAGGGCAGATCCTGCCTCTTAAACCTGGTTGACTTCTTTGAAACAGTCACCAAGGCCATTGACGAAGGGAAGGTGGTCCACACAGCCTATCTGGACCTCGCAAAAGCCTTCGATACAATACCCCACTCGGGCATTATAGATAAGCTCACCAGCTTAAATATAAACCCCTATGTCACTAGATGGGTTGCAAACTGGCTCAAGGACAGAACCCACATGGTTAGAATTGCTGGAGCCATGTCAGACTCCAAACCAGTTACAAGTGGCGTCCCACAAGACTCAGTCCTGGGACCTCTCTTGTTTGGTATATATTTCTCGGAGGTACAGGCCAACACGGAAGGACTGTGGCTGACCAAGTTCGCAGATGACTGCAAACTGGGCGCCATAATCGACTCTCCAGCCGACACAAGCATCCTCCAAAAGGGCCTCATAGAAACAGACAACTGGTGCCAGAGCCATGGCCTCAAGCTAAATACCAAAAAGTGCATAGTCATCCCCTTTGGCAAAAACAAAGTGCCCACAAATTACCACATAGGTGGTAATCCATTAAGTACAAAAGAAGTAATTAGGGACCTGGGGACCCAAGTTGATAGCAATCTCTCATTTGACAACCACATGGCCAAAGTGGTTAGAAAAACATTTTATATAGCCCGCCTAATCATGAAGGGATTCACATCTAGATTAGGGGAGGTCATCGTGCCTCTTTACTCATCCCTCATCAGGCCCATAATCAAGTACAATGCCCCTTTTGGGATGTACCTTACCAAACACCTACAGCAACTGGAAAGACCCCAAATGTACCTCACCAAGAGGATCAAAGGGCTCAAACAGATGCCATATGCTGCCCAGTTAAAGAAACTCCAGCTCTACTCAGTGGCATACCGCCTGCTCAGAGGTGACCTGTGCC
Source organism: Protopterus annectens (assembly GCF_019279795.1). Taxonomy (NCBI): domain Eukaryota; kingdom Metazoa; phylum Chordata; order Ceratodontiformes; family Protopteridae; genus Protopterus; species Protopterus annectens. The sequence continues at coordinate 642,577,760 of NC_056741.1, read as the reverse complement.
TGACGTATAAGGTCATGTCCAACCCGGAATTAAGGGACATGCTGCACCTCAAAAAATCCAAATCCCATCAAGCTACACGCTCGAGAGACTTGAACCTCAGCACTGAAATAAATAGGACATGCTGGAGGGACAGATTCATAATGCAGGGGCTCCCTTCACTATGGAATAAAATCCCAGTCCAGGTTAGGCAGAGTCCCTCATTGATTCTCTTCAAGAGGAGTCTTGATGAGTGGATGGGAGATCGTAGGTTTACCCCGGGTATCACTTCTGTGTCACTGTTAGACAGAGGCACAGTATACTAACCTCGAAAAAGGGCATAGCAAAATTAATTTAAAATGGGTGGTGAAAGCCAAACATACTCTGGCTAGGCTTATAAATGCCCTAGGGCAGATAGCCTAGTATGAACCTATGAACCTATGAACAAACGCTGTAATCTCCGAATGCAGGCTCCTGTACCTAAGGTACAGAGTTTGATCCCAAGTAATTCTAACCACTAGTCATAAGTAAGATGAACTTAGTAAAAAGATGAGCAGGCTTTTCTTTCTTTTTATTCCATGGCTTTATAAAGTACAGACAGATTTATATTAACTAAATCATACTGCAACTATACTGTAGCAAGAAAAGAAAGCTAAGGGTTGAATTAAACTCTAGGAGGGGATGGAGTTTTCCTTTGAGTATAAAAATGCAGTTAACAAGGTCAAAAGAAGAAATTAAGGTAATGTTTATTTTCTAAGGTGTAAAGAGGTCAAGATTTATTAAGTCACTAAAATCTCCCTCAAGGAAGAAGAACACACAATATAACGGGTTTTATCTTAATTATTGACAACAGGATAGATGATAACCAACTCAGTAAGAAAGCATATAGATGAGTCTACACATCAGCAACACACACATTATAAAAACTTGCTTGTGCACATTCTCAAACTTAACCTGCATGGCATTTAACACCAACAAAGCTAAAACACACAACAAATACACACATGACAAGAACATTTTAATATTTGGACAAAATGCACACACGTCTGTGGAGGTAAGCCTCCCTGGCCCATCCAAAACTACTATAACCATTTCCAAGACTGCACATAAATTGAGGCAAGATGTGCTTTGAGACCTAGTCACATAATGTGTCTCAAATAAAAACCATTCACACAGCCCACATACACTAATAACCACTTCCCAACACTCACTACTTCTCTCTGTACACACACACACACACACACACACACACACACACACACACACACACACACACACACACACGCACGCACACACGCACGCACGCACACACACACACACACACACACACACACACACACACACCAACTTCTAAGCACAGAAAACAAAACGAAGCGACTTCTAAGTACAGAAAACAAAACAGATGTACTTCTACGCACAGACAACAAAACGGAGCTACTTCTAAGCACAGAAAACAAAACAGATGTACTTCTAAGCACAGAAAACAAAATGAAGCTACTTCTAAGCACAGAAAATAAAACAGAGCTACTTCTAAGCACAGAAAACAAAATGGAGCTACTTCTAAGCACAGAAAACAAAACGGATACACTTCTAAGCACAGAAAACAAAACGGAGCTACATAAAATGGAGCTGCAATTAAGCAGCACAAAAAACTATAAATGGCGCTCCTTACCTCAGCTTCCTTACAGCTCAGTCTGCATACCCCAGAGCATAAAAAACATAAATGGGCAGTAGGCTCCACGCGCACTTTTTGAAATTTACATCACATGCAACTATAGGTTACAGCTGTAAAAATGTGTGGGGGGGTGCTCCATCCCCTGCACTCTATGGTTCCGGTGCCTATGCACACATATAGATATAGTATAAGACTGGGGAACTTTGCACATTCTACCTGATTGCTTAGGTGCAGCAGTCTATGGCAAACATCCTCAAATGCTGGCAGTTGTGGGTGGATGGGAGGAGGTTCTGGAAATTCCAGTTGTACCATTTCATAGTATTTTCTAAGAGACAAATAAAAGTACAGTTTTGTACCTACCATAAATGTAGATGTTCGAAGATCCACATTGCTGCAGTCCTTACATATGGGTAGTCCGCTGTCCTCGGTCGGCCCGAATACCAAAGTATTAGGCTGACGTCGGTCATGGGCGCTCAGAACTGACATCAGAGCATCAGGGTATAAAAGCGCATGACCGACGTCATATCCTCAGTCTTTTCTTGCCCCAGATGTCAGAAGGCCCTAAAAAGAAAGGCCACCGCCCAAAAACAGGATACCTCCCAAAAACCTACCCAACAACAACCATCACCCAAACCATATAACCATGCCAAACCACAGCGGGAAAGGAGGGAGGGTAAATTGGACTGCAGCAATGTGGATCTTCGAACATCTACATTTATGGTAGGTACAAAACTGTACTATGTTCTTCATCTCACATTGCTGCAGTCCTTACATATGGGTAGAATCCCAAAGCAGAGGTAAAGGGAGGATGGCAAAATCATAAAGCATTAGGGGCTGCTAAAATGCCCTGTAATATTGCAGTGGCAAATCCAGCCCGAGACTTAGAATAAAGAGGAAGGTGGTAATGTTTAGAAAAAGTATGTACTGAACTCCAAGTGGCTGCTTCCAAAATATCTTTTGTAGCTACCCCTCTTAGAAAGGCAGTAGAAGTGGCAGTAGCTCTAGTGGAATGAGGTCTGATTCCAGCCGGGATCTCCTTACCATGATGGGAATAACAGAAAGAAATACAAAAACCAATCCACTTAGAAATAGTTTGTTTTGACACAGGTTTTCCCTGAGAACCCAAAGCAAAAGAAACAAACAACTGCTGAGACTGCCTGAACCCCTTGGTTCTGCTCAAATAATAACGCAACTGCCTGTGAATATCCAAAGTATGCAAAATCTTCTCCCCTTTATTTAGGGGGTTAGCATAGAAAGTAGGCAAATGAATAGTTTGGTTCAAGGCCACACTAGAAACCACTTTAGGCATAAAGGAAGGATTAGTACGCAAAGATACCCTATCCTTATGGAAAATCAGGAAAGGTTCCACTGCCATAAGGGCCTGTAATTCAGAAACCCTTCTTGCAGAGGTAATGGCCAACAAAAAGCAGTCTTCCATGATAAATACTTTAACTCGGCAGTAGCTGCAGGCTCAAAAGGATGTAGAGTAAGTTTTTCCAACACAAAATTGAGATCCCAAGCAGGAGTAGGAGCTCTACGTGGGGGTCTTATGTTCTTTGCCCCTCTAAGAAATTGCTTAAACAAAGGATGAGAAAATAACGGAGGGTCACAGTCATAGTGAGCAGAAATGGCTGCAGCATGAACCTTTATCGAGGAGAAAGACAAACCCTTGTCCAATAACTCAGTAAGATATTGAAGAGGAACACTTAAATTAGGCTTGGAAACATCAAAGTCCTTTGCTTTGCTCCAAATAAAAAATCTCCTCCATTTATCAGCGTAAACTTTCCTTGTACTAGGCCTTCTGGCCTCCAAAATAACATTCAAAACTTGTTGTGGAAGCTGAGACCCTCCAGGGTCTAAAACAGAATATGCCAGGCTGTGAGATGCAGAGACTGAATCTTGACATTGAGGAAGTGATTGCCCTCCTGAGACAGAAGATGCGGAATCAAAGGCAGAGGCCATGGAGGCTCCCTTACTAAACTCCTCAGTAGTGGGTACCAGTGCTGTCGAGGCCAATCCGGCGCTATCAGAATCATGGATGGCTTGTCTTTTCTGGCCTTCAAGAGTACCTTGGGAATAAGAGGCAGAGGTGGAAAGGCGTAGACATGAAGATTGCTCTAACTGAATGATAGAGCATCCACCCTCCAAGCTGTGGAATGAAACATTTTTGTGCAAAACTTTGGCAACTGGTAATTTAGTGGAGAAGCGAACAGATCTATGTCTGGAGTCCCCCATAACACTGTCAACTTTTGAAATACGTGAGGATCCAGTTTCCACTCGTGAGGATCCACTATTTGTCTGCTCAGCACATCTGCTAAGGAGTTCTGTGCTCCTGGTAGAAACCTTGCCTGAAGATTGAGGTGTAAACTGAGAGCAGTCTCCCACAAAATCATCGCTTGCCTGCAAAGAGGGTACGAATGGGTTCCCCCTTGCTTTTTGATGTACCACATGACAGTAGTGTTGTCTGTTTGAATCAACACCTGCCCTGGGAGAAGTAAATCCTTGAAAGCCATCAATGCAAATTGGACTGCTAACATCTCTTTCAAGTTGATATGCAAATGTAGAAGTTTGACAGGCCACGTGTCTTGCACCCATTTTCCATTGAGGTGTGCTCCCCAAGCCTTGTCCGAGGCATCTGTCGTTAGAATCTGACTCGCCTCTGGTCGGGTCACAGATAGTCCCTTGTTTAGGTGACATTCCTGAGCCCACCAAAAAAATTCCTTCTGAATGCAAGGTATTATCTGAATGACAGTGTCCAGATCTTGGCAGTGTTGTGTCCATACATTTTTGAGATACCATTGAAGCTTCCTCATATGCAATTTGGCATTGGGAAGCACCAGAATACAAGATGCCATGAACCCCAAGGCTTGAAGGACTGTCCTTGCAGTCAGCCTGGACTGTAGAGACATTTGATGGAAATAAAGAGAAAGGCTTCTTTGTTTGTCCGGGGTCAAAAAAGCCATCTGAGAAGCTGTATTCAGTCTCACACCCAGAAAGCACATGTCCTGAGAGGGTACTAGACTGGACTTTGTTTCGTTCACAGAATACCCTAGGCATCTTAACACTACCATCACATACTGTAGATGATGAAGAAGTTCGTCCTTGTCTTGTGCAATAATCAGGCAATCGTCCAAATAAGGATAAATCTGTATTCCTCTTAACCTGAAAAAGGCTATCACTGGAGCCAGAACCTTTGTGAACACTCTGGGCGCAGTAGATAAGCCAAAGGGCAATGCAGAGAACTGATAATGTAAATTTTCAGCCCGAAAACGCAGGTACCTCCTGCAACTGGGCCTGATAGGAACATGAAGATAAGCCTCTTTGAGATCCAGAGTTACCATCCAGTGATCTTTTCCCAACAGAGGTAAAAGCTGTTGTAACGTCAGCATTTTGAACTTTGGAATGTCCAGATAAGTGTTGAGGATAGATAAATCCAAAATTGGTCTCCACGTGTTCCCTTTCTTTGGTACCAGAAACAGGCGAGAGTAAAATCCTAGGCCCACTTCTGACAGAGGAACTGGCTGTATAGCTCCTATTTGAAGAAGTAAAGAAATCTGCTTGTGAGCCTCTATCCTTTGCCGAGGAGGAACGTCTGGCATGCCTTTGAAAGGAGGCAATGTATGGAAATAGAACTTGTAGCCTCAGTTTATAATGTCAATACCCATATGTCCTGGGTGACTAAAAGCCAGTTTTGCTTGAAAAGTGCCAACTTTCCTCCCAAAGGAGCTGCCAGGCAAGAAGAATCTGGCAGTTGAAAATGCAGGTCATTGGGCCTGTTTACGAAAGGACTGGCCCCTGCCCTCACCTGCAGATTGTGCAGGCGAACTCCAAGTTCTAGGCCTGAATGTACTGTGAGCTCTGCCCCTGCCACGTCTAGATCTACCCCTAGACTGAGAATCAGAAGAAGGGTACGTCCACCCCTTAGCAGGCCAATTTCTACTAAACCTTGGCGGTTGCACCTGCAAAAAATCTTTAACAGTCTGCATAGACTTAACCTTGTCTTCCATTTTCTTCAAAACCGACTCCACAGGGGGACCAAACAAAACTTCAGACTGTAAAGGGGCATCCAGAATTCTAGTCTTAACATGCTCGGACAAATTCTGATCTTTAAGCCAGGCGTGCCTACGAAGAACTGAACCAGTGGCAGCCACCCTAGAAGAGGCCTGTACAGCATCAAAACCACATTGCAAAGAATGCTTACCCACCTGTTCAGAGACATGTACTAAATCCTGTAATTCTTTACACTCTATACCCTCTGCCAAAGCATCCACTTTAGATTTTAGCTGAGAAAGGAGGAAATTCTGATACTTCAACATATGAAACTGGCAATTTAAAGCCCTCATTGCTAAAGTAGAAGAGGTATACACCTTCTTACCCCATCTATCCAAAGCTCTAGCTTCCTTATCTAGAGGAACCGGATTCTTTACAACAGAGGCTCTAACACCTTTAGGCCCCTGACTAATAGTTTCTGGGTCCGCCCTAGGACTCTTATACAGATATTTATGAGCCTCAGGCACCCTGTAATATCTGTCCGGTTTAACTGGCGCCGGAGGCAAAGAATCTGGATTAAGGGAAGCCTCCGAGAAAACATCTTGAACAACATCCAAAACAGGGGGTATAGCCAAGGGTCTATGCTGAGGTAAAAACAAGAATTCCCTAAGCCTCTTCCGTGAATCAGAGAAATCCTGTCCTTCCCACTTAAAATGCTCCCTCATGGAATGCAGAGTTTCTGAAAATGAAAAATCCTCTGGAGGAGAAGCAGAAGGAGAGGAATCCTCTGCATCAGAATCCGAATAAGGATGAAAATCTAGAATATCTTCAGCAGAAGACTCTGAGTCAACTGAGGCCTGATCCAAACTTTCCAACTCTGGCTCCACCCTAGGCCTCTTATCAGGAGGGGGCATAGAACCTCTAATTAAAGTAATCAAATCTTCTGCCATTTTAAGCATGTGTTTTTTAGGCACAGACCCTGAAGTACCTGAAGGGATACCAGAGGAAGGCAAAACAGACCTGCCCTTAGAAGAAGCCTTAGAAATAGGAGCAGAAGGCCTAACCACCTTAGGCATAGAAGGGAGAACAGTAACTTGAGAGGCCCCTTCAGCCTGACCTGATTCCTGGGAGGTCACATCCTGTAAAATCAAAGTTTCCCCCTGAGACTCAACAGAAACTTCAGCCGGATCCACCTGCTCTACTGTAGCTTCGGCAGGACCGGCGTCCGAAACGGACGAATCAACCTGTCTAGGTTTCAAGGATTTGTCTTTGCGCTTCTTCGAGGAAGCGGGCGTCGGAGGATCCGACGGCAGAGTGTAATTACACCGCTTACCAAAGACTAACCTAGCACAATCTAACCTCCTTTTAATAGTGCGCTTATTAAACCTAGCACAAAACCGACACCCGACTACGTCGTGGTCCGGTCCCAAACAAGGAATGCAAAGAGAGTGATAATCCCTATGCGGTATCTGTTTCCCACAAGAAATACAATTATTCACTTTTTCTGACATCCGGTAGTTAACTGAGGCAAGAAAAAACAAAAATATTCCCCAACGGGGTACTTAGCCCAACTTGGTTTCGGTCTGAAACTCGAAATTCGAAAATTTCAGAACGCCGAACGGCACTTGCAACGCTGCTTCTGCATCGGACCATGCGGCAAAAAAGACTGAGGATATGACGTCGGTCATGCGCTTTTATACCCTGACGCTCTGATGTCAGTTCTGAGCGCCCATGACCGACGTCAGCCTAATACTTTGGTATTCGGGCTGACCGAGGACAGCGGACTACCCATATGTAAGGACTGCAGCAATGTGAGATGAAGAACATCCTCAGTGTTCTCCCACTGAAAACACTGGCACATTCAGAAAAATAGTCTCAGAGAAAGAGAATCCGCAACAGGGGGATTCAGATATGCTTTCATCTCAATCTGAATCAGAAATCTGAGAATAAAATCCTATATCCGTCCAATCACATTCCTCTCCAGATTCAAATTTTTTAATCTCTTCAGGAAAAGAGGAATAATTTTTTCCTCTTACCAGAAACCAGCTGCTAGGAAGGGTCAATAGCCCATAGAAGACCCACAGCCTGACTTAATAAACAACTCTTTTTCCAGTGAAACTTGATTCAAAGCCCTGTCACTATACTTGGTATCGTAGCCACTGCTGAAAGGTGACATGTGTCTAGCATACAAGCCATCATCCATCCCATTACTAATGGATTTAATGCAAATCAGCACGTCAAATTTCATAAGAAAAACTTTGTATTGGGATCTAACCTTCTTATGCAACAACAACAGAATGGTTAGTAGGGACAGGTATATCTTGCAGAAGTTACTGCTGTTCTGGAACAGACTCCACCATCCACATAAAACAAAGTTCATTCCTGTTCATATTCAAGCACAACTTATATCTATGGATGAGAAGCAGAACATTTACTCCAGAACTGCCCCTGTATACTAATGGGGAGAGGCAGCTCCTAAATGCTTTATCCCATGCATGGATCTCCTCAAATTACCTATGGCATGATCCCAGTTATTCTCATTAGGGGCAATATGTCATTATCAACCATGGGATGGGTAATGCTAGTCAATAACCACATGGGATACATTATTTTGAACACCAAAAGGGAAACTGACTATACTTAAAATGGCCGACAAGGCCTAGCCTAGCATTCACCTATGAACCTATAAGGAGAAGCTATATGTTTAGTTTTCTCTTCCTTTCTGACAGGAAAGGCAGAACAATTAAGATTTTTAATGGTGGCAACAGGTTCCCCAGGGATGGGCACAACATTCTTCTTAAGCAAGGGCACTTCCCTGCACCTTCTTCAAACATTAAGAAAACTGACTCTCCCTTGCCCACTAAAAGGCCCCCAACAGCTGCAGAGGATGTGGCTACCCCCCCTGGTAAATAGTGGCTGGATGGGCAACACAAGTAGGGTCCATGGAAAAAGATGAGTGGTTTGAGGAACTAGCTTTGGGTACAGCAGAGTCACCCACATGTGGATCAGGCAAATTGCTAGCCTGCTGTGGTGGCAAAGACTGTTCAGTTAACTTTTTCTTTTTGTTGCTGGGAGAACAGACCATGGGACCAGTAATTTGTTCCATAGTCAGGCTGAAGATTCTGTCTCTTTCCCAGGAAAAGTAAGTGTCACAAGCTGGTAAAAAGTCAAAGGTAGTATGAAGTGGGTCTATATTAGATTATCGAATAGTTAAAAGGTCGAACACCATATGGTCGACACCATATGTTAGAACTCTTAAATATTTGAAAATCAAAAAAAAAAACCTACATGAAAGGTTAAGCGGGGGGGCAAGCCCCCCTCCACCCCCCACACTCTTGAAATATATCAACTCCGAGATCTCACTACAGTGCAGACAATGGAAAACTTCCATTTCCGCACTGTACGGAGATCTCAGTTGAAACGTTTGAACATTTACATGTTCGATCATATGGATCATATGACATGTAAATATTCGATAACGTAATATAGACCCTATGAAGTCACTTTTCTCAAAAAAAAAAAAAAAAAACAGTAAAAAAGCAATCTAATACACTTCACCAGTCACCAAAAATAATTTAAACACAGTTTCTCCACAGAAAAAAAAAGAATGTTTAAATGAACTTTTAAACGACAAACACAAAAGTGAGTTCCCAGTTAAAAGTACAGTAAAGTTGCATGACATTCAGAAAACACAGTTCTAGCTTAACATGTATCTTCCCAGATAAAAAAGTAAATTAAAATATTAAAAATAATAAGTGGAAGATTTTTCCCCAAATAGAACACATCTGCCCATCAATTTAATGGCACAAACTGACTGTTGATCCTTTGAAGCCTGAACTGGACAGCACTCTTCAGCAGCAGGACAGCACTGAAAAGCTTGGTGCTCAAAGCTGTCTTTTTAGTCTGCTTAGCTCAAGCTGACTAATGGTTTGGTTGTTATATCTAATGCAGAACATAACCCATACAGCTTAGGCTACTGCAGTAGTGATCAATATGAAGAACACTAGCGATGATTTATGCCTTTTAAAGGACTGATCAATGTCAACATCTCTCTGATATTTATGTACTTCTGTCTTGTCTACAGAATATCACTCAGCTTGCACTTTTACCCCTTTTAAAACCAGTGTATACGCCAGGTCTGATGCATCTGTAGTGAAAGACTACAGGGGGGTCGAAGGAAGAATAGAAGACCTGGATTGCAAGAAATCTTTTCTGTCCACCATATAATCTCTTTCTTTATGAATCCCAGTATTGAGATCTGAAAGCCTAAGGGTGCACATTTTGAATCTAGCTTGTTCTATGGTACCACTGTATTTTCCTCATATGCGGTCTGGCCAGGAGAAGCATAAGAATGACTGAGATCATGAACTCCAAAATCCTGAGAAATTCCCTTGCAGATACATGCTTGATTTGAGAAACTCAGAAAGAACTGCTGAAACACTTCTACTTTGTTTGAAAGAAGAAAGGTTCTTCCCAGTGCAGAATCTAACAGACATCCCGGGAGTACAGTCCTGTAAGAAGGGATGAGAGAAGACTTCTGGTGGTTGATTTTAAAACCTAAACCATGGAGAAGATTCGTAACAGTTGTTGAAGACTCTTGACAGCTGGCAAAAGGACTGGAAAGATGACGCAATCATCCAAATATGGAAAAGCGTGAATGCCTCGATGTTTGCAATAAGCAATGACTGGGGCTAGACACTTTCTGTATATCCTTTGTGTAATGGAAAGTCCAAAGAATTAAGACAAAGAAATGATAATGTGAGCAAGACACAGCAAATTTTAAGAAATGCCTGAATTGTTTGTCAATGGGAATGCAATGGTAGGCATCCTTTAAATCCAGCTTTAATATGAAAAATAGAGAAGGAATTAGAGCAAAGCAACACACACGCTTTACTTGGCAAGATGGAATACCCTGGAAAGGAGGGCTGTAAGGTTTCCCATTGCCAAGTGTACCTCTACTGGATTACATTAAAAAAACTGTATGAAACTATCTACTGCCATACTAGGAGACGGATCCACAGAAAGACTGACAAGCTGCCAAGGTGGAATGGGTGAAGAAACTGAACAAGCAAACAGTTTTGCTGACTGACAGGACTGTACTTGAGGCTTTTCCTTTCTTATTAGATTGACATTGCCATAGGTTTTTGAAATCCTGTTTGACAACTCATTGCTGCTTAAATTGTTTATTGAAAAAGTGAGCTAAGGAAGGGGAGAATTTCTTCTTGCTTTGAAAAAGAAGGGCTAAAAAAATCTGAGTTGCTCCTTAAATCAGCTTTCCTCTTTTATCCACCAGAACGAAGCACTAAAGGTGGAGGCATGTCCATATTCATTAAGGATATCCAGACCTCCAGGCTAGTTGCACAACATAATGCATCCGAGATGATCCAAGTGCAGCTAAGTCTGGGCAAGACCGCAATCCAAATTGTAGCTTGCTACAGACCCCCGACCATGCCCCAGGATTCCCACTTCTCATTTCTTGATATACTGGAAAGTATTAGGATATAACCCAACACCCTAATATTGGGCGATTTCAACTACCCCACCATTAACTGGGAAAACTACTCATGTATCAACTCTTTTGCTCAACGTTTTCTGGAATTCATAAATTCCAATGCCTTGGATCAACTTATTCACACCCCCACCAGGGGCAGCAATATCCTAGACCTGGTCATTACCAACACGGGCAATCGGTGTTCCACACCAGAGCTCAATTCCTTGTTGGTCAGATCCGACCACAAGCTAATCACCCTAGACATCCACATCCCGCCCACACCCCCAATTAGGGAAACCACCGTAAAAAACTTCTCCAAAGCCAACTTCACACTTCTTAAGACAGAAGTGGCAAACTTCATGACACCCATGCAGATGGACAATAGAAGTACGACTGCTGAATCCTACACAAATGCACTTTATAAGCACTTACACGAGTGCATGGATCATGCTATCCCTAATAGAACCAAGATGCTATCCTCCAAAAAAAGGAAGCCAATCTGTGGTCCTCTGCCATAAACAAACTCTACAATAGAAGAAAGAAACTGTTGCAAAAAAGAGTAAAATTCCATGACTGGAGGAACTCCCTGGTCAACCTCAGTATGAAGCTGAGATCCCTCATAAAATCCTCCAAAGCTAGTTACGAAAACAAAACTGTCACTGACTCTAAAGACAACCACAAAGCATTCTATAGTTATGTCAAGAATCTTAATGGCAACACTCAGATCTGCTCTGAGTTACAGCACAATGGCACTAAATATACAGAACCAACTGATATTTCCAACATCCTGGCAGATAGGTTCAGTGCTAACTTTACCCCCCTCTCACCCCCTAGAGGGCCCATCTCTATACTGGAAGAATGCAAAGTTCCTGTAATCACAACTGCACAGATAAAAAACACACTCTCCAAAGCCAAGAACACAGCATCCATGGGACCTGACAATATCCCAGGCTGCGTTCTACACAAACTACAGAATGAACTGGCACCCTACCTAAGTACCATGTTCAATCATTGCCTCACCTCAGGCTTTGTGCCCACTGAATGGTGCACCATGTTGGTTATCCCACTCCACAAAGGGGGAGCCACGACGGACCCCGGGAACTACTGCCCAATTAGCCTGACGAGCCTGGTCTGCAAAGCCATGGAAAGTATCATCACAGAACTCATAAAAAAAGACATTGGTAATCTCCAAACTCTGGACTCTACCCAGTTTGGGTTTGTAAAAGGCAGATCATGTCTCCTAAACCTGACAGACTTCTTTGAAGCAGTCACCAAAGCCATAGATGAGGGTAAGGTGGTTCACACAGCTTATCTAGATCTCGCCAAGGCTTTCGACACCACCCCCCACTCTGGAATTATAGATAAGCTCACTAAACTAGGTATAAATCCCTATGTCACAAGATGGGTTGCCAACTGGCTCATGGACAGAGCCCACACTGTGAAAGTAGCAGACTCCAAATCCGACTTCAGACCAGTGACAAGTGGAGTACCACACGGTTCAGTCCTGGGTCCTCTCCTGTTTGGTATCTACTTCTCTGAAGTACAGGCTAACAAAGAAGGTCTTTGGCTAACAAAGTTTGCAGATGACTACAAACTAGGAGCCATAATCAAAACTCCTGCGATGTGGACATACTACAAAAGGGCCTCACTGAGACAGATGCCTGGTGTCAAAGCCATGGCCTCAAGCTCAATGCCAAAAAGTGTACTGTCATCCCCTTTGGTAAAAACTCTGTACCCATGAACTACCACATAAGTGGTAGTCTACTTAATGCCAAAAGTGTGATAAGAGACCTTGGGGCACAGGTGGACAGTAGGCTCTCCTTTGATAATCACATCGCCACAGTGGTCAGGAAATCCTTCTACGTGGCTCACCTCTTCACAAAAGGTTTCTCATCCAGAAAAAAAGAGGTCATTGTTCCCCTCTACTCATCACTCATTAGACCCATTATAGAGTACAACACCCCTTTTGGTATGTACCTCACAAGACATCTACAACTGGAAAGGCCGCAGAAATACCTCACAAAGAGGATTACTGGCCTCAAACAGATGCCCTATGCAGACCGTCTCAAAAAACTCCAGCTTTACTCCGTCGCATATCGCATACTCAGAGGCAATCTCTGATTAACATACAAAGCTATGTCAAACCCACAGCTGTTGGACATGCTCCACTTAAAGAAATCCCAATCCCTCCGAGCTACACACTCTAGGGACCTAAACCTTGTCGCCACAATAAACAGAACATGCTGGAGGGATAGATTCCTGTCCTAGAGACTTCCCATACTCTGGAACAGACTACCTATGTCAAACAGAGCTCCTCATTAGCACTCTTCAAGAAAAATCTTGATGATTGGATCGGAAATAGGAAATTCACCCCAGGGATCACTTCTGTGGCTCTGCTCAACAGGGGCAAAGGAAAATAATTTTCTTGGGTGGAGAAAGCCAGGCTATCTTTTTGGCTAGGCGTATATAGGCTCTAGGACTAATAGCCTAGTACCTACCTATGAACCTATGAACACTTCTTTAGCAGATGAAGGGCCAAAAGGAACCTCCATATCTAAGGGAAATATCCAATTTCAATGTTAACATCTTCAGGAAGTTTTTTTTTTATACAAGATTTATATAATTGATATAATAGATTTATTTTCATCCATTCCCAGTTTAAAAGGTATGAATATGTTTGAAGAAGAAATATTTATGGATAAGATATTGACACATAATGATAAAATAATTTGCACAGGCTTGATGGACATGGTACTTAAAAATAATTTCCTATTATTTAATGGTGAATTCTTCCAACAAATGCAGGGAGTAGCCATGGGAGCAGCCTGTGCACCTACTTATGCAAACATTGTACTGGCTAACTGGAAAGAAAAATATGTACTTAAATCAGAGTTCCACATTTATTGGCATCTTTATAAGAGGTTCCTAGATGACATAGTTATATTCTGGGTAGGGGGAAAAGAAAAATTAGAAGAATTCATAAAATATATTAATCAAACTACCGATTTTCTTAAATTCACCTATAATGTTTCTGAGAAGGTTTTACAATATTTAGATATAGAAATAACTAAAAGTGAAGGCAATTTTGCATCTAAAGTTTATAGAAAGATAACTTACTGTAATTCGTATTTGCATTATAACAGTGCACACCCAGAACATAGTAAAAGAAATATAATAAAAGGCCAATTTGTGAGGGGGTCAAGAATGACAAGTAAATCGGAAGATTTTAAGATGGAATGTGACTTGTTAGAAGGTATGTTTCTAGACAGAGGATATAACAAATGTTTGGTACATAGTGTTAGATTGGAAATAGAAAGAGGGAGAATGGGAACATTTGAGCCCATTTTAGGTATTAAAGAGACTATGGGCAGCTGTATGGGAAATAATAGTAATGCTAGTTTACAAGAAAAATATAAAATGTCCTTTGTATTAGAGTATAATGGTTTGAATCAAAGCATTAAATCAGTTTTCTATAGAGAATGGGAAAGATTCAAAGCTCTTACAGATTTGGAAGATTTACCTAGAGATACTCCAAGGGTAGTATACAAAAATGCTAATAATATAAAGGAATATTTAGAACAAAAGAAAAAGGAAAATAAAAATATAGGTACCAGCTTGAATTATAAAAAGGGTACATTTAAATGTGGGAAATGTGGCCAATGTAAATATATAGCAAATAAGGAGAATATATATATATATATATATATATATAGAGAGAGAGAGAGAGAGAGTAGGGGTAAATTGATTAGGGGTAATGGGCTATACAATTGTGATACTAAAGGATTAGTGTATTTGGCCACCTGTGTCAAATGTGGGTCATTTTACATAGGTAAAACGGAGAGAACTTTAAAAAGAAGAATATATGAGCATACCTATGACATAATAAAAATGAAGGAGACTAATGCATTGTATAGACACAGGAAGATGTGTGAACATAGTATTTTTCAGTTTTTTGTAATTGAACATATAAAGAATAACATCAGAGGGGGTCCATGGGAAGACACCATAGGTTTTAGAGAATTATGGTGGCAGATCACGTTGCAAGCAAATAAATCCCCAGGCTTGAATGAATATATTTAAATTTTACCTCTACTGAAACAAAAGGCAGCTAAAATATAATCCCGAGTGCAATAAATTATATGGTCAATAGATGGTGCTATTTAATGAAATATAAGTTATTGGATTGGAAGTTTTATGAATGTTAACATTTTTACAAACATGTATATATAAAATATATCTAGCCCCTGCAAATATGAATGGAATTGGTTTTAAAGTGATGAATAGACATAATTTAAAGTTTTTTAGAGAAATGTGATGTATTTATGTGATTAAATGTAATGTAATTTAATATTAATGAGCTTTTTTAAAAAGTAAGCTGATTTGTTTATTTGAATTAATTGGTAATTTTTGATTGGAAAATGAAAAAGGAAGGAAGTATATAATGGATGTTAATAAATAATGGAAGAGATTATCTGATGAAGTCCAGCTACAGGACGAAAACACCTTGATTTTGGAATTGCGTTAATAAATTGTGTTTTGCACTTTGTTCTTAACTGTGGTGGAATCTATCATGCTTGGTGACATTCAACAGAAAACTGCTGTTTTTTCTTGGTTGCTGTTTGGCTTGGTTGTTGTTTTTTATACAAGAAACATCTTTATTAAATTATCACTTATGACATAGACAAACATACATTTATATAAATGAAAACAAACCATATTAACAATCCCAGATGCAAGCATTTTACATCACAAACTATACTGACATAATTCTAGTTCCAAACATTATACATCACTTATAATCTACCCAATCATTATCATTCAAACATTATATAGCTCATTCAAGTCCTGCTTTCTTTTAAATCTCATTCCTCTCCTGCATGAATTGTCCCCTAATTCTCATTTTTTCTATGTAATTTGCTCCTACCTTTTTATCTGCTGTAATCACCACTTCTAGTACAGTTGGTCTAGAATTTGATCTCGATTTTCTAGTAATTGCTTTTTTGGCAACCACCATAATTAGATCCAGCAAGGTATAACTATGTCTAGGCAACTGCAATTTTGTAATATATCCATACCTCTCAACCTGGAAACATCAAAAATCTGGACAAGGCCCATGACAAATAGGTACAAATCTGTACGGTGATTAATGTAAAATTTGCATAGATAATTACATAACCCCACCCACTTGGATGGAATTGTGGGATACCAACTTTCAAATGCAAACTGAAGAACAGATAACCAAAATATGGCACCAGAGTCCCCCTGCAGCCATTCCAATGTCCCGTTACCTGGCTATTTCACCCCATTTACCATAAACATTAATGTGTGCATACTGCTTTACTAATACAATGATTATCCGCATTTTATTTTTACATTTTATAGCACAATGCACAAACACTAATAGAGATCTGCTAAACAAAGCAACACTGTCTCACAATGAAAACAGACTTGGCATTAAAACTTCTCTGCCCTTAAAACGTGAAACCCACACCACATCCAAAGAAAATGGATCTGGCCAGTGGTGGATAAAGATTACCTATGGGCTGTTTTCAAATCATAGGCCTCTTGCACACAAAAGAAACATACATGCGTAATTTGACACCAATAACAGTTTGTTTTACAGCACAATAAACCACTCCCATGCCTGATAAAAAGTATATATACATTTAGAAAGCTTGTGAGGAAATTATTACTCTATTTTTGTTTTACTTGGATCACTTGTCTGTATACTTAATAAAGGATTTTTGACTGGAAACAGACTGTCTGCCTTGCTTGGATTAATTTCGAATACTTAGTAATGCTGTGCAATTATATATTTTCTAATATTATTTTTTGTTTTGTTTTGTTTTGACTTAAGACGAGCTTAAGTTTGCTACTTCTTCTACTATTGTCTGATCTGATTAATATACAGTGATTAACTAGAAATATATGGACTGAAAATCTTCCACACAGAGAAGTTTCTTACACTGTTTTGCTTTGATACACCTTCCTGACTTTATTAAATTAAATTATACTCCTTGTATAATACAGCACACTTGTTAGACTTAAGTTAGAGCACATTTTAAACTTATTGTTTGAACATTTTTCAAGTAGGCAATGAAACAAAATGTATGAACCAATAATGACAAAACTGCACAATTCAGAACATTTCCATCATAAAAGTCTACTTACACACACACACACACACACACACACACACACACACACACACACACACACACACACACACACACACACACACACACACACACACACACACACATACACACACACACACAATCTTGCACAGCTTCTCTCACTTTTCAATTTCAAGGGTTTTTTTAGGGGGGACAAAAGGCCAAAAATCAGGGACACATTTTAAACACAAATTTTTATAGACAACAGATTCAGTCACATAAAAGGGCTTCAATCTGTGAAACTCGTTTAAACATCTAAGGCACACAACCTTACTCTTGTCTGATTTCAAAACACAGGCTCATTTTGTTTTAGAGTACTTCAGGGACTTATATTCCTGTAGTGAGCGTCTGACACAGAAATGCTTGCTTATCAGCCTTGCCTGGTCAATAGGCCCAGGTGTTCTTTATTTGCGCATTTGTATGCATTTTTTTTAACCCTTTGGAGCTTGGGACACTAAGAGGCCACATCAACTTTGTGTGTGTGTGTGTGTGTGTGTGTGTGTGTGTGTGTGTGTGTGTGTGTGTGTGTGTGTGTGTGCAGAGAGAAATATGTGTATAGCATTTGTTATTCATCAACCAGGAAAGTCAAACTGTGAAGTTTCATTTTCAGTGGAATATTGTGGCAAACATGTTTAAAACATAGCAGAACACAGCACAGAGTTTGTAGCAGCAGTAGAATATTGTGGCAAACATGTTTAAAACAGCAGAACACAGCACAGAGTTTGTAGCAGCAGTAGAAGACAATAAAACACAACAGTACAGTGAGAAATTCATGATTAACACAACTAATAATATGATTACATAAAAGCATACCTCTCAAACCCTTAGGGCAAGAAATTTGGACAAAGCCATAAATGGAAGTGGGACAAAGGCCCAAAAATAGGGACAATTTTTAAATGTTGCTCTTACAAAGTTAGAAGGTTGATAGAATAACAAGTTTTGCATTAGCAAGAATTTTCTAAATGAAACTCAAGTGTCTTTCATTATTTTCTAACTTCAATCTATGATGATTAATCACTAATTTGCCAGAAAACCACAATTCTATGACAAATGGAATAAAAATATGAGGCCAAAATCTGGACATTGTGCAAAAATCTGTACAGCTGAGAGGTATGCAAAAGTAATAAAAAGCAAACTGTTAAGCGCCATTAGTACAAGACGCTATAATCAGAACACACCTGAATTTATCAGCCTTACAGTAAACAGACTTGTGCCAACAAAATCAGTGAAATTACAGCTGAAACCTTTTGAATTTCTTGCTTAAAAAAAACATGAGTATAAGTGATACTATATATATATATATATATATATATATATATATATATATATATATATATATATTATATATATTTTATATATATATATATATATATATATATATATATATATATAGGGTCTATGTCAATTCTTCGAATGCTCACAATTTCAAACGTTACATGGCCGAGACCAAACGTTCGAAATTGCAAGTGTTCGAAGACTGACTTTCAATGGCGCTGTACGGTGCAGATAGGGAGAATTTCCCTTTTCTGCACTGAAGAGCCGTCTCGGAGTTGGTATATATGTGGGGGTGCAGGGGCTTCCCCTCTATCATACTGTTAAAGTGTTTTTCTTTTTTTTTTTTTTTTGATATTCAAACATCCAAATGTCGAACATTTGGTCTCGACCATGTAATGTTTGACATTTTGGATGTTTGAATATTTAAATATATACACACACACACACACATATATATATATATATATATATATATATATATATGTGTGTGTGTGTGTGTATGTATGTATGTATTAGTATAAAGGTGCTACTTGGATTTCAACTTAAAATGTTTGTGAATACATATGGAGGTTTCATATGATGAATGAAGTAAAAAGCAACACACACACACAACTATATACCGAGCAAATCAACATATAACAAATACCTTAAATGCAGCAAAGCAACTCATACACTCCGGGATACAGCAACTAACGCAAATGCAGCGATAGCAATTCCATGCAAATAATCTCATTAAGCTACGGATATAACAACTAGCAACTATCTACTATAACAACTATCTACTGGTATCTACTTCTCTGAAGTACAGGCTAACAGAGAAGGCCTCTGGCTAACAAAGTTTGCAGATGACTGCAAACTAGGAGCCATAGTCAAGTCCCCAAATGATGTGGACATCCTACAGAAAGACCTCGCTGAGACAGATGCCTGGTGTCAGAGCCATGGCCTCAAGCTCAGTGCCAAAAAGTGCAGTGTCATCCCCTTTGGTAAAAACTCTGTACCCATGAACTACCACATACGCAGCAATCTACTTACCACCGAATGTGTGATAACAGACCTTGGGACCCAGGTGGACAGTAGTGTCTCCTTTGATAGTCACATCGCCACAGTAGTCAGGAAGTCCTTCTATGTGGCACACCTCATCATAAAAGGGTTCTCATCCAGGAAAAAAGAGGTCATTGTTCCCCTCTACTCTACACTCATTAGACCCATTAAAGAGTACAGCGCCCCTTTTGGAATGTGCCTCACAAGACATCTGCAGCAGCTGGAAAGGCCACAGAAGTACCTCACAAAGAGGATTACTGGCCTCAAACAAATGCCCTACACTGACCGCCTCAAAAAATTCCAGCTTTACTCCATAGCATATCGCCTACTCCGAGGTGATCTCTGCCTAACATATAAAGCTATGTCAAACCCAGAGCTGCTGGACATGCTACACCTAAAGAAATCCCAATCCCTCCGAGCTACATGCTCTAGGGACCTAAACCTTGTCACCACAATAAACAGGACATGCTGGAGGGATAGATTCCTGTCCCAGAGACTTCCCATGCTCTGGAACAGGCTACCCACCTATGTCAAGCAAAGTTTTTCATTAGCACTCTTCAAGAAAAATCTTGATGAGTGGATGGGAAATAGGAAATACACCCTGGGGATCACTTCTGTGTTTCTGCTCGACAGTGGCACAGGAAAATAACTTTCTTGGGTGGCGTAAGCCAGGGAACCTTGTTGGCTAGGCTTACGTAGGCCCTTGGGCCTATAGCCTAGTACCTACCTAAGAACCTATGAACTAACTTCGTGCAGATAATCTCATTAAGCTACAGATATAACGAGAAACTCCAGATATAGCAACTAATGCTTGGATATAGCAACTAATGCTCCAATAAGATATCTCATTAAGCTAAAGCTCTGTATAAAGCAACACACAGCTCTGAGTCTGGATATAACAAATCCCTTAAATAACTTAAACGCATACTCTGATAAGCAAGTCACAAGCTCCGTGGAGGCAGGTAGCAGAAAATAACCCCATCAGCAGCACCAAATAACAAATTCAACTTCACCAGCAGCACCATCCAACGTTCGTTTCCGTGCTCAAACAGCCAGCTGGAAATGCATGCATGTGAGCCCTTGAGCTCAATTCCGAAAGGTTGATGGAGTTGACATCATCGTGCATGTGATGATGACGTCAGCTCAAAACACGCAAAAAATAAAAAAATAAAAAAATCGGAAATGAAGGGGTGCCACTTGGGAATCATTTCACCCCATTATTTGGACCCAAAACTTGGTAAAAACGAGTAATTTGGTACAGTTGGGAGGGATGAATATATAAACCAAAAAAGAAAAAGCCAGCACTCAGAGGCGAATAAAGTTTTATTCCTTTCCCTTCAGACCGGTTTCGGTAACAAACCTTCTTCAGTGATAAAACATACATAATGCAGGGACAGTTTTTATACATAATGTATATCCCCAATTGTGACATCACTTCCCCCATTAATCCATTTCAGCCTCCAAACACATACAAATATCAACCAAAATAAACATTTTAAATGTAATGTCAGATGCGGTAACCAAACTTCCATTCATATCATATAGTTACTTGTGAAATTACCAATTAGGGCCCTTAATAAAAAGAAAAAGCCCCTCATAACTTGTCATTTAGTCCAGGATGAAATAGGGCACCCACCTTAATAATCCATTTTCTTTCCTTCTGAGTTAGTATAGTGTGCCAACCTTGCTTCATAGATCTGTTACCTTTTACTTGGCCAATAATGACAAATCTAAAAGAAGCAGTTCTGTGTAACTGACAATGTCATTTTTTTAAGACGTAAATCACTCAAATGCTCTGAAATGCGACTTCTTAGTTGCCTAGACGTCTGCCCTACATAAAAAGCAGAACATTGGCAAATAGCCAAATAGACAACCAAGCCAGAGTTACAATTTCCAAAAAATGAAATATCAAAACTTTGACCAGTGTTTTTACTGTTAAAAGATGAAGTTTTAAACATATGTTTACACAGACTGCAATGTCCACAAGGATGTGAGCCAACAAGCCTATCCCTCAATATGGTTAGTTGATGTTGGTTCACATAATCCAAAAAAAGTTTTCTTATAATGCGCAATATAGGAGGTGAGTGTTCTTTTCCTTCTGAAAGAAAATTGGCATCTGTTAGACAAACGTTGATCCGGATCTGTATTGGCCCGAAGAATATTCCAATGTTTGTTGACTACATCCTGCAATAAATGTATATTACTGGCAAATGTAGTAACCAACCTCATGGTTCCTGATCCATCCTTTTTGGTTTTAGCTTTATAATTCAATAAACTAGATCTCTCACAATTGGCCGCCCAATCACTGGCCCTTTGCACTATTGATTTCTTATATCCCCTATTAATAAATCTACCCTCAAGATCATACCTAGCATTATGAAATTCCATGTCTGCAGAACATATTCTTCTAATTCTCATAAACTGTGATTTGGGAATATTGTTGATGGTGTATGTGGGGTGTATACTGGTTGCATATAATAAATTACTGTATTGTGGGTATTTCCTGTATACTGACGTCTTGAGCATACCATCCCCCTGTCTCAAAATATTGACATCCAGAAAATTAATCTCTTTACAGTGATAATTAACAGTAAACTCAATCCCCCACCAATTACAATTAAGATATTCCAAAAATTCTAACAAATAGTCCACACCCCACACCAAACTAACCAACAATCATCTAAGAAACGTCTCCATATATCCATCTCTGAGAGGTATATGTTATGCATGACATCATATATAATCTGATCTTCCACATACCCCATAAAGAGGTCAACATAAATTGGGGCAAACGAGGCCCCCATAGCTGTTCCTTGCTGTTGCCAGTAACATTCCCCCTTGAAATAGAAGATGTTCGTAGTCACTACATGTTCTGCAAGACATGTGAGGAGAGTGTTAAATCCTGGTGCATATAAATTAGCTTGATTTAATCAGTATTCTAGGGCAAGTAATCCCGTGCAATGAGAAATACTGGTATATAAGGATTTAACATCAAGTGTACACATGAGCCAATTAGGTTCCAATTGTGAGTCCTGAATAATTTGTAAAAACTCTGTAGTATCCCTAATTCTTGCCTTGATCCCTAATAATAATGGCTTCAGATAGTATGTCAAAAAGGCAGAAATGGGTTCAGTTAAAGATCCCTGTCCTGAAACAATTGGTCTTCCTGGGGGTCTATTCAAAATGTTATGAATTTTGGGCAAGAGATACAGGTACTGTCAGGTTGGATCCTGAACCATGAGTTGTTCTTTTGTCTTCACATCAATAATTCCTTCTTCCACTGCTTGATTCAAAAATGAATCAATCTCAACCTTAAATTTAGGTGTGGGGTCTGTAGACATCCTAATATAGTTCTGAGGGTTGGACAATTGTTCATTTCCCTCATTCCAGTAATAACTGGCATCCATTATGACCACAGCCCCACCTTTATCTGCTGGAAGAATAATTATATCAGAATTGGAATATAGATTTTTCAAAGCCTGTTGTTCCCCTTTCAAAAGATTATATCTAAAGCTCCTAACAGAACTAAGGTTAAAATGTAAATCCCTTAGTTCTCATTCATTAATATTCTCAGAGCCAAAGTTAGTTATTTGAACAGTATTAAACCGTTGACTTGAACCGTCCGGGATTAAATTTTTGGCTTGTAAACACCAATGTTAGCTCAAACATACTTGTACAAAAACACCATTAACTTCCCTTAGTTTTCACTTGCGTTTATCAAAATAAACCTTTATGTCCAAACGAACATCAATTGGAAACCTTGTATTGAAGAAAAAATATAAAAGTCCACTAAAATGCGAGAGCACCATCCAAATAGGCCGCCAAATGAACAAGTTCACCACCTTATATTCTTCTCAACCCAATTAACAAAAAAAGGGGATTTATATTCACAAGCGTTGATACTACACCAAACTCCCGTATTTAGTATGTATATATATATATATATATATATATATATATATAAATATATATATATATATATATATATATACACTCACACACACACACACACACACGTATATAAAAAAAGAGAGAGAATTTAACACAAGGAGGCGCCTTGTGTCGAGGGCAGTACTTTCAAGGAAAAAAGGTAAGAGGTATTACTGTTTGCTTTCTGCTGCTTTAACGTACGACTGATGTCTGTGTTGCTGTGTGATGTTATGATTGCAGAGACAGAGAGAGAGAGAAAAAAAGAGAACAGTTAAAAGTAGAGTTAAATTAAATTTTGTGCCTACAGCATGTTGAAACGTAAGTGTGTCTGTTGTTAAATCAAGTCCAGGTGTGACTGTGTGAAAGTATCATCCGAGAGTCCAAAAAAGTGGTCAGTTCTGGACACAATTATCCCAATTACAATGCTGGAGCTGTAACTTTTGAGCTTGTGATGCAATGAAAGCAAGAGGGTGCTGTGGGAAAAGGATGATCAAAACCTCTCCTCTGTCCTACCCTTCCCTCCCTGAATGGTGTGTAGACTGATATAGTTATTTGTCTTTCCTCTAAACTGCCAGGATCCAGGATCTGTAGTTTAAAAAAAAAAAAGAGAGAGAAACAAAGATAAGCAAGCAAGATTGAATCCCTGAAATGGGAACACCTGCGTATTTTATGTATCATAGTTAAATTACGGATGTTGTAAGCATTCGCATGACTGATTTCAACTTACTAAGAATTGTTCTGGTGGAGTATTTCCATTAAATGAAACTTATGATAGGAATAAATTCATGAGCTTGAAAGGTATTAAGTAAGTGGGTAACAAATGTCAGTATTTTATTCTTGGTATACCGAAGCTCTTGAACGGGAAATAGAGTCAGCATTAAGGTGGGTGACAGGATGCTAATAAATAAATGTTGCAACAGGTAAAAGATGTTAAGAAAGCAGTATAGACCAGTAAAAAGGAATCCCTTTTATTCTGTTTTGGCAAGTTTGGGGGAAAAAAAACAGACAAACTAAGGATGGCCAAAAAGAGACATCTCAAAAGGATGATAATCCTCCAGTAGCTACTGCACCCCACCCTCATATGTACCGGTATGGGTGGCCCCTGTACAAGATTCTGCTGTTTCTCAGACCTCTGCATTTTGGAACACATGTTCAGGGTAGCACCATCTGAACTTAGTTCTCCTGTTCAACTCTCATCTTTAGAACAGGCATCTGGAGTTAAAAAGGTTTTTCTTTCGTCTTCTTCTTCCTATCATTCTCAACAAGCTTCTACCTTTCCAGCAGGAGCACTGGTCTTTGACATTCCTGTGGCTTATCACAAGCACTCACATGATAGGGTAGGACAAGAGGCTATTGCCTCTGCAAAAGATTTTTGGCACCTTTAAAAAAATGGGGAGCTAATGCTGATTTGCATACTATGTCTAAATGTTTTCTAACTGAGAAAAAAAAACATCCATGAAGGTTTAAGGAGGGGAAAAAACTATTACAACCCTACTTTGATAGATTTAAACCAGCTGCTTCGGGAAGTTGCTTTAAATGAAATAAGAACACAGCTAGTTGAAAAGGCTAAAATAACAAATTTCACTCCCACAGAAAATGCACTAATAGATAAAAGGATAGTATTGTTAAACTACAAAAGCTTGTCAGGTATGTAGACAAAGTAAAGATAATGCCCTTGCAGATTATTTGAGTCATCTTAAAGCAGTGTTTGTTAAACATTCAAAAATATCCAACCCAAATGAACAAGCTAAACCAGCAATTGCAGCTGCCTTTGTGCAGGGTTTGCAAACCCTGTACAAAATCAAATGAAGCAAGTGCTTATAGACTGGCAGTAAAAAGACTTAAAGTCCTTAGTACTTCCCCATTAACGGGGCAACAGCTTTTCTGGCCTCATTGTAATGTTTCTGTCATCGTGCAACTGATCAAGCTGGTTGTATTATCTTCATGTGTGAGGCTGAATATGGATTGTAAAACAGACCAGGCATTTTCGTGGTTGCATAAGTATTCACTGCAGCTTCTTCTCATTTATCTCATTAGAAACAGACTAGTTTTCTGATGTGCTGCTCCGTTAACAGGACAACAGCTTTTTTGGCGTCGTTTTACTGTTTTCCTCATCATGCAACTGATGAAGCTAGTCGTATTTGCATATGTGTCTTTACGACATTGTTTTGAATAACAGTAAATTTGAGTAGTCTGTCGCTAATGAGACAACTGAGAAGAGGCTGCAGTGAATACTTACACAACCATGAAAGTGCCTGGTCTGGTTTAAAATCCATACACGTGAAGCAAAACAAAACGGAATTCGTTATTTTAAGGACTTCTCCTTGAAGTCATTGGGCAATGTCTGCTTCTTTGGTTATACATTGCTACAGAGGGGAAATCGAAGCAGACTGCGATCATAGAAATAGAGTTAAACACAACTCACCACTTTTAAAAGTAGCAATTGAATTCCTTGATGGTGGACTCATCTTCTTACAACGCAGTCCTTCACACATACTAAACACAAAAAAAGAGGCACGATGAATTTCAGCAGTCTGATTCATAATTTCCTTTCAGAAGATGGAAAGTTCAGTTATTTTGATGTTTTTGAAACTGCATATTTATGCAAATATCAAGAAAGAATGACAAGTTTCCTTATGACAAAACCGTTAACAAGCCCAAAGAAGCTGTTGCCCCGTTAACGGAAAAGTATAAAGTCCTTATTAAGTGCTGCAAATCACCATACTGACTATGGCAGGGTAATAAAACAAAAATAAATCTTGACCCTTTGCTGCCACTGGAACAAAAAGGACCCTATGTTAAAGTAGAAATAAATGTAAAGCCAATTCTATTCTCTGTTGAACTGGAAACACTAGGTCTGTATTAAATGTTACTTCAGACAGTTAAATACTAGTATAGGAACTAAGTAAAGGCAGTTGGTGCAACAACTGCTACTGTTACGTATCCTGTTTTAAAACCTATACCCATTTCTTTAGGTCCGATTGACAAGAAAGGCATTATTTTCTTTCAGTGCGACTGCGCCAGTGAATCTTCTTCTTCTGTGTGAGCTGGGTGGTACCGTTTGCTATACACCAGGGGGGGTGTATCTAAATGTTCCAGCAGAATCAGACGGGGAAGTGTTACAATTCTTAGCAAAAGCTGAGAGGAGCCTTTTGAAGGCATGCAGACAACTGAAAACTGCTGCAGCAGGTACCTGCTAACTTACGGGTTAAACATGCTAATGAAGTAGGTATATTAAAATCTGCAAAAACTGTAAAAATAAAATTGAATCTATCAAAACCCCTCCCTAAAATTCCATAGTATCCACTGAAATGAGAAGGACAACAGGAAATCAAACCTGTAATTCAGTCTTTCGTACAATAAGAAATAAATAGTGCCAGCTAAGTCTGTAATACTCCTATTCTCCCTGTAAATAAAATAAGAATAAAAAAATAATAAAATACTTATAGGTTTGTACTAGATCTAAGGTCTATAAACAATGCAGTATTACCAACTATTTTGTGGTTCCAAAATCAGCAACAATACTTAGTTGTATACCATCTACAGCAAAATATTTTTCTGTAACAGATCTCTGTTCAGCATTCTTTTCTCTACCTATCCATTCTGAAAGTCGGTTTCTGTTTGCTTTGGGACAGTAGTGTACATGGACACGATTGCCACAAGAATGCCCTGAATCTCTTTCATTATTTTTTTTCTCAAATTCTAAAAAAAGTATTTAAAGGATGTGACATTTCCAGGTGGGTCTGTGTTAGTGCAATATGTAAATACTAATAGCATCTGATTCTTTTCAGCAGTGTTAACAGAATGCCCTACATCTTTTAACTAGCCCTTCAAGAAAAAGGAGACAAAGTGTGAACACGAAAAAAAATTACAGCTATGATTATCTCAGGTATGTTATGTTGGTCATTTAGTATCTCAGAGTAAGCTCTTACAGTAGCTATCTCTCACTCTGAATCAGCTTTATTACTTAAAATGAAACTCAACCCTTCTTGACTGCATGTCTAACTAAATATGAATGTGCATTTTTTTTTCCTGATCCATCGGTTTCTCTAATACGCTTTTCTGTTCTAAATCCTGCATCTTTGCTATCTATTGCTGAGGATGGCACAAAGCATGATTGTGTGTGTGTGACTAATTATCTGCTTTCTTCTAGAAATGACTTGAAGGACACTCAGATTACATTTTTGGATTGTGCCTGATCAAAATGAAGATGTGCTTGATCAAAATGAAGAACAAAAAAAAGTATTTTTTTCTGTTAAAAATTTTCACTGAGTGCCCATCAAAAGGGCATAGATAATTTGGCAGATTATGCTGCCAAGCAGATTATAAAATTGTAATATTTCTTATGCTATTGTAAAACTCTAATAATAATGACATTTGATTTTGATAAAAGTGCCAGTTTTCAGGCTGAGGCATCACAGGGAGAAGTTCAAAAGTGGCTCAAAGATGGATATATTAAATCCTCTAATTGAGTATAGCGGCATCCAGATGGCCGACTGGTGACGCCTGCCTCCTTGTCACCTTACCTGGTAAGGGCATATCTTTTACTAGCTCATGCAGGTAAGGCAGCTTTATTTAATCAATTACCTAAAGTTGGTATACCACTCATGTCTCCTCTTTGATATTTCAGTATGTTAATAGCTGTGCGATTGTTTACAATACAATGTCAGCTATTGCCACCTTGGGGACCTTTTGTTAATGTACAGATGGACTTTGTCCAGATGACTAAAGTACATAATTTACAATAACGTTCTACTGGTAATCTGTATGTTTTGTTAAAGCTCACCCATGTCACAAAGCAGATTCTTAAATTCTGGTGTATCTTGTACTATCAGTTTTTAATCTTAGTCTTCACTGTCCCAACCATCCGCAATCATCTGGACTAGTAGAGAGGGTTAAGAGGACCCTTTAAAAAATGGTTTGAGCCAGAGATAAAAAGGCCCTTTACCTTGTAATCCTCACCACCCGGACTGCAGTCCACTGTGGAAGACTACAATCCTGAATTCACTCATCCCACTGTAAGAAGACCTGTCGTGTGTTCCAGATGAATCATCATTGCTGGCGAAAGTAGATCGAAGTGTGAAGGATGAATCATCTCCCCAGTGAAATGTATAAGGAGAAAATTCAACTAAAATAGCACCTTAAGGCGAATCCCATGACAACAGGTACTTTTGCTCTGTTTTTGTTGTTGCTTCCTTTAATAACCTGGTCGAGAAAAAAAAAGTTTCCTGTTGGTTCTTCGACAGTACGCTGTGGCAAACTGTTGTGTCTGTTCGCATACATCTTGACATTCTAAGCCAGGGATTCCCATGATTCCATTTCCTGCATCACAGGTAACATTTGAGAAAGAACTTAGTAACACTAATCTAATCTGGTGTAATCTGACTAATTTTTAAAGGTTGTTTCTCTTCATCTTACCACCACAAATCGTGGACACACATGTTATGCCAGAAATGGGACTGTGCCAGTGGGAATCAGCAAATACAATGGCACTAGACATGAAAGTGTGTTGAACTCTTTGCAGTTAAGATGCTATGACTGGGAGCATGGCATGTGCATGATAGAGGATCATTGTTACATTTGTAGTAATCATGCCTACCCTGGTTACCCACAAACTGGTCAGGGTGTTGTTTTGTGAGCTATATTACTCCTGCTATTCAACATTTCGAGAACCCTCCAACAAGCAGATTGAAAAATAAGCGAGCATTCCACTGGGTAGAGCAAGTATTTTCAGTTAACTGCTAGGTATGGAGTGCAAAGGACAATGCTTGAAATCACCATGCTTGCTCACATTCTTCAGCAGATAGCTAACCATACTTCATATCAATCACAATGACAAATGGAAGAATGACTGCAATATGAACTGTAGTGTTACAGAACCAATTGGCACTCGAGATAATGCCTGCTAGAAAAGGGGGGGGGGGTCATAAAAATCGTTGTTCTTCTACTGACTACCATAATTAACAGGAAAACTTGGCCAATGTCATAGAGCAGAGGGCCAGATATTTGGACAGTAGTTCTAAAATTGGACACTTTTTGGATGGTTGGGCACTGTATTTGGTAACCTGGAAACTGATATATTACAAAGTATAAAAACTGGTATTATCATTTTAATTGTTTTACTATTTTCTGTTCTAAAGACTGTAATCACAAAGTCTTGGATTGCACCTGCATGTGAAATGCCACTTGTACCTGATGAATGAAAACTCAATCATTACAGATGAAGTTTATTTATCAAATTAAGAAAAATCAAAATATAACTGTGTATTTTATGACACTAGTAGTGTCAGAGGAGGGAGCCTGTTAGAGAAAAATGCATCTTTCATGATTATTCTACACAAAATGCATATTAACTCACAATTTCTTCACAAATATGTTTGATGAATTATTTAATATCTGTTCATGTTAAAAAATTATATGTAGTTTAGATGCATAGTTATGCAAACCACAATTACTTATTGCAGTTCTGAGTGTTTCACAACTGCATTCTAATATCAAGCTGCAAGTGTATGACTGAACGTAAAGAAAGTGCTGAAGGGGTTAAGGATGTTACAAAGACTGGTTTCTGAAAGCAGAAAAGAACATAATATAAAATACTTTGTTTTATGTAAGCTCTGACCTTCCCAGGCTGGGATGGGTAGTTACCAGGAATGTTGGGGAGTTAGAATGTACTGGTGCTGAAATGTACTGAAATGTACATGGTCAGGAAACAAGACTGATTAACAAGTTAGATGGCTTGTGTTGTGTTTTTCTAAAACATTATTGTTAATAAAAACATGATTGTTGAGTGTTCATGTGCAGCACTAAGCGAGAAGCATGAGGGTCTACAGAAATCCTATTTGACTACGTCAGTATTCTGCATGCATGATACTGATAAGAAAAGTAAATAAGAACTGTGTATTTTTTCTGCTTGGTGAGACTGATTTCTACTTGTGAAGCTAGTCTCCCAGCACTGATGCATGTGGATTTAAATAAAAAGAAAATGTTTTGCACATCCTGAAGAGTTATTCTTGACTCGAGACTAAAAGTTAATTAATGTTATTTATGAATATTTTAAACTGCACTTAACAGGTGGGAAAGCACCATTTTTTCATTTCATTATCCTGTGTTTTTATTTTAGTTATTACTGGTGTATGATCAGTTCTCAACTCTCTTTTAACTTCCAACCAGTTTCTACATCTCTTATCCAAACCCTAATTAAAAAACTAAAACTCACTACCCTTTTGGCTGATCTTCTCCCTGCTGAGTATCTGCAAAAAGCTGCAGAAACCATAGCATACCCCTATCTCTATCTTAATCAACAGAGCCATAGCAGAAGCTACCATCCCCTCCATCTGGAAAATATCTCATGTTATAACACATCATAAAGGTGGCAGCTCTACTGAACTGTCTAATTACAGACCCATAGCCATCCTGTCTCCACTTGCAAAGATCATGGAGAAGTGCATACACAAACAACTCCTGCACTATCCCATTCAGAATAACCTGTTGGCCAACTCTCAGCATGGCTTTAGACCTTATCACACTACCACCTCAGCCATCCTCTCTTTCTCTAATGTCATTAACCAGAACCAAAATGACAACTAGTTATCCTCAGCCATCTTTATGGATCTTTCTAAGGCTTTTGATAAGGTGAACCACCAACTACTCATCCAAACACTCAAAACCATTTCCTTACATAACCATACTCTTCAATGGTTTCAGTCTTATCTGGGTGGTAGACAGCAGGCTGTACTATGGCAGGACAAAATCTCATGCCTGTTACCTAACACCATAGGGGTCCCCCATGACTCCATATTAGGACCCCTTCTCTTCTCAATCTGTATTAATGATCTCCACACAGCCATCCCAGATGCATTCAATATGTGGATGACTCCACTTTGGTTTGCTCTGACACCTCACCAACAAATCTATTTACAATAACCCAGAACACTTTCAATACAGTTGAAAACTGGCTCTCTGATAGTTGCCTGATCTTAAACCTTAACAAAACAAAATATTCTTCCCCACTCGTAAGTCCTCAGCCCTATTCTTCACCATAAAATCTAATAATGCTACCATCATCTCCCCAGATGCCTATACAAAACTCCTTGGAGTTATTGTTGATAACAACCTCAGATTTGACATGCATGTCAATCAAACCTTTAAAACCAGGATTAAATCTTTCCTAACTCCACCTGCCAGAACAGACATTGCCCGCTCTCACCTACATTCTATCCTTCTTTATGCCTCCCCTTTGCTCACCAACCTAAGTAAATTTGATCTTCACAAACTCTCTAGCTGCTATAATCACACTGTCAGGTTTGCCACTGGAATGCCCTACAGGACACACCACTGTCACAATCTAAAACACCTCGGCTGGATAGAACTGCCAAACCTACTTCAGTATAACTAGTTACAGTGGCACATAAAATACTCTACCAACCAGATAATATGCCAGCACTTAAAAATATAATCACTGCATATAGCAACCTTCGCTCATCCAACAGACTGCTGGTACAAACAATCAAATCCAATAACTCAGCTGGTAACTCTTTGTTTGCAAACTCTGTTGGTAAAACTTGGATGTCCGTCCCTGCTGACCTTACTCTTGAGCCTTCCTTAGCCCAATTCAAAAAAAGTCTCAGATTGTATCTCAAATTACACTGGTTATGTCCTTGCTCTAGTCCTGGTTAGCTCCCTGCTTTAAAGTTATGTGTTAAAAATATTTCTTTGCAGCTTCAGATGAGTCAGAATTCTGTTTGTTTATAGCCTCATCTAATTCTACAATCTGTTGGACTATACAACTTGCTTGTCATATTAAGTTGGTAAATAGTGCTTTTCATGTTATATGTAGTACTTTTTCTGTATGTATTTTGGAGCTTTTCTCCCCGGGCCTCCACTGAAAATGGACATGTATCTAGTAGGACTATCCCGGTCAACAAATGTAAAATAATTTAAATAAATAGTTATTGGGTACATATCAAGACCTTCAATTAAATGCACATGTTTCTATGGGATGTAAATTCTGTCTAGCCTAGCACAGTTTTTGTATTTTGGGAAATAATATGTAAATTCACTCCGAACTCCTAGTAATGAATTCACATCTTCCATGTCAAATAGTTTTTTAAATTTCTTCAAAGTCTACCTTCCTTTGTTATAAGTTCCCTTCTGGGCACCCCAGACACATCTTCATTGCTGTAAATCACATTCCAGTCCCCACCTATAAGTTATATTTCTTGCTGAAAGCTGATTATTTCTACCAGAATTTTCTTAGCTGGAATATAAATACAAGTCAATGTAATCCTCTTCCCTTGTCAGTAGCCCCTTAGTACTACAAATCTACCATTATTATCTTTTTTATCTTCTTCTATCACTACTGGAGATCCTCTTGCCATTAATATAAATACTCCCCTTTTCCTTTATTCCAGTTCTTTCCAAGTGTGTCTCCTGTTGCATAGCTATTTGCGCTCTACATTTAAATACAGTTCACTGCTCTTTCTTTTTTGTATTTATCTGTGAGCCAATGACATTAAAAGACATTACAGAATGCATCTCTGTATTAAAGAGTTATTATCCCAACATTTTACAAAGAACAGCTTTTTTGTTAAATGTCTAGTTCCATTTTTTGAGTTTCATACATATACTGGCAGGTTGAGCTTTTATACAGTTGTTTCTTGTCATATACGTTTGAGCCTATGTCACATCTTACAAAAGTTTTTCTTTTATTGAAAGCCTTCATACAAAAAAAACATCCCAATACCCCTTAAAACATATTAACTTAATACTAACACAGAAAACTATGTACATCTTCAAATATTGAAGTTTTGCCCTCCTAAAAGGAACAAATGTCCCAAACTGACAGCCACACTTACAAACTTGAGTTAACCTAAAAGAAAGGTTATCCATGCTAAAACACATGGTGCAGCCTGTGCTTCTAAGTGCTGCCTGGTTTTGTGTTATCTTTATAGCTCTTCCAGCTGGGATAACACCTGAATTGGTTCAGAGAACCTTATCTCCAAGCCAGTTTGTCTTTTTTAACAAATTTCTCTAGCAGACTGTAGCATTTTTTTCTTTATTAGATTGTCTCCATGGACACACAAGGACCAGATACAGAATTGCTACTAAGCATATATTTATTTGTTAGAAAAAAAGCCTTATAATATTCAATACTCTTTTTCATTTACTTGCTTTTTCTTAAAACGTATTACAAGATCAAGCAAAGGGCCTTAATCCAGTCATTCTCCCATGCAAGAATGAGAAAAAACATATTCATTTTTTTGTCATGCTCTTTTAACCAGGCTATTTTTTTTTTACATTTCAGTGTTTACATTTCTTAAAACTGAACAAGGAGAAAGAGGGGAAAAAGAAGAAAAAAAAGGAGCACCTTTGTGCAACAGTATCTCAATTACACTTAAAAATAACTGAGAATACTTTACTTTATAGCATTCAAAGAAAATCATTACATACAGTTAACTTTCTCCCACTTCTTCTCTTCCCCCAAGTATTTTCTAAACATCAATGACATGAAGTAGGGCATATACTTTATAGAGTCTCCCATAAGTCCAACAAAGTCCAAAAAAGTCCGAATTTCCAGATTTTTTTGTTCTGTCATATTTCACAAATATAATTATTGCTTTGTAAGCCCACATTTGTCAATTTCCAGGTTACTGGTTTTATTCCTGTTCACATTCATCTCCCAAATCCTGTCTCTGCTTCATTTCCAATGTACTCCCAATTCTTCTAGTCAGCTCTCATGCTCTCTTCTTTCTCCCCAGCATTTTCCGTTTGAAACACTGGAAAAGGTTTCACTAGCACAGTCTCTCTGTGATCTTTATTACCAGAAGAACAAGAATCAGAATCTCCTTCTTTTTCACAGCTCACCTTTTGTTGGACAAAAGTTTGTGTTTCCACCTTAGCATGTACTTCATCAAAAAAAATGATTTGTCCCTCCAGGGAAGAATATTTTGAAGTCAGTTGATTACAGCAGTTTGAATATCATGCCTGCTTCCTGACATTCCCTGAACAGTGGAATAAATTTACTCTTCTGCCTGGTGTAAAATGAGTAATAATTCTCCACAAACATGTTGCTGTCTCCCACTTTTAGTACTTTGTCCTTCTGCCACAGTTTTTTCAATATCAACTCCGTCTGCTGGTAGGATTGCCTCTTTACTATTAAAGGTCTAGGTTACTTTCTCATAGCTAAGTCTGGAGCATACACACAATGTGCCCTTTCAATTACCAACTCCTGCTGTGGAATACCAGTCAAGTTGCTTATTT
Organism: Protopterus annectens; assembly: GCF_019279795.1. Lineage (NCBI taxonomy): Eukaryota > Metazoa > Chordata > Ceratodontiformes > Protopteridae > Protopterus > Protopterus annectens. The sequence goes on along the minus strand of NC_056741.1, from coordinate 642,542,947 downwards.
GTTCTTTCATAAAATTAATACAGTCTGTTCCTTCCAGCTTCTCTGGTACAGCTGAAAATATCAGGTTTTCCCAATGTCCTCTGTCATTTAATTCTGTTATATTTTGAAACATCTCTTCTTGAGGAGTCTTATATTCAGGCAGCCTTTTTTTCATTTCGACCGCTGATTTTTGCAGTTTTATCACCTCATCTGAATATCTGTTTAAAGCTTCTTCCATTTCTTCCAGGCTTTTGTTGTTTGTTTTGATGTAGTCCATCAGTGTTTTGTTTATTTTAACCAGGTCTGTGTGCAACTGTCTTATGCTTTCCTCTAAGTTACTAGAAGTCATGTCTGGAGCTTGCATTGCTTTTTTGCTGAACAGCTGCAGTAATTTTTCCAGTCAGTGTTTTTTCCTCACCTTTTGTAGCTGATTTTCCTTCAGGTCCTCTTTATTTCTTTTTTCCTGGCATCCAAGCAATGCACTTACTAACTACTTCCTGAAATTTACCCAGAAACACCAAAGTCCACAGGTCTTTTCTGCTGAGTTCCTGTTTTCACACTGGAAGAGCTAGAATTAAGCTGTTACTCAATGTGCAGCCATCTTGGAAGTTCCCTTTTCAGGAAGGTTTTGAAAATGAAGACAAGTCAGTCTCCTCAATACTGACCCAAAAACAGCAATAATCAAAAGCACATTTTAAAATGTGTATAGTAATGTAACAAACAGATGTCACAAAAGCATTCAAAGAAATTTTTACCTCAGAAGACGGAAGGTTAACCATTTACCTCTGTGTGTTCTCAAAAGATAAAAGTGACAACTTTAGGATGTGTGCTTGACATTTCAAAATCTTGGATGCCAAACAAGAATACATTTTTGTCTGCAACCTATCTAATGCTTTTCCATCCTTATCAGAAGGAATTGGGTTAGCAGCAGTAACTTATTTAACAGAAGCAGTTTTAAGATCAAGAAATCACCACCAGGTTTGCTTTAGGATTACAAAACAAATACTTATGAGTCTGGGGTAATCTATATAACAGGACACACTTCCTAGAAGTAGGAAATTGACTATCAGGTAAACTAGAAGCAGTGAGAAAAACATTCTCTAAAGTAGGCAACACCGGGAGAGCAGCAGCACATTTAGGCATTTCCAAATGTAACCAGTCATAATACATTTTTGTGCCATAGGAGTTTCATTCCGCTCCCACTAAAAAAATTCTCTCATCTCGGACAAAGTCTCAGAAAAGAAAAAAAATCTTCAGGAGGGAAATCTGAAATCATACTTTCTACAGAATTAGAATGTTCAGATTGAGAAGAAATTCCTGAGGTATACATCCTCCTGTAATGCCTGTTCTTCTGAATGAAAACAGAGGTCAGAAACAGAGGGAATTATTTTTAATTTCTTGTCTGAGAAAACAGAAAGCAAAGAAAAAGCACTAATGAGCTTCTTAGTAAATTCCAGTAAATCCTCCCTGTCGGGAAATAGAAACAGGAGCTTAAAGATGTTCTCACTGTGCTCACTTTTTCTGGGAATTTCTTTGGAAAAAGACCACCTCTCCAAAGCCATACTAAAACCATATGTGGGTTCCCCATCCTGACTAAGTAAAGAACCTTCACCTGCCCCTTCCCCTGAAACCTACAACAGTGTTTCTCCTTTGCCTACCAAGGGTATCCCTACAGCTGCAGAAGACATGGCTATTTCCCAGTCTTTGGTAGATGCATCTGCTACACCAAGGAGACCTGAGTAAAAAAATGGGTGGTCTGAGGAACAATGAGTGGCCATAACAGAGTCATCCAGCCATGGCTGAGGATCAACAGGAACCAGTCTGACACCTAAAAACACCATGACAACTTTCTTCTTCTTCTTGGAGGCAGGGGTAAGTAACACCACAATGGTTACTCCATAAGTAAGCTGAGAAAGTGACCCCAAAATCGAATAATAGACCTTGGATGAGTCAGTAAGGTACAAAACAAGTGGTACTGAGGTAAATAAAACACTAAGGCCCACACAATCTCACTATCTTGCCCAAATACACAAATGCACAAAACCTGATTGCAATTTTAGTAAAAAAAAATAAGATTTTTCACACAAAATGCTCAGCGTTTACACATAACACTCACTTAGAAATGCAAGGACAGTCCTGAAATTTAAAAAAAAAAGTTTCCTAGCAAAACAGCATATTTCTGCTGGAAAAACACATTTTTCCTCAAAAATATCTAACAGGGGAATTATCTCACCATCCAGTCTTGAAGGATCGCTAGACAACCAACAGTTCCATGGGACCCACTGAAGGAGCGCTCTTCAGCTGAAAAAAAAATCTTGAGGGAATTTGTTCTCCAGTTGCCTTTATATGGAGCTCTTCTCAAGTCCCTGAAAACTGGAGTCAGTAGAAGGCATCCTTAAGCTTTGAAAAGTTGTCTGGTCACAAATGCTAGGACCCCATACAGCTTAGGATTACTGCAGCAGTGCTCAATATGTTGAATATTAGGTAGTTCTTCTTTACTGATGGTCCCTAAGGCAGGTTTTAACATTATATGACTGTTGAAATATTTACTGTTAAGATAGCTACTGCCCTACATGCATGTACAAATGTTCCATAAAAATAAGAGTTATTTCTGAATCCATCATTGTTCTCATTATTTGTCACTCCTCTAACATGGGACCTCCCATCTGAATAGCTCATGATAATATGAAGATGACCTGGTGGTTCCAGAGCCTCGACATCATATCTAAGCATCAAAAATGAACACCATGTGGAACTGAAAGCCTTGACACAGGGCATAATTCCAGACTTTTCCATCTTTTGGTGGAAGAAAAATAAATTTGTGCTACTCAGTATCAAACTTGGCCCTTTATGATTCTTCTGATGTAATATCTCAAAATAGTAACACAGACACATATCTGGGAATACTTAGATCCAACCCTCCACATAAAAGTTTATTTTAAACTTAGTGTCAATAAGTAAGTACACTGCTGTCAAATTTTCTCAAGGTTTCTGGTAATGTCACTGGTAAAGGGGGTCCTGATAGCCCAGACAGAATATGGCTTACCTCTAACATATTTTGCTCACTTACTCAAAAATATACTGAACGAGCAAAGATGAGAAATCTGATCAAGCTTCCAGAGAGTACGACATGCAAACAAACCTTGACCACTAGAAAAGACAGTTTGTAATGAAGGAGAAAAGATGAAAAGACATCAGAGGCTTGATCTTATTTCTCTCAGGAAGACTTTAAGATCTTTGCTATAAGGCCATTCCTTTGTGGCACTAGATGGATGGTGATGCAGGTTCCCATGAATGCAAGCTTCAGTTTCTGCAGATGTAGTAAACAGAAGTGATGGTCTGCTTTTCCTGCCATGGTGTCAGTGCATGCATGAAAGGAAAGTATTTAAGTCATTCACACTTGCAAAGCCTTTTTTTTATTTTGAGAAGTTTCATTTAACACCAAGGCTCTTTATAGCACCACAACATTTTTTGGGTCTGGCCTCCACAACTATGTCACTTACCAAGTAATAAGTGACAGCATAAGAAAGGGCAATGTGTAAGTAACAAAACAACACTTAAGACATTGCCCTTTCTTGGTGTCCTGCAGTAGAAATATTGCTCACTGTCTGTCACTTATTCACATTTTCATATCTGCAGTCATGTTTTCGTACCAGAGACACTTACATATTACTGAGACAGGTATAGTGTTAAATGATTAAAGAAAAATGCATTATCACTGTCCATGTAACATATGCTGTACTGAAGATACTGCAAGGTGTTTGGCGGTAATTATGAAAATATGCAGTATTTCCATTTCTATAGTAACATTTTCAAAACTAAAAGATTTACAAATTATTGCATAACATCAGATGAAATCTTAGATGATAAGCACATTGTCACTGATATTTGCATGGTAAGCAGTACATCTTAAGAGATACTCAGTGTTATCTATACTGTGCATTACCAAAATACATCTATTTTGTTATTTCTGTAAATATCTCAGTAAACATGTACTCAGAAAGGAACTTCTTGCTGTCATGTGAAAGTTCAAATCTAGTAAACAAAAGTGCACTCTCACTAAATCTCTATTTTCTACAATATGAAAAGTTTTTTTTGTGAAACTTCAGAGAAAATACAATTCTGAGTTGTCTTCAATATAATATATTACAGTAACAATTACTCTTAATATTGGCATGCAAATTATTAAAATAGACCATTGTCAATTTTTTTTACGTAAGGTCCATGACAAAGATTACTTTCTGTTCTTATTAAAAATAACAGAACAGGATTCAAGCTAGTACTGCTTGTTTAAACCACAGTTTATTAAGTTAAAACAATAGAAGAGCACTTTTGCCCATATCAGAGCTTCATCATATTAAGTTCTACTCCTTGTTTTAACTTAATAAATGATGGATTTAACAAGCAATACCAGCTTGAATCCTGTTTTCTGATTTTTAATAAGAAACAAGTAATCTCCGTATATCCCTGAAGTCTCAAACAACCCACTAAACCAGTATAGTGGGTCCAAAAACAAAACGGTACTTAATAAGTACTTAATAAAGGATTTTTGACTAGAAACAGAATGTCTACCCTGCTTGGATTACTTTTGAATACTTAGTAATTATGTATAATAATAACATTTTTCTCCCCCCAAAAAAAAAAAAAGAAGAAGTAGAAGAAAAACAGAGTAAACACCACTTGAAAAAGTCAAGGAAAATAATTTTTCCTAGCTTAAAAGTACTTGTGATTCACAAAAAGTAACTTTAAACACATTTATAAGTAATGTGGAAGATTTTTTTTTTCCTGAAAGGGAACTTATCTGCCCAGCACTGGAACAGTGTAGACCGATTGCTGATCCTCGAAAGCTTGATGAGGAATGTTCTTCTCAAGGCAGAAAAATTTTCAAAGGGTAGGCACCCAAACCTGTCTTTTTAGTCAGCTCAGCTTGGGCTAATTAACAGTCTGGGTGCGTGGAAGCTGCCCTGATGCTTTGGAAGCTGTCCGGATATTATATTCTATGAAAAGATATAACCCCTATAGCTAAGGCTACTGCAGCAGTGATCATTCGAATATCTACTGTTTTGATACGGTTAATTTATTTATTTGTCTTTGTTTACTGGAAAAGTCCAACTGGGTAATACCCATTTTCAATGGAGGCCCAGGGAGAAGCGCTCAATTTGTTTACATTGCATTATACTTAGTTCCAGTTAAACGCAGAGTAGTTACATTTCTATTTACATTTATACACATACAGTAATTACATTTATACATTCTCAGATTTTACAGAGACAGAAGCTACTACAGAGAAAGCCAAATGCAACTTGGTGGATTGTACAGGAGAATTGTACAGGAAGCAGTTATGTATAAAATTGTTTTGTCATTTCAGTGAGAAGTTGAGAGTACTCTGTTTAAGGAGTGTATTTGGAGAGTATCGCACAGTGAGCACAAAGTCTTAACCTAGTGATGAGCATGTGCACAACCAGGATTGGTTAAGATGTTTCAGCAGTGGGTTAAAACTACTGGGTTTGTTGCAGAGTTTTATTTGTGTGGGGATACTATTCCAGAGTTTAGCAAAGTATCAGAAGTACAGAGAGTCTCCTGCAACATTATTTGACTTATTTGTGAGTAGTAATAATTTGTCACTAGAACGGAGGTCCCTTCCTGCAAAGTACGGCATTAATAAGTTTTGTAGTACAGGACATTTTTTCTGGAAGATGAATGAGTTTTTGTGATGTAGTTAGTTGTGAATATGTTAGGTAGTTATGCACTTCAAGCCAGTTTAATTGCATTAAGCTATGGCAACAGAGGGTCCTATGGGGGAGACTGGTGGCAAATTTTGCTATTTTACTGCAGCAAAAGGCAAGTTTCTTTTTTTTGAGTATTGTTTAAATTTGTTAGGATAGGAGCCACATACAACAGATTTGACAATAAGAAGGTGGTGGCTAGAGTTTTTCTTGCAGTATCTGAAAGTAATCCACTGATCTATAAAAGAAGCGTAGTTTCTGGTGTGTATATTTAATGGTGCGCAGTATATGCTGGTCATATTTGAGACTGTCATCTATTATAATGCCTTAATGTTTACTGTGAATTACAGTTTCAATGACAGTATTATTTGCTGAATTTATGGTAAAAGATTTCTTTTGATTTTGGCATTTTTTGTGGCAAAAAGCATTAACTTAGTTTTCTTGGGGTTGAGTAGGAGGTTTGATTCTTTCAGCCAGGTTTCTACAGAGAAGAAAGATTTCTGGGTAATGACTTGGAAGTAATTTATTGTTCAGACTACACATATTAATGTTGAGTCATCTGCATAATGAACTAAACTAGCACGGTGAATGAAGGTGTGGAGGTTATTAATAAATATATTAAACAGGATATGAGCCGGGATAGAGCCCTGAGGGACACCTGTTGTAACTGGTTGAAAGGATGAGTACGTTTATTGCCATTTAATGGCTTGTTGCCTTCCAGATAAGTAACTAAGAAACCATGAAAAGGAGTTTTGTGGAAGTCCTATTGAGGAGAGCTGAATGAGCAGTTGCTGGTGCGAGACAGTATCAAATGTCTTTGACAAGTCTATGAACATGGTGGACACAAGCCGTCCATTGTTTATATGTTGGTTTATTATACTGGTAAAATGTAGTAGAGCAGTACTGGTGCTGTGCTGTGGCCTAAAGCCATGTTGCATTTCTCAGAGCAGGTTACTTGAGGTTAGGTATTAGATCAGCTGCATATGGATGCATTTCACTAATATTTTGGAGAGGGTGGACGGAATTACTATTGGTCTATAGTTATTAAACTCTGTAGATGTGCTGCCTTTGTGCAGTGGCATGGTGTAGGATTTTTTCCACAGTGATGAAATATATATTTTTGCTATTGACCTGTTAATTAGTAAGGACACAGTGAAAGCTATGACTTCTGTGGCCATTTGTAGTAGTCTGAAGGTGGCTGGTCTACAGCTGTGGAAGCAGTTTTTAGTTTAAGGAGCAACTTTACTATGAGTGAGGTGGGTACTGGACTAAAACTGAAGGGCTGTGGGTGGTTTTGGTTGGATAGGGGTAGAGAGAGGGGGGCAGACATATTAGTGTCCAAGAGACATACTATTGATTGTATAAAGTAGGAACAAAAATGTGTGGGGACAGAGTCTGTATTGTCTGTTTTTGGAGAGGGAGTGATGGTCTTGCCAGGGTAGAGTAGTTTATTTAGTGATCATGAAAAAAGTTTTGGGTTGTTTTGATGTTTGTCTTTTAGGTTGGTATAGTATGTTTGCTTGTCCTGTTTGACATGGAGTTTTGCAAGGTTTCTAATATGCCTAAATTGCTGGAAGCATTCTGAGTTCTATTCTTATACCAATTTTTCCAGGTTTTATCCATTTTTATCATGACTTTTTTTGTTTCTTTTGTTAGCAATGGTGTGGGGTTGGACTTTACTCTTTCATTAAATACTAGTGATAGATTATTTAAGATCTATAAGAATATATAAGTGTTCTATAGCAGTATCTAGTGGCATTGTTCTAAGTACATTCCAGTTAATTTGTTTGTGTTTCACTAAAAATATCTTTGCTGAAATTAGTTGAAGTTAGTACTTGATTATAGATAATATGTTTATTTAGGTTATGGTGAGTAACAACATATGTTGATATGTGGTCACTTATGCTATCTGACAGGGAGCCTACTTTTGTCAGTTTGTCTGCTTTGTTTGTAAGAATCCAGTCTAATGTTGAGTGTCTCCCTGAAGTTTTATTGATTCTAGTGGATGTGGTTATTGTTTGAAGTTGTAAAAGCTTATGGATTCAGTGGAGGTAGTGGAATTTATGAGTTGCCAGTCTATACTTAAGTTTCCAAGTATTATAGTTTCATGGCTAATTTGTTGGGATATCCAATATAGGATGTTTTCAGCAGTATCAATATTATTCGCTGATGGTATATAAATTCCTGTTAAACAAATAGTTTTCCTGTTGTTGATTTTTAGGAATGTTATTAGAAGTTCTGCATTGTTAAATTTGAGTATTTTCTCTGGGAGTAAGGTGATGGTTAAGAATTTTTATAGATAACTGCCACACAACCTGCACACTTGTTTTGTCTGTCAGGAGTGAGTATACTGTACCTGGCGGGGGAGGGGGGTAATCTCATTATTCTTTATTTCTTTTTTTAACCAGGTTTCAGTATGACTACATCAGGAGTGTACGTCACCAGGTAAGCATGTATGCCATGGATTTTATTGCACATACTTCTTAGGTTCATATTTAGTAAGGTGCATTTAGGTTCTGTTTTTGTTGACAGCCATTAGGTGACTGGTTTATTTTGGGGTTGGAAGTGATGGTTTTATGAACATTAGGACCTGGGTTAGGATGAATATCTCCACTGATATTTTGAATTGATATTTTATAGAAGGAAGAATGTCATCAGTTATATTTTGGTCTTGGTTTAGTATTCAATCAGAAATTTGGATGCTTAGTTTTGAGATATTTGTAGATAAATAAATCAGATGTGGTTTGTTTGTAGAGATAGGGTGTTATGGAGAAAAACTGTCTGGGTGGATGTTGATATTCTTTGTGAGGACTGGCTGAATTCTTAAGTATATAAAGAAGTCAGATTTGATAATTGGTGATGAAGGCTAGTAGTGTGAGAAGAAATAGTAAACTAATCTGAATTAGGGGCGTCTTATTTAACTTGGGTTTTATCTTTGTTGTAAATTAGGATTAGAAAATGTTAGGAGGGTACTGGGTTGGTTGTAGAGGTGTGATGTGATAGTTATAGGGGGCTAGGAGTATGGCAGTTTGAGAGAGTGTATTGGGTAATAAACTAAAGTGGGTGTTACTACTGGGAGTAATTCTATTTACTGTTCCTCTTCTGGAGGGAACCCATGGTATTGGTTTGAGGAATATGTGGGTGGTGTTATGGAAGTATAAATGTAGAGTAAGAGAAGGTGGTTGGGAATTGGGGGTAGGGTATAGGAGTGAAGTGAGCCAGAGAGCTAGCAAGAGCAAATGAAATGGGTTGAAAATGTCAGTGACTAAACTTAAACAGCCACAAATCTGCTGACAGAGATAAGTAAAAGGAGAAATGCACTTTAAAAGGCCTCTATGCCAGTAGAAGAAAGTCTTGATTTTTGTTGGTCTAGGTCACAGTTTTAGTAGAAAAGTTAGTCCAATATCACCTTGACCTGACTAATAGTGATATATAACAGTAAAAAATTGCACTTGAATGTTTGAATAACTTTATAATGGTAAGGAGGTTTCTATGGACTTTGAAATGCAAAGTCCATAGGTTACCCCCACCCCCCACCCCCGAAGATCAGCAAAACAATGAGAAAATGTAATCCAGAATGCAGGACTGTAGCTCTGGAAAAATACTATCTCAGAACTGAAACTGGTTACACAAGCATCCAGGGCAAAGGAGAAATAAACTTAAGAAACGGAGACAGTGGAATATTAAAAACAATCAATGGAGCAATGTTAAGTACCAATGGGAATGCTGTGATCTAAGAAAATAAAGCTGTTATAGTGGGCAATGTTCTCTGTTTAGGCTGCCATAATATTTATAATTTATATAAAATACAGCGTACACATTGGTGTGCAAACATCAGACTTCCCTGTTACATACATATAGATTTGCTTGCAGGGACACTTTTACAGAAAAATAAAAGCACACAAAAGAGACAGTTGACTGCACACAGTCAATGGTGACTGTGTACAAATACTAGCTCAGAGATGAAAGCAGTTTAATAACTGCATTGGGCAAGGAGAAATAAGAAAGGAAGGAAGACCAAAGGTGACTTCCTTGAAGGCATGCAATTCCACTGAAAAAAGATAGGAGGATATAAATAGTGGTAGTAGCAAGTCTAGAAGAAGTGAAGAAAATATAACAGAAATAGTTTTGAGTAAGAGCAGTAACAGTAAATGTCCATGTCTGTTAGGAAGTAGGGAGTAAATGCTGACCAGCAGAATGTCCTGAAATACATATTTTTCTTACAAATTCAAATTTATTTTTATAAAAATTGCTCCCTCCCTTTTCTAAAGATCTCAATTCCATTTCTTTTATCTCCTTTACAATGTTCAATACTTTGGTTCATTAGTTGGTACTAGGCTATCGGCCCTAGGGCCTATACAAGCCTAGCCATAACAATTCCCTGGATATTTCTTCTCACAATATTTACTTCTCTGTACCCCTGTCTAGCAAGGCGACTGACATGATCCCCGGGGTGAATTTCCTATCTCCCATCCAATCATCAAGGTTCCTTTTGAAGAGGGCCAAGGAGGTGCTCTGCTTGACATGTATGGGCAGTCTATTCCAGAGTAGGGGGAGTCTCTGGGTCAGGAACCTATCCCTCCAGCATGTTTTGTTCATTGTGATGACACGGTTTAGATCCCTGGAGCGTGTGGCTCTGAGGGATTGGGATTTCTTTAAGTGGAGCATGTCCAACAGCTCTGGGTTTGATATGGTCTTGTATGTTAAGCAGAGATCGCCTCTGAGTAGACGATATGTCACAGAGTGTAACTGGAGTTTTTTTAGACGGTCAGCTTATGGCATCTGCTTTAGGTCTGTGATTCTTTTAGTGAGGTATTTCTGTGGCCTTTTCAGCTGTTGCAGATGTCCTGTGAGGTACATACCAAACGGGGCATTATACTCTATAAAGGGTCTAATGAGGGATGAGTGCAGTGGGACAATGACCTCCTTTTTTCTGGATGAAAAGCCCTTAGTGATGAGGTGAGCCACATAGAAGGATTTCCTGACTGTTGTGGCGATGTGGTTATCGAAAGTGAGACCACTGTCCACCTGTATACCTAAGTCTCTCATCACACGTTCGATGTTTAGTGTACTGCCACCTATGTGGTAATTCATGGGTACATGTTTTTTTCCAAAGGGGATAACTATACAGTTCTTGGCATTAAGCTTGAGCCCATGGCTCTGGCACCAGGCACCTGTTTCTGTAAGGCCCTTTTGCAGAATATCCACATCATTTGGGGATACAATAATGGCTCCCAGTTTGCAGTCATCTGTGAACTTTGTTAGCCAGAGTCCCTTAGTGCTGGCCTGTACTTTAGAGAAGTAGATGCCAAACAAGAGTGGTCCCAGGACTGAACCCTGAGGTACTTCACTTGTCACTTGTCTGGAGCTGGATTTGGAGTCAGCTACTTTTACAGTCTGGGTTCTGTAAGTAAGCCAGTTGGCAACCCATCGAGTGACATAGGGGTTTATGCCCAGCTTAGTAAGTTTATCTATGATTCCAGAGTGGGGGATGGTGTCAAAGGTCTTGGCGAGGTCCAGATAGGCTGTGTGGACCGCCTTACCCTCGTCCACAGCTCTGAAGACTGATTCGAAGAAGTCAATCAGATTCAGGAGACAAGATTGGCCCTTCACAAACCCAAACTGGGTGGGGTCCAGTGTTTGAAAGTTGCTACTGTCTTTGTTTATAAGTTCCATGATAATGCATTCCATGCCCTTGCAGATCAGGCTTGTCAGACTGATGTGACGGTATTTCCTGTGATCCAAGGCGCATCCCCCCTTGTGGAGTGGGATAACTGTAGCTGTACACCACTCAGTGGGCACAAAGCCTGAGGTGAGGCTATGATTAAACATGACACTTAGGTGAGGTGCCAGTTCATGTAGAACACAGCCTTGGATGTCATCTGGTCCCATGGATACTGTATACTTAGTTTTGGAGAGTGTGGTTTCTACTTGTGTGACCGTGATTAACGGAATTTGGCAATCTTTTGGTATTGAAATGGGCCCTTTAGGGGGTGAGAGGGGGGTGAAGTTGGCACTAAATTGATCTGCCAGGATATTGGCAATATCATTGGGATCAGTATATTTAATGCCATTCAGTTATAGCTCACAGCAGATCTGAGCATTGCCATTTAGACTCTTGACATAACTATAGAATGCCTTGTGGTTGTCTTTGGAATCTTTGGCAATTTTATTTTCGTAACTAGCTTTGGAGGATTTTATGAGGGATCTCAGCTTCTTACTGAGGCTGGTGAGGGAGTTTTTTGCATCCTGGGATTTTCCTCTTTTCTGCAACAGTTTCTTCCTTCTGTTGTATAGTTTGTTTATAGCAGGAGACCACCAGATTGGCTTCCTTTTTTTGGAGAAGAGCATCTTGGGATGGCACGATTCATGCACGAGTGGATGTGCTCATACAGTGCTTTAGTGTAGGATTCTGCAATCGAACATTCAGATCCCGTCTGCATGGGTGTCATACAGTTTGTCACTTCTGACTTCAGTAGCATGAAGTTGGCTTTGGAGAAGTTATTTAAGGAGGTTTCCTTACTGGGGGGGGGGGATGTGGATGTCAAGGGTGATTTGCTTATGGTCAGACCTGACCAATGAGGGGGTGACCACTGGTGTGGAGCATCTATCTCCCATGTTGGTAATGACCAGGTCTAGGATAGTAAAGCCCCTGCTGGGACAATGGATTAGTTGATCCAGGGCGTTGGAATTTATGAATTCCAAGAACCGCTGGGAAAAGAAGTTGGTACCCGAGTAGTTTTCCCAGTTAATGGCAGGGTAGTTGAAATCACCCAGTATTAGGGTGTTTGGTTCTATCTTAATATTTTCCAGTATGTTTAGAAAGGTGTAGTGAGAATCTTGGGGCATGGTGGGGGATCTGTAGCAAGCTACAATTTGGATTGCAGTCTTACCTAGTGTTAGTTGATTATTGGAAAATTCCTCTGAAGAAGCTGTAGCAGTGTCTCCAGTGAAAACGCATTTATTATTGTTTTGGACCAATAAACTTGGCGTTAAGGTTTTGGCTTTTGCTTTTGCCGAGTATTTACTTTCATCAGTTCGCTTTTTATTGGTGTAGGCTGTTAATACACTTACAGCTTGGATTCCGTGAAGGGCTAGCACTACAGGAGTCTGCATTTCTGTCAGATACTGGATCCCCTTTGAATGACAGCAAAAGCTTAGCCAATTGTTGAAGTCAATCATTTTGTCCTTATACTGTGGTATCATTCTGGGCGAAGGCAGGATGCCACTCAGGGCTAGGGTCATACCTGCCTGGGCCACATGATCCAAGAGCTCTTCCATGTTTCTTTTCATGTAGTCCAGGGAGAAACGTCTCAAGTCATTCACTCCAGCATGGACAATAACAGAGTCGTATTTGTACCTGTTGTGGAGTGATTTGAGTGCATGCGTTATGTGACGGATCCTGGCACCCGACATGCAGCTGACTGTAATTTTCTCCTTGTTCAGCCTGGTGAGTGGGACATCAGTGTGCCTGACTATAGAGTCACCTATGACTAAAGGGTTGGGTACATTGTCTTGCCTTAGGGGCTGTTGTTGGGTGGCACACTGGTGTTGTGAGTTATGTGTCACTTTGGTTGTGACTGGTGTTTGTGTTTCAGCTTCGGAGGTCCTTGTTGCTTGGGCAGGTTAATGTTAAGGGCCTCCACATATGTGGGTTTAGTGTTGCTATGTGTGGGTGTTGATGGTGTGGGTTTGAAGGCCTATGAGTTGCCTGAGGTGTTGTGCAGGTGTTAACCTTCTCCTCTTGACTGTCTAGCACAATCTTGGCCAGAGAGAGCTTTGCTTCCAGTTTGGCTATGTAAGTGCATCTCTCGCAGGTTGTAGTGTTGGGTGGTAGGAGGAGAGGATTGTATGTGTACATGAGGCAGTTGCCGCATTGCCCCAGTATGCCTAGATTCACCATGTGGACAGGAGAAATCACCGGTAGCTGACACTTGGACATGCCTGTTTAGGTGCTTTTTTTTGTAAAGTATAAGAGCTGTTTTCCCTTACCTTCACAAGGTACTTCGCAAAAATAGGCTGTTTAGTGCCTACGATTAATTTCTCCTTATTGACAAGGAGAGTTGAGTGCTTCTATCAGTTTCAGGCTTTCTAGCAGGTTCTAGAGCAAGTGCTAGTCACAGGGGTTCAGATTTTAGTGCTACTACTGAGAAACCAACTAGTTCTAAGGGAAAATTTGAAGAGCAGACTTTCTGGCACCTGGAATAGGTTCATACTAGGCTATCTGACCTAGGGCATTTACAAGCCTAGCCAGAGTGTGTTTGGCTTTCGCCATCCATTTTAAATGAATTTTGCTATGCCCTTTTTCGAGGTTAGTATACTGTGCCTCTGTCTAACAGTGACACAGAAGTGATACCCGGAGTAAATCTACGATCTCCCATCCACTCATCAAGATTCCTCTTGAAGAGGGTCAATGAGGGACTCTGCCTAACCTGGACTGGGATTTTATTCCAGAGTGAAGGGAGCCTCTGGGTTATGAATCTGTCCCTCCAGCATGTCCTATTTATTTCAGTGCTGAGGTTCAATTCTCTCAAGCGCGTAGCTCAATGGGATTTAGATTTTCTGAGGTGCAGCACGTCCATTAATTCCGGGTTGGACATGGCTTTATACGTCAGGCACAGATCGCCTCTGAGCAGGCGGTATGCCACTGAGTAGAGCTGGAGTTTCTTTAACAGGCAGCATATGGCATCTGTTTGAGCCCTTTGATTCTCTTGGTGAGGTACTTTTGGGATCTTTCCAGTTACTGCAGGTGTCTGGTAAGGTACATCCCAAAAGGGGCATTGTACTCAATTATGGGCCTGATGAGGGATGAGTAAAGAGGCACGATGACCTCCCCTGATCTAGATGTGAATCCCTTCATGATTAGGTGGGCTATATAAAATGTTTTTCTAACCACTTTGGCCACGTGGTTGTCGAATGAGAGATTGCTATCACCTTGGGTCCCCATGTCCCTAATTACTTCTTCCGTACTTAATGGATTACCATCTATGTGGTAATTTGGGGGCGCTTTGTTCTTGCTGAAGGGGATGACTATACACTTTTTGGCGTTTAGCTTGAGGCCATGGCTCTGGCACCAGTTGTCTGTTTCTATGAGGTCCTTTTGCAGGATGCTTGTGTCGGCTGGAGAGTCGATTATGGTGCCCAGTTTGCAGTCATCTGCGAACTTGGTCAGCCACAGTCCTTCCGTGTTGGCCTGTACCTCCGAGAAATATATACCGAACAAGAGAGGTCCCAGGACTGAGCCTTGTGGGATGCCACTTGTAAAAGGTTTGGAGTCTGACATGGCTCCAGCAATTCTAACCATGTGGGTTAGGTCTTTGAGCCAGTTTGCAACCCATCTAGTGACAGGGGTTTATATTTAAGCTGGTGAACTTATCCATAATGCCAGAGTGGGGTACTGTATCGAAGGCTTTTGCGAGGTCCAGGTAGGCTGTGTGGAACACCTTCCCCTCGTCAATGGCCTTGGTGACTGTTTCAAAGAAATCGACCAGGTTTAAGAGGCAGGATCTGCCCTTAACAAAGCCGAACTGGCTAGGATTCAGTGTCTGTAGGTCCCCAATATCTTTATTTATGAGGTCCATGATGATCCTTTCCATAGCTTTGCAGACCAAGCTAGTCAGGCTTATGGAGCGATAGATTCCAGGATCCGTTGAGGCCCCACCTTTGTGGAGAGGGACCACTGTTGCTGTACGCCACTCTTTGGGTACATATCCTGTAGTAAGGCTGAGATTGAACAGTAGTTTTATGTTTGGGTTTAGTTCTTCTTGGAGTTCATGTAGGATGCAGCCCGGGACACCGTCTGGTCCCATTGATGCTGTGTTTTTTTGCTTTGGAGAGGGCGGCTCTTACCTGAGCATCTGAGATGTCAGGGGGGCAGCACTCATCTGGGATTGATATTTGCCCTTTTGGTAGGGAAGGGGGGGAGAAGTTTGCGCTGAACCTGTCAGCTAGGATGTTGGCAATGTCTGTGGGTTCAGTGTATTTTTTGTCATTTTGGACTAATTCTGAGCATATCTTGGAATTCCCACCCAGGTTCCTAACATAACTAAATAAAGCCTTGTGATTATCCTTAGTTTCCTGTGCAATTTTTCTCTCAATGATGATTTTATGAGTGCCCGTAGTTTTTTGCTAATACTGATCAGAGATGCCTTCCGTTTCTGGGATTTTGCTCTATCATGTAGTAGTTTCCTCCTTCTATTGTATAGTTTGTTTATGGCTGGGGTCCACCAGACAGGACACCTGCCTTTGGAGGATTGGGTCTTGATTTTGTTTGGGATTGCATGATCCATGCATTCCTGAAGGTGTTCATAGAATGCGTTTATAAAGGATTCTGCGGTCTGGGCCGTATTTTCCACAGGCCCGGGGGCTTTGAAGGATTCCATCTCAGTTTTGAGGAGTGTGAAATTTGCTTTAGAGAAGTTTTTCACTGTGGTTTTCTGGGCAGGGGCTGGGGTCGGGATGTGAATAGCTAGTGAGATTAGTTTATGGTCTGATCTTACCAGTGAGGGATACACTTCTGGTCTGTTGCATAGAGTCCCCATGTTGGTGATGATCAGGTCCAGTATGTTTTCCCCTCTTGTGGGAGTGGTAACAAGTTGTTCCATAGCATTTGAGTTTATAAATTCTAGGAACCTTTGGGCTAGGGTGTTGGAGCTAGAGTAATGCTCCCAGTCTATGTTTGGGTAGTTGAAGTCGCCCAATATAATGGTGTTTGGAGAGACCTTCATATTTTCCAGTGTTCTCAGGAAGGCCGAGTGGGGTTCCTGGGTCCTGGAATAGTTTAACTGTAGCTTCACAGTGCTGCATGATGCGAAAAATGTGCAAACACACGTGGTTTTAAGCCAGAAAGTTGAAAGGGATAGAAATCAGCCCAAAAAGGCTAATGAAATTACAATTTCAGAGCTGGAAACCACTCCTCTAGCGTTAGATAGGCAGCACAATGCTCACCACTCCCACTGGTAAGCAGTAGGACTTCCCTCTACCACAGCAAGGTCTGGATAGCTCTGAACACAGAAAATAAAGTCCTGAGACAAGCAAAGCCTGGGATATGGACTGGCTAGGAAAGGTGGGAAACGTGCAAACAAGACAGTATTTTTTTTTTTGTTAAAACAGGCTACACAATGCAATAATACAGAAAAGGCTAACACACTTGACTGTGTAGTCCGAAACAGTAAATGCAATTAAAACTCTACAAAATTAGCAATTTAAAACTTTTTAAATGAAGCAAGGCAAGTGCACAACTGAAAAACGATTTAAGAGGTAGTAATACAGCAGAATAAGTAGCTAGTCTACATATACAGAGAAGTCTACATATACAGAAAAGCAGCTAAAACACACAAACAGTTCAGATGCAGTGCAACCTGGAGCACTTGAGTTCTAGCAATAGTAAGGCAATTACAGTTATAATAAATGCTCTAAAATATACTCTATATTTCCAAAATGTTTGAGAAGCACAGTCAGAACACAAGGAGATTCAGGCAATTTTTTTTTGAAAGGGAAAAGGGAGAAACAGAAGGCCTTCTCAGATGTTCTCTCTGTATTAGGTAGAATGAGCTAATGACACTAGACTGGGAGGAGTGTCCCAGATCAAATTTACAGTAGGGGCAGGCAACTGCAAAGCCACCAACTATAACAAAAGGACACTAACAGGGAGGGAGGATGGAGACCAATACTAAAGCTATTAGCCTACACTCTTTAGACAGTAAGCACTACAGAAAGCCACAAAATGAAAGTTTTTAAACAGATAAAGGAGCAAAGAGACTCTACAGAATGCTTTTAACTGCAAACAAATCAGTTACCCGTGCAGATTAGTTAATAGCAATAAAATACACTAAAAATTATGCAGCAGGCAATACAAAGTGATATATATAAATTGCTAGAAACAATAATCAGTATAAATAATCCAAAAAAAACAGGATACTTATATATCTCAGATCAGAGTTATAGTCAACGCCCCTCCTCCACTCTGCTCAGTGTGTATAGACAGAAATCCTCTCATAGTTAGAGCTTAAATACCAAAAGATACAACCTTAGACAACTTTTTTTTTTAAAAAAAGCACAAAAGAACCAGCCCCCACTAGCCAGCAGCCAATTAACACAATCTAGCCAAGGTAAAGAAAGGCTTCTGCTAATTCAAGATGGCCTGTTCAGGTGCTTTGAACAATCACTGTAGAGACAAACAGGCCCACAGCCAGCAAATCTGAACTAGGACAATACTAAAGCTATTAGCCTACACTCTTTAGACAATAAACACTACAGAAAGCCACAAAATGAAAGTTTCTAAACAGATAAAGGAGCAAAGAGACTCTACAGAATGCTTTTAACTGCAAACAAATTAGTTACCCTTGCAGATTACTTAATAGCAATAAAATACACTAAAACCTATGCAGCAGACAATAAAATGTGCTATATATAAATTGCTAGAAACAATAATCAGTATAAATAATCCAAAAAAAAACCAGGATACTTATATATCTCAGATCAGAGTTGTAGTCAACCCCCCTCCTCCACTCTGCTTAGTGTGTATATTTGGTTTAGATTTTAATTTCCATTTTCTAGTAATTGTTTTTGTGGCAGCCAAAAGCGTTAAACACAGCAAGGTCTTACTATGTACATTTAATTCACATCTTATATTTATTTATTTTATTTCCAGTTTGATGACCGGGGAGATCCACTGGGCTCAAAGAGACCATTTTCAGTGGAGGGCTGGGGAGAGAAGCTCCAGTAATACATAGTACAAGCGCCATAATATGATGTACAATACACAGTGGAAACAGAAACAAGCTCAGCAAATTTTACATACAAAACAGCAAAAACTAAACAAAAGTTAAACAGTAGCTTAGAGAAGGATGTAAAGCATATTTATATGTTTACTGGTTGAGAACAGTGGTACAAGGTTAAAGTAATACAGAGGTTTAAATAATCTGAAAATGATACAGAAGTAACATTAGCATGGCTGGGTTCTTTATGCATGAATAATAGCATAAGTTAGATTACTACAGAGGTTTAAATCCTCTGAAAGTGGTATAGAGGTGGAAGGTTGGCATAATGGTTAAGGTGTTTACCTTACAGTTACAAGGTACAGGGTTTGATTCTCACATGGAGTAATTGGCTACGCTTAAAATGGCCCAGAAGGGCTGTTAGCCTAGTACTAATCTATGAACCTATAGAGGTAACATTTGCATGAAGGCAGTACATAGGGTTAATCAACAGTGTGTAAGGAAGAACAAACTTTGTGTGTAATAAAGTATTTATGTATTGAGCAGGTTAGGTAGGCGGAGTGCAACTGCATTTCCATTTTTGGGGAGGTAAGAATGCAGCTGGGTTTTGAAGTGTTCAGAGTTCTCGAAAGTTATTAGGGATGTATCCCAGCTCAAAGAAATCATTTCATTGATTACAATTACTTGTTCCCACAACATTTCTGACAAAGTACCCTGTAGGGAATTTTAAAACTTGCCAACTTAAAAACATTGCCACTATTACCTCCCTCTTTGACTCTGCACCTCCAACAATTGCTATTTACCTAAAGAAATTTCCTGAAGTCTATTTGGGGTATGCAAATACCTATGTAAAGACTTCCATGTACAAATCTTAAACCATAAGGACTTTGTTGCATATTTGGGGGCCATACAGATGTCTTTCCATTGTTCTTTGGTAAAATGCCTATCCAAACTCTCTTCCAAATCTTTTGTAACATATTCTGATTTATTCTTATAGTTATCACGCAATATTTTACATGCTCTACTAATTATCCTTTTTCTTAACAGCAGTTTCTATACTAAACTCAACAAAAAAACTCAACCAGAGATAGTCTTTCACTCAACACTCCCCTAAACCCTTTCTGTTTGCATATATTTTACTATCACCACTACTAAGGAGGACAATATGCAACCTGCAGTCCAAACCTCCATTTGGCTTCATCCCACACTATTACATTCCCCTCCATAGTTACCTCTTCCTAATATCTTGGTTACTTTTCTAATTTCGCCCAATGAATTAAATCTTCTCCTTGCCTATCCCTATGCCCCAATTTGCGGTCATTCCTATAAGTATAATCTCCTTTCTCCAGTCCCACATTAACTTACTACTTAGAATATTTTATGCTGCTTTATAAATATAATATTCTATATGATTATTAGTATTCTTGTTAAGGGCCTCCATCCAAAATCCTACTCTCTTCTTATTGCTTGAGCCCCCTCCCTGTGTCATTATCACACCTTTCCACTTTGATTGGTAAACTTCTGCTTGAGTTTTATATATATATATATATATATATATATGACTTTTAACTGCATATCTCTAAAGTATCCTTCAAATCAGGAAGTCCTAAACCACCTCATCTTATCAAGAGAGACAGCTTATTCAACTTAACTGTTGTCCTCTTTCCTTCCCAAATAAATCCATACAATTCTATTAATTATGGTTCACAACTTCTTCTCTGGTAGATAAAAATATACCTGACTTATATATAAAACTAAAGGCAATGGAAACATTTTCACTGCTTGTATCAGACTAATTGCATCTATAATCAAGAACTTCCAACTTCTCAATTTTATATTATATTTTGTTTTGCATTTTCCTACACATTATTAGCTGCAGTAATAGAATCCTTTTTAATCCATACTTCAAAAGACTTAGTCTTATCATGTCCCACACATATGGGTATTGCCGAACCAATCCACGACTGGTTACTCAGTTTACTGCTATAGCCTTTGTTTTATCTTCATTTATTTTATATCCTGAAAGGACTTGAAACTCCCAAAATATTCCGCAACACTGAAATCTCCATTTCTGGATTTATCAAGTAGATAACAATATCATCAGTGAATAAACCTAACTTTTATTGATTACCATACCAGTTATATCTCTGAATTTGAGATTCCTTTATTTTGTCAATGGCTGTAAGTATAAAGCAATTAACAAAGAGCAACGAGAACACCCCTGAATGGTGTTGCTGTTCAAACACAACCTATTATAGAGGAATCCTCCCACCTCAGTTTTTGCATTTAATCATTCACATAGCTTCCTAATTAACTGCATTATTCTATCTAGAGCAAAATGCTACAATTGCCCTACTCATAAAATCTATACTGACTCTACCAAGAGCATTTTCTGCATCAAGACCCTCCAACAACAGTAATGTTTTCTTACACTCTGTTTTCCTCTGGATCATCAATGTTCTATTAATAATATCAAATGTTTGCTTCCACTCCACAAAAGCACAATTATCTATATCTATCAATTTTGTCAACACCTTTGCTATTCTCATAGTCTGTAAATTCATAAGCACTTTATAATCATGATTTAAAATGAAATGGGTGTATATGAAGCTGGGTCAGAGGAAACTTTACCCTCTTTAGGTAATACACTCAGCACACTTTTCTTCTGAGATGCTGTTACTGCCTTTTAAAAATATTATTAAACAAAGCCTTCCAAATATTTATCACAATCTTCCCTCCTAACTTCCAAACTTCTAAATAAGTACCATCAGTTCCTGGAGGACAACTCTACTGATTTATTACACATCACAGTTTTATCTCATCCCTTCCTATCTTAGATATTAATTATTGAGTATAATCTTCCTCTAACCTCTGCATACTTTACTTGGTTTCCTACTCCTCTCTTTATACAAATTTTCATAGAAGTTCCAAAATATCTGAATTATCTCTATAGGATCTCTGATTAGTATTCTTGTCACAGGCTGTCTAAGTTTGGCAATAACCCATTCCACTTTCAGTTGTCTAAGTCACAGTATTAAGAGTTGTTTTGTGCTATGGAGTTTTTATGAAAAAATACTTTCTTAACAGTAAATTTTCTAAGCTTATACATAGTATCCAAATATTCTTGTTCTGTGAGATTCTCCTTCCTCTGAGAAAAAGCTACTTTATCATTTGACAACCTTAAAATAATTCTTATTACTTATTTGCTATCTCTCTTTCTCTCTTATTTCTAACATATTTTAAAATTCGATTTTCATTTTATCCCGCTTCCCTGCAATCCCTCTCTTTTTAACCCATACGTAAAAAACATCTGTGACTAAATTTTTACTTCATTATCCTGAATCTTTACATTAGTTTTTATTAGTACATGGTTTGAAAAAGTTATTGCACATGCTTCAAAACTTTCAATTAAATACCAGTTCTCCTGTGGAATGCAATTTTTATCCAGTCTAGCTCAGTTATTGTATCTTGGGGAATAATATGTAAACATTTTCCGGATTCCTACTACTAAATTCATACTTTCAGTTCCAAATATTCTCACATATTTATTCATGAATCTATCTTGTTTTGTAATATTTTACATTCTAGATCTCCCGATATAACCTTACTATTACAAGGCAGGTTCCAGTCTCCACACACTATTATTATTCCCTGGCGACAGTGAATTATTTCTCTCAGAAATCTCATAAGCACCATAATAAGAAGTTATGTACTCACCATAACATTCCATGTTTGTTGTCCAGCTCACCTTCATTCATTGCTGGTTGGGTTCAGAACCGGGAATCGGTTCCAACTCAGCCAATACAAAAGCTCGAGGACTTCCACCGGCTCATGGTTACACCCTATCCCATCATGCTTAGGGAAGATTACCCAGACCTTGTTTGCAGATACTATAATTACTGTCTCTAAACATATAACCATGTCCAAGAAGGGACTAAAAAAGAGATTCAGAGAACATTAAGTTCCAATTACCAAGAAAATGATCGATCCTCCAGGAGTGAAGACTGGGGAAAGGAGGGTGGGATGCAAACATGAAGGTGAGATGGACAACAAACATGGAATGTTAAGGTGAGTATATAACTTCTTAATGTTATGTTGTCCTATCTCGCCTACATTCATTGCTGGTTGGGATAGCATCCCTAGCACCTTCTTTCGTGTGTGGTTCAAGGGAAAATACTCTCCAGAACAGTGGACCCAAAGGAGGCCAAATTGACTTTGTAATGAGTGATAAAGGTATAAGGCTTTACCAATGTTGCTGTGCACAAATAGAATTCATAGGTAGCCTTGCCTGAAAGGCCGATGAGATTGCTATAGCTCTTGTGGAGTGGCCTTTTACTTTCCCTGGTAGTTCTCTATTCTGAGATATGTATGTGAAAGTTATACAGTCTGTAAGCCACTTGGAAAGCATGACCGTTGATATGGGGGTACCTTTCTTTTTATCTGAAAAATATACAAACAGTTGGTCTGACTTTTCTGAACTCCTTTGTTCTATGCAGATAGAAACGTAACTGTCTATGTACATCTAATTGGTGTAATTTGTACTCTGACTTGTTGCCATAGTTTGGGAAAAAAACAGGTAATTCAATGGCTTGGTTTAAATTCACTTCTGAAAATACTTTGGGGGGGAATGAAGGGTTAGTTTGCAGGGAAACTCTATCATTGTGAAAGTTCATGTGAGGAGGACGTATTGATAATGCTTGGAGTTCTGATACTCACCTAACAGATGTAATGGCTATCAAGAAGGTTGTCTTCCATGTTAAAAACTTTAGTTCACATGATGATGCAAATTCAAAGGGGGGCAAGGATCAAGGTGGATAAAACAAAATGTAGGTTCCATGGTGCTGGTGGGTCTTTTACTGGGGGCCTTAGCAAGAAAGTACCTTTCAAGAAGGCTTTGCAAAGCCTGTGGGACATGATTTTTAGTCCCATTTCTTTGATATGATAGTTTGAAATGCCAGCTAATTGAACTTGAATAGTAGCTGCAGCTGCACCTTCATCAAAAAGCTTAGCTACAAAATCTAATACCGCTGTTACAGGGGCAGTAAAAGGATCAATGTGATTGTTAACAGCCCAACAGGAAAATCTTTTCCATTTGCTAGAATATAATTTTCTGGTTGAAGCCTTATGAGATGAAATCACAACATATTTCACTGCAGGGGAAATATCTAGAAGCCTGGCTATGTGTGAAACTGGAGTAGGCAAACTGTCAATTTCAGGGTTTGAATTGATGGACGGAGCATCCCTGATGGATGAGTCAGGAGGTCTGGAACTGGGAACAGAGTCCAGGATCCACGGTTCCTCTTGGAGATGGGGCCATTGAAAGGGGAACCAAACCTGACGAGGCCAGTATGGCGAGATGAGTATCAAATTGCTTCTCAATGTGCGGGCTTTCTGAAGGACTTTGAGGATTAAGGGAAAAGGGGGAAAGGTGAAGAGGAGACCCGGGGGGCCAGTCGTGTACAAGTGAGTCCCTTGGTGACTCCCCCAGTGGGGGGATCAGGGCAAAATAGCTGCTGCACTTGGCATTCATGGATGTGGCAAAAAGATCGCATCAAGGCTGGCCCCACTTTTTGAAGATCTTCTCCGCTATCTCTGGTTTTAGGGACCACTCGTAAGGCATCAGAATAGCTCTGCTGAGTTTATCTGCTATCACGATGGATTTCCCCGGGATGTGCGTTGCTGTCAGAAAACGTTGGGAAGAGACTGCCCATTGCCATACTCTCTGGGTCTTGACATAGGGAGTAAGATTTGTTTCCTCCTTGTTAGTTTACATACCACACCACTGACATGTCTGTCTGAGTTGCAACTATTCCTAATGGAAGGGAATCCTGGAATGCTTGCAATGCCAAAAGCACCGCTCTCATCTCTAGGACAATGATATGCAAGTGGTTCTCGTGTTCCTGCCAAACACCTTGGACAGTCCTTCCCAGATAATGCCCCCCCCCCATCTGGGAAGCGTCCGTGGTCACTGTGGCTACAGATTGCGGAAAAACGAATGGTCGGCCTAAGGTCACTTGAGTGGAGTGACGCCACTAGCGCAGATCTTTCTTGCAGGATACTGTTATGGTAATTTTGTGAGACATGGGCAGCTAGTGGAGTGAGACAACCAGCGCAGATCTTTCTTGCAGGATTCTGTTATGGTAATTTTGTGAGACATGGGCAGCTCCTGCCTGGACCACTGGGTAAACAGTAGTCACTGAAAGATCCTCATGTGATGAGATAAAGGTATCAGGGTCATTGCTGCCGCCATGGTACCCACAACTTTTAAAACGACCCTTGTCTGCACCTTTTTCTTGGTCAAAAGGTTTTGACTTGATGACGTAAGGTTTGAATCCTTTCAGGAGGAAGTTTGGCCAACATCTGTCTTGTATCTAAGTCTGCCCCTGTAAAGACAATATGCTGTGATGGCTTTTTTCCCACTTTTCTGAGATGTAAAAAAGTTCAGTTACAGATTTGCTGTTCTGAACTGTTTGTAAGTTTCTTGGAGGCCATTGTTTGCTTGGGCTAAAGGGAAGTCTCTGTGTTCATCAGTGGCAGTGATAAACATTGAGCAGCCTGCCTGCCCCTGTGGGAGTGGTTACTGCCTTGAAACTGTAGTTTTATTGGGCATTTTGGGTCAATTCCAAACTCCTTGATCTCCCCCTCTTAAAACCCTGTTTTGCGCATTTTTGCACTTAGCGCAACATCGGGCAGTGCCGCCTAACTGGGTTTAAACTATTCCTGGCTCCACAAAGTCTGCTCTTCACTTTTTCCCTTAGAACTGCTCTATCTCTCAAATTAAACACCATATTCTCATTCTAAGGCCCCTCACTGGTCCAAATACGTAATCTTACAAGTTAGCACTAATAAACCATAAGCACTACTTACTCTTATACTCTCTACGATTACCTTGTCCCCTATTGGTCCGTTTTAATTCAGTTCCCTATATTACTCTAGCGTGTCCAAAGGTCAGTCAATGGTTTCCTCTCCAGTCCAGCTGGTGAATCAGGGAATTTTGAGGCAATGTTACAACTGTCTCATGTACACGGACAACCCTCTTCTGCTCCAAACAGGTTCAAATATATGTGAGAGATGCAACCATATAGCCAAACTGGAGGCTGAGCTCTCTCATCTCAAAACTGGTGTAACCAGTCAGGAGGAGAAGGTAACCTCACACAACACAATTCCAGTATCACATAGTCCCACCACAACAGCGAACCAAACACATAAAAACACAAAAACATACTCGGAGGCTCTAAATAAAAATCTACCTAAGCAACAGACACCTCCAAAGTAGACATCCAAGCAAACGCTACCCCAAAACAAAACACGTACAACACATAGTCAGTGTGCCAAGCAGTCACAGCCCTTAAGGCTGAATAACACACCTCATACTCTTGTAATAGGTGACTCTATTGTCAGACACACTGACGTCCCGCTCACCAGGCTGAATAAAGAGAAGGTCACAGTGAGCTGCCTGTCAGGCGCTAGGATCCACCACATAACGCAAGCACTCAGGTCACTCCAAAGCAAATACAAATATGACTCAGTCATTGTACATGCTGGCGTGAATGACCTGAGACGTACCTCCCTCGACTACATGAAAAGAGACATAGAGGAGCTCTCTGATCATGTAGCCCAGGCCGGTATGACCCTGACCTTGAGCAGCATCTTACCCTCACCTAGAATGATGCCACAGTATAAAGACAAAATGATCGATTTTAACAATTGGCTAAAATTTTGGTGTCATTCAAAGGGGATCCAGTGTCTGTCAGCCTGGGATGACATGCTCGACAAGCCATGTTGCTTCGCTAGGGACGGCTTGCACCTGTCACCCCTGGGCTTTCGGATATTGGCAAAGGCTCTTGCCACCCCCATAGTGCCTTTTTTAGGCAAGGCTCAAAAGTCAAACCCACCTCCATAGACAGCACAAGGAACAAGAAACTAAGGGTAATGCTGCTAAACGCCAGAAGTCTTAACCTCAAGATGCACGCACTCGAAGCTCTCCTCAGTATGGAGAACATCGATATCTGTGCAGTGACAGAAACCTGGTTCAAGGCTCCAGAGAGCTCCCCAGCACTATCAGGTTATACCTCATATCATGCTTTTCGGCCCCAAAACCCGGACCGAACCACAAAAGGAGGGGGAGTTTCCATATTTATCAAGGATATCCACCCCTCCAGGTTAGTGGCATTGCACAAAGTATCGGAGACAATCCATGTGCAACTGACAGTGGGCAAGACTGATTTTCAGTTTATAGCATCCTACAGATCACCCTCTCAAAGTCAGGAATCCCACTCGGCTTTCCTGAAAACACTGGAGAACATGAAGATCTCTCCGAACACCATTATATTGGGCGACTTCAACTACCCAAACATAGACTGGGAGCATTACTCAAGCCCCAGCACCTTAGCCCAAAGGTTCCTGGAATTTATAAATTCAAATGCTATGGAACAACTAGTCACCACTCCCACAAGAGGGGAAAATGTACTAGACCTGATCATTACCAACATAGGGACTCTATGCTCCATACCAGAAGTATATCCCTCATTGGTAAGATCAGACCATAAATTAATTTCACTGGATATCCACATCCTGACCCCACCCCCAGCCCAGAAAACCACAGTGAAAAACTTCTCAAAAGCGAACTTCACACTTCTCAAAACCGAAGTGGAATCCTTCAAGGCCCCAGGGCAGTGGAAACTATGGCCCAAACTGCAGAAGCCTATAAAAACGCATTCTACGGACATCTCCAGGAATGCATGGATCATGCTACCCCAAACAAAATCAAGACCCAATCATCCAAAGGCAGGCGTCCAGTCTGGTGGACCCAAGCCATAAATAAACTGTACAACAGAAGGAGGAAGCTACTACATGATAGAGCAAAATCCCTAAAAGGGAAGGCATCTCTGATCAGTACTAGCAAAAAATTACGATCCCTCATAAAATCCTCCAAGGCCAGCTTCGAGAGAAAAATTGCACAGGACACAAAAGACAATCATACGGCTTTTTTCAGTTATGTTAGGAACCTGGGATGCAACTCCCAGACTTCTTCTGAGCTGATTCTAAACAACAAAAAATACACTGAATCCACAGACATCGCCAATATCCTGGCAGACAGGTTCAGTGCAAACTTCTCCCCCCTTCCCCCCCAAAAGAGCAAGTATCTATGCCGGCAGAGTGCAGCCTCCCAAACATCTCTGATGCTCAGGTGAAGGCCGGCCTCTTCAAAGCAAAAAACACTGCTTCCATGGGACCAGATGGCATCCCGGGTTGCGTCCTACATGAACTCCAAGAAGAACTAATCCCACAAGTAAAACTGCTGTACAATCTCAGCCTCACTACAGGATATGTGCCCAAAGAATGGTGTACAGCAACAGTGGTCCCACTCCACAAAGGTGGCGCCTCTACGGACCCTGGAAACTATCGCCCCATAAGCCTGACTAGCCTAGTCTGCAAGGCTATGGAGAGGATCATCATGGAACTCATAAACAAAGACATTGGGGACCTACAGACACTAGATCCTAACCAATTTGGCTTCGTCAAGGGCAGATCCTGCCTTTTAAACCTGGTCGACTTCTTCGAAACAGTCATCAAGGCCATAGATGAAGGGAAGGTAGTCCACACAGCCTATCTGGACCTCGCAAAGGCATTTGACACAATACCCCACTCGGGCATCATAGATAAACTATCCAGCCTAAATATAAACCCCTATGTCACAAGATGGGTCACAAACTGGCTCAAAGACAGAACTCACAGAGTCAGAGTTGCTGGAGCCATGTCAGACTCGAAACCGGTCACAAGTGGTGTCCCACAAGGTTCTGTCCTGGGACGTCTCTTGTTCGGTATTTACTTTTCTGAGGTACAGGCCAACGTGGGAGGACTATGGCTCACCAAGTTCGCAGATGACTGCAAACTGGGCACCATAATCGACTCTCCAGCTGACACAAACATCCTTCAAAAAGGTCTCGCAGAGACAGATAACTGGTGCCAGAGCCATGGTCTGAAGCTAAATGCCAAAAAGTGTATAGTCATACCCTTTGGCAAAAACAATGTGCCCACAAATGACCATATAGGTGGTAACCCATTAAGTACAGAGAAAGTAATTAGGGATCTGGGGACCCAAGTTGATAGCAATCTCTCTTTTGACAACCACATTGCCAAAGTGGTTAGAAAGACCTTCTACATAACCCACCTCATCATGAAAGGATACACATCTAGATCAAGAGAGGCAGTCGTGCCCCTTTATTCATCCCTCATCAGGCCCATCATAGAATACAATGCCCCCTTTGGGATGTACCTTACCCGACACCTGCAGCAATTAGAAAGACCCCAAAAGTACCTCACCAGGAGGATCAAGGGACTCAAACAGATGCCATATGCTGCTCGGTTAAAAAAACTCCAGCTCTACTCAGTTGCATACCGCCTTCTTCGAGGTGATCTATGCCTGACATATAAAATTATGTCCAACCCAGAATTAATGGACATGCTCCACCTCAGTAAATCTAAATCCCTTAGAGCCACGCGCTCGAGGGACTTGAACCTCAGTAAAGAAATAAATAGAACATACTGGAGGGACAGATTCATAACCCAGAGGCTCCCTTCGATCTGGAATAGAATTCCAATTCATGTTAGGCAGAGCACCTCACTGACACTCTTCAAGAAGATCTTGATGAGTGGATGGGGGATCGCAGGTTTGTCCTGGGGATTACTTCTGTGTCACAATTAGACAGAGGCACAGTAAACTAAACTTTAAAAAGGGACAGTATACTCAAATCAAGGGGTGGTGTAAGCCAAACACAATCAGGCTACGCTTATAAATGTCCCAGGCAGATAGCCTAGTATGAACATATGAACCTATGGGAACAAGGCAGATTTTTCTAAGTTTGCTGTAATGCCTAGCTGAGAGAAGAGATGAATGGTGGTGTCTCTTGTTCTTGTTAGTAGATGGTTGGTGGTGGCAGTTAGGAACCAGTCATCTAAGTATGGAAACACCTGGAATCCTAGATGCCTCAAGTGAGCCGTAACTACTGCCATGCATTTGGTGAACACTCTGGAGGCTGTAGTAAGACCAAAGGGCAAAGCTCAAAATTGGTAGTGGCTGGCTCCCAGCCAAAAGCGCAAATGTCTCCTGGATCGTCTGTCCATTTTTATGTGATGGTATGCATCCTGGGGATTAACTGAACACATCCAATCTTCTTTCCCCAGAAAGGGGAGTATCGACTGCAGTGTCACCATCAGGAACTTTGACTTCTTGACGGACTTGTTTAGTCTGCTGAGATCCAGAAAGGGTCTCCAGCCCCGTTTTCTTTGGAATTAAAAAGAACCTTGAGTAAGTTCCGGATCCAATTTGGTCTGCGGGGGCATTTTGGATGACTCTTTTTTCTAGCAACTTTTGTACCTCTAGAGTTGCATGATCCCTTTGACTGGGTGAAACATCTGGGACTGATTTTTCTCTAAGGGAGGGGAGGAACAGGGTATGTAATAACCTCTGGATATGATCGTTTAAACCCATTTGCTTTTGTTATTTCAAGCTAGGCATTTGGGTACAATGACAAGCACCCCCTGATTGCTTCCAGAGATGGACAGATGGGCCTCCTTTCAGGAGCGCTGAAAGGGGCTATCAAGGAAAGAATTCCTGTCGCCCTGGTTTTGCGGACCCCCTCTGCCATGTGGCCGGCATCTTCCACTGTTACTTCCCCCTCTGCCGTTGGGGGAAAGATTCACCACGTGCATCCGGAATGCTCTCTGGGACTTATGAAACCACATCCCCCCCTTCTGGCCTTTGGGATAAGGTCTGGTAGGGAGGGAGAAACGGACTCCAATGGCAGAAAGAGTCTTTCCTTCCTGTTTGCACCTGGTTAGAGTCTCTTTAACTTTTGGTCTGAACAAGGACGATCAAAAGGGGCGTTAATAAAGGAAGAATTAAAGGGTTCTGCAAAATCACATAAGTGCATCCAGGAATGCCTCCTTAAGAAAATTTCTGTACCCACTGCCCTACTTGTTCCATTGGCTGCGTAGGAAATGAGTTGCATGGAAGAGTTCACCATGGAGTTTAAGGTGGAGAGCTGGGAGTAAACCTTGTCCAAAACACTCGCAGCTACAGAACCTTGAAGGGTATCTCCTAGCTCCTTCTGAAGCCTAGTGAAATGGGTCAGGTAGTTCAGCGACCTAAGGGCAAAGGAAGCTGAAGAAAACATACGCTTTCTGTATCTGTCCATCATTCGAGACTCTTTATTCAGTGGATGGACAGATGAGGATGTCTCAGACAATTCCTTCTTAGTGGCTGCCACCACCACCATAGCATCTACTGGGACATCTTTACTGAGGAATTCCTTATCTGAGGACACAGTGATGAACTTATTTGGCCTCCTAGGAACAGGTTCCACTGAATCTGGAGAGATCCATGCCTTCTGACTATGTTCATGAGTTGGTCGAAAGGCAGAGACACCCAAGACATGGAAGGATGAGACTCAAATGACTCCAGGTACACAGATTCATCCTCAGAAGGATTGATGGGCTTCCAGCCACTTCTCTGTTTAAGGACCTCTAGGATGTCTGCAAAGGAGACATCATCAGAGGGTGACCGTGGGGACCATTCTGACTCATCAAGATCTGTGTCTGAAATGATGGACTCCTCAGGGGAGTCTAAATGTTTCCCCTTGCATAATCTCTTCCGAGGGCCCTCCTCAGAGGGATACTCCAGAGAGGTTTCAGAAGAGATTGCTTCACCCAATGGGGTGTCTTGGGGCTTCAGGTCTCCACGCTTGGGTGGAAATGAAGGCCCTGAGGCAGACACTGGAGCTTTAGGGGGAAGAGTACCTGGACCTGACAGCACAGCAGTCTGAGGTGATAGCACTCTCCTCATCACCTCAAGGCCCCCCCCCAGCCATGATCTGGGCAGACCCCTGGCTCTGAGGAACCAGACAACCTCCCCTGGACCAAGGCGGTGGGATCCGAGGCTGATATAGGCACTGAGCTCACCCGTGCTGAAACCCTGAGAGGTTGATTTGGATTGGGCAACTATTCTACCCGACTATCCTCACCAGACTCGACGGGGGAATGTCGGCTCCTAGACCCCTCAAATTCTGATGGAACTGAGGAGGTCGAAGCAGTAGTCAGGTCCGAAGATCCCAGAGCAGGTCTTGGCACTGACGATTCCATTCAGTTGGATCCAGGCACGCCATCTCTGAAACCCCAGCATGGGTCGGAGGAGGAATCAATGAAGGGGAAGTGATGTTTGTTAGCCCCGAATCCTACTGGGTTGGAGTTGACAGTATCATGGCCACAGCCGACATTCATAAAAGCCTGTTCACCACATGCTCCACATCGTCATCCAAAAGGCTTCTAGAGGATCAAGAGGACAGGGTCAGAGACCTCACTGGCTGCAGCAAAAGAGATCTCAGAACTGGGGAGACCGGTTCCAATACAGGGGACTGGCTCTGAAACTGAAACTCTGTCGGCCCCGAAATTACAATAGGAGCCAAAGAGGGGGATTTTTCGAGCCTGAAAGCCTTTGGGTCCGAAGACGATTCCTTGGCAAGTTTTTTTCATTGGCTCCAGATTTTTCTATTTGGCTTCAGATCTAGCAGAAGGAGATTTTTCACTAGTTTTAGAGGAACTCTGATTCCCTTCTAAAGCCTCTAATAATGGTGTCTTTAATAAGCTTCTCACTATTAGTTTGTTCCTTCTTTCCATCAACATCCTGGAACTAAATGCATGACAGAAAAAATACGATTCCTGTAAGTGGACAGCACCTAAACAATACATGCAACTGGTGTGTCCATCAGTTAGTGACATTTTTTGACTGCACTTATCTCATTTCTTAAAACCCGAAGGTTTAGATTTCTTAGGATCCTTAGACATCCTATCTGCAGTAAATACAAAACCAATCCGGTAAAGTAAAAAAACTTTTTTTTTTTTAAATCAGACAAAAAGAAACTAACACACATCCAACTCTATATTCTAGTATAGTACAGTATAGGAAGGAGCAGTTCTCTAATTAAAATGAACTGACGCCTGCTACAGTGAGGGAAAAAGGAAAGAAAAAAAAGCCTTCTAAGTTAAATGGGCCAAAGGGAGCCCTCTAAATTAAGTGAACCACCCAACAGAAAACAGAAGAAATATTAGTCCAAGCTCTCTAACTCAAATGAACTTGGAAGCCGGGATAGGGAAAAGATTCAAACGTTGTATTCCATGAAGGTGACTTACCCAGGCACTAGAATAAAGGATTGGTTTCAGTAGCTGTTTTCTTTAATTGGAGTCTAACACATTGGTATCCTGTTGTATTCATAATAAGTGGAGAGGATAAGTGTTGTTGAAAAGATTCAAACAGGCCTAGGGGAAGAACGGCGGTCACAAGAAAACACAGCAATAGTAACAAACGCTCTATAACTACTAAATAGTAATCTCTAACAATCTAAATAACTAATCACAACAACAGGTACAATTTTTTAAATTTGAAAGCTAACAAATAAGAAAACAATTTCCACTTAGCCAGAGCCTGCATGGAAGCACCCAATCTTGTTTAGCGGCAAACGAGATCTGGATAATCTTCCCTAAGCATGATGGGATAGGGTGTAGCCACAAGCTGGTGGAAGTCCTCGAGCTTTTGTATAGGTCGAGTTGGAATCGAACCCCACCATAACATCAGTAATTTTTAGAGGAATATAAATATATACCAGTGAACTCCTCCTTCTCTGCTAATAACCCCTTACTACCATAAATCTAATATTACTCTCATTTTTTTTCTCTTTTATCACACGTGGAGCCCTTCTCACAATAAGTATTATTACCCCTTCCTTCTTTTGTCCCAGATATACTGCTGAATATCCATTTCTGAAGTCTTCTTTCCCACATTCACATGCTCATTCATAACCAAACGTGTGTCTTTTTCCATTGCTATTTACAACCTACACTACTTTTAAACACCTTTATTGAATTATCACTTAAGACATAGGCAAACATACATTTATATAAAGAAAACAGCCCATGTTAACTTCTACACAGTTACAAGCATACATCACATACCAGCTTTTGTACAGTCAATCCAACATTACATAACTTGCTCAAGTCCTGTCTTCCCTCACAACTCACTCCTCCTCCAAAACATTATTCTGCATATAGCATGCCCAATTTCCATTTTTTTCTATGCAGTTTGCTCCTGTCCTTTTCTAAAAATCCCACTACAAGTTTTTTTTTAATCTCTGCTACAATATTCACTACTTCAAATACAGCTAGTTTAGAATTTGATTTCCATTTTCTAGTAAATGCTTTTTTGACAGTTACAACAATGTCTAGGCAATTCAAATGCTACACTCCAGCTCAAAAAATCATTTCCTCAACTACATCCAACTGCTCACTCAATAATTCTGAAAGTGTACTCTGTTGGAAATTTTTAAAGTCTGTTACCTCTTTCTTCCCATCACACCTCCAACATTTGCCATCTACCTGAGGAAAAATTCTTTGGAATCTGCTTGGGATATAAAATATCAATACAAACACTTCCAAGCAAAAATCCTAATTCTTTTAGAATTTCTTGCATATTTGGAAGCCATGCATATGTCCTCCCATTGCTTCTTTGTGACTTGCTTATCTAGACTCTCTTATTTCAATCTTTTCTAACCTCCTCAGACTGCTTGCTATAGTTATACAATAATTTAAATGTCCTAACAGTTATTACATTTTTAACACAAGCTTTCTCTTCTGTACTGAACTAAAATCTCTACCAGACGAGGTCTTTCATTTAGGATTCCTCCATCCATTTCTCTTTGCCTATACTCTTATATCAGTCCCTGATAGGGTTGGCAGTCTTAAGCCTGCAGTCCAAATTCTTGGCCTCTTCCCATTCTATTACCTTTCCCCCTCTGGTTATTTTCTCCCAATAAGGACATCAGACTCATCTTCATAAAGACCCATTTCAATTTTAAAACCGTGAATATGAAGTGTTTATGTCTATACTACTAAAATAATTGGCTTCATTCTTAAAATACTCTCTGCTAATTTATGACTATATCATTCTGTATACCTGTTATCTTCCTCAAGGATCTACATGCAAAATCTCTCTCTACTTATTTCTTGAATTTCCCCTGCCTCATCATCATCCCTTTCCACTCTGAATTATAGCTTTCCACTTGTGTTATGTGTAGGAGCCTTCAAATCAAGTAATTCTAAGACATCTTGTTCTAGTGGAAAGATCAACTTATTCCATTTGCCCCTTCCTCTCTTCCCCTCCCAGAAAAAAATCAAGTTTTTATTAATTACTGTCCACAACTTCCCCTCTGGTTGATGAACATACGCCTAATATGTATATAAAACTAAAGGGACAAAATCATTTTCATTGACTGCATCTTGCTATCCATAAACAAGACCTTCCAATTTCTCACTTTTTCTATCATCTTTATCCTTCATATCCTTAACAGAATAATTTCCATCCCATACTTCTAAATACTTAATTTTATCATGTCCTTATAATTATGGGCATTGCTGAACCAATTAATGTGTGAGAACATACTTTACAGCAATACCCTTTGTTTTCTCTTTGTTAATTTTATATAATAAAAAAACTTGAAACTGCCTCAGAATGATCCATAAAACTGAGATGTACTTTTCTGATTTCATTAGGTACAAAATAATATCATCTGCAAATAAAGACAATTTTTCTTGATTATCATACCAATTATATCCCTGAATTTTTGAGGCTCTATTTTCTTTGCCTAATGGCTGTAAATACAATGCAAATAACAAAGAGGAAAGAGGACATCCCTGTGAAGTTCATCTGTTCAGACACAACTTTTCAGAGAGGTACTCTCCAACTTTAACTTTCACCTCCAATCTCTCAAATATCCTCCTAATTACCCTTATTATTGAATTAGGGAATGCAAATGCTTTTGTTGCCTTACTCACAAAATCCCAGCTTACTCTGTGGAATGCTTTCTCTGAATCAAGACCTACAAACAGCAGCAACAGTAGTATTTTCTTACATTCTGCTTCCCCTGGATCATCATTGTTCTAATAATGTTATCAAACATTTGCCTCCTCTCCACAAAACCACACTGATCCTTTGGCAACACCTTTACCATTCTTTTAGTACTATAGATAAACAATTTACAATCACAGTATAAAACTGAAATCGGCATATATGAAGCTGGACCCGATAGTTCTTTACCTTATTTAGGTATATAGCCACTACAGCTTTCATCCAAGATGTTGGTGCTTCTCCTCCTTTTAAAATGCTATTAAACAAAACCTTCCAGATCTTTATCACTTTCTTCTCTCCTAATTTCCAAACTTCCACAGAAATACCATCTATTCTCAGAAACCTTCCTGCAGACTGATTATACCTAATTGTTTTTATCTCATCTCCTTCTATTTTGACTGTTAACTATTGAGTCTCATCTACCTCTAACCTTGGCATACTCATGTCTTCCATAAATATTTCCATTTGTGTTTTTTCTTTATTTCCACATTCCTTTGCTCTGTACAAATTTTCATAAAATTTCTAAAATATCTCTAATACCTTTTCTTGTTATAGGCTCCCTAAATTTGAGAACAATGGTTTGTACTTCCTGTTGCCTAAGTCATTGTGCTAAGAGTTTTTGTGCTCTGGGGTTCTTATAAAAAAACAATTGCTTAATAGCAAACTTTCCAAACTCATGCGTATTATCCAGATACTCCATTTTCTCTTTAGTTCCCTGCAGCTGTACCTCTTCTTGTTCTGTGAGATTCCCCTTATCCTGCAATACTTTGACCTTTTCAGCCCCTCTGAAAAGTCCTTGTTACTTCTTAACCATATCT
The DNA here is from genome assembly GCF_019279795.1 of Protopterus annectens. Classification (NCBI taxonomy): domain Eukaryota; kingdom Metazoa; phylum Chordata; order Ceratodontiformes; family Protopteridae; genus Protopterus; species Protopterus annectens. The sequence goes on along the minus strand of NC_056741.1, from coordinate 642,506,748 downwards.
ATTTTCTTTTATTTTTACCTTATTTCTAAAATCCACTTTAATTTTATCTCATTCACTAGCTATACATTCTGAAGAGATTTCTGTCTTCCCTGATAATTCTCAAATAATTTCTACTACCCATTCCTTAAATTCCCCTCTTTTTAACAGGTAGGTGGGAAAAGCCAGTGTCTCATTTTTACTTCATTACCCTGCATTTTTATCTTTGTTGTTTTAATTCATTACCCTGCATTTTTATCTTTGTTGTTACTGGAGCATAATCTGAAAGAGTTACTGGATGTGTGTTGAAACTTTCAATTAAATGCACAAGTTCCTGTACATATAATTTCTGTCTAGTTTAGCCAAGTTATTATACCTTGGGGAATAATATGTAAATTCTCTTGGAGTTCCTACTACTGAATCCACATCTTCCATATCAAATATTTTTCATAAATTTCTTCAGAAATCTACCTCTTTTGTTATATTTTTCCTTCTAGGTCCCCCAGATACAGCCTCACTGTTGTAAATCAAGTCCCACTCCCTACCGCTAAGTAATATTCACTGCTGAAGGCTGATTATTTTTCTCAAAATTTTCATAAGCTCCGTAACAGCAGTTTTAGTTGGAATATAAATATATGCCAGTAGCCCCTTACTACTACAAATCTACCATTACTATCTTTTTCCCCTTCTTCTACCACTATTAGAGCTCATCTAGCAATTAGTACATGTACCCCCTTTTCCTTTGTCCCTGATATTCTGTTGAACATCCATTCTGAAATCTTTTTTTTATCAAATTCAGATGCTCATTTCTTTCCATATATGTCTCCCACAGCATTGCTATTTGCACTCTACATTTCTTAATATAATTTAATACTCTTACCTTTTTGTCTATACCTGTGAGGTCATTCACATTTCAAAAAAAGAAGTTATGTCTTACCATAATGTTCCATCTGTGTTGATCTTCATAGACTCGTGGGTCATGCTTCCAATTCTCAGAACTGATCCAGCCATTATATAACTCATGTCAGCCAAAAATCTCTCGAGCTGCAAGTCTACCCACAATGCCCCCCTCCACATTACCTCAGATCGAGTTTGCAATCAGACAGAAGATTTTGTAAAATATAAATCAGAAAACTTGTCTAAGATATCCCTAACAATAAGAACCCAGGACAGGATGTTACTCTACCAGAAGTCTAAAGGAGGGGGCAGGTGGGAGAGACGCAAGAATAGATGAAGATCGACAAAACACAGATGGAACGTTATGGTAAGGCAAAACTTCCTTATCTGATGTTGTCAAACTTCATCTATTCTTGACTTGTGGGACAGAGTCCCCAGCTACCTTAGATCCTGGGTGTCCCTATGGAAGAATATTCCTGAGAACCATAAAACCAAAGGAGGTTCTCCCCTGGAGACCATATCCAATTTGTAATGAGTAATAAAGGTATGTGGACCAGCCCAGATTGCAGCTGCACAAATTTCTGACATGGAAGCTTTGGAATGAAAAACACCTGATGTCGCCATAGATCTGGTGGAATGTGCCTTGACTGGCATAGGGGGCTTTATCTTAAGTTTTGTGTAAATGAAAGAGATGCAATTGCTTAACTACTTAGACAGAGTCACCTTGGATACTGGTTTGCCCAAAGCTGCACCTGTAAAAAATACAAACAACTGATATGATTGTCTAAATTGTTTGGTTCTATCAAGATAGAAACATAATTGCCTGTGTATATCCAGATGGTGCAGGTAGTTTTCACCTTTATTTGAAAAATTTGGGAAGAACATGGACAAGTCTATGTACTGGTTGATACTGGCCTCTGATATCACTTTAGGAAGGAAAGTAGGGTTTGTTCTGACTGACCTTCTGTCCTTATGGAAAATGAATAAGGAGCTTTAGAACTTAAAGCCTGTAATTTGGAATCTCAGCTCGCCAAAGTGACAGTTATGAGAAATAATGTCTTCCAGGAAAGGAACTTTAAATCACAAGTGACTGCAGTTTCAAACAGAGGTGAAGTAAGTGACTGTAACACAAGAGTCAGGTCCCATGGTGGAAGGGGGTCTTTAAAAGGGGGGCTTCAAGCAGATTGTGCCCTTAAGAAAAACCTTACAAAGTCTGTGAGAAATTAAGGGTTGATCCCTGATACCGTTATGGAAATTTGAGATTACTGCTAAGGTAACCTTTATAGTAGAGGCAGAAGCTCCTATACTAAAGAGGGCAGCTAGAAACTATAGAATTTTATCTACTGGCACTGAAAAGGGATCCAGATCATTGTCAGGATCCCAAACAGAAAATCTCTTCCATTTACTAAGGTAGAGACTCCTGGTGGATGGTTTATGGAATGCCAACAAAATGCGTCGTACAGGGGAAGGAATATCCTTATGCCTAGTGACTACCGGAATTAGAGGAGCCAAGCAGTCAGTTTGAGAGTCTGAAGATTGGGGAGCAATAGTTCCTGGAGGTGGGACAAGAGATCTGGAACTGGGTCCAGAGTCCATAGTCGGTGTAGTAGATGAGGCCAGAGGAAGGGAAACCATATCTGTCGAGGCTAGCAAGGAGTAATGAGGATCACTTTGCTTCTCAACCAAGCTGCTTTCTTGAGAAAAAGAGGGATCAGAGGGAAAGGGGGAAGGCATAAAGGAGACCCGGGGGCCAATCATGTTGAACAGCGTCCCTGGGGGACTCCCCTGAGGGGGAATCAGGGCAAAGTAGCTTCTGCACTTGTTGTTCAGGGGTGAGGCAAATAGGTCGCAGCAAGGCTGGCCCCAGCAAAGAAGGATATCCTTCGCAACTCTGGAGTTCAGAGTACACTTGTGAGCCATGAGGATGCATCTGCTTAGTTTGTCAGCAATCACATTTGAACTCCCTGGGATGTGCAATGTTATCAGAAAGCAGCTGGAAGTTATAGCCCATTTCCACACTCGAAGGGCTTCTCGACTTGGTCCCCCCCCCCCGTTTGTTTATGTACCACACTACCGACATGTTGTCCAATTGTATAGCTATCATTCCTTGAGGTAAGGCAGAGTGAAATGCTTGCAATGCCAGAAGCACTGCTCTTAGCTTTAGAACATTGATATACAAATAGGCCTCGGAGGGGGACCAAGTGCCTTGGTCTGTCTTCCCAAGATAATTCCCCCCACCCCATATAGGAAGCATCAGTGGTCACTATGGCCTTCGGCTGAGGAGAAACAAAGGGGCAGCCTAGAAGAATCTCCTCTGAGTCCATCCACCATGACAGGTCATCCTTGCATCGACTGGAAATGAAAACTAGATGACTCAAGGGGTGGGTTAGAATAGTCCACTGATTCACAAGTAACCACTGGAGAAGTCTCATAGCAAATCTTGCCAATGGGAATGGTGTGATCGCTGTTGACATGGAACCCAATGCCTGCAGAATTAGATAAGCAGGAATTTTGTTTGAGTGAAGAAGAGGTAGGAACTGCGACTGAATTTTCTGCAACCTGTATAGTAGAAGTAATGCTATGCAACAAACAGTGTTGAGGTGAACTCCAATAAACTTCATATCCTGAGAAGGGGTCAGTTGAGATTTTGCAGGATTTACTGTGATGCCCAACTGACTGGCTAGTTCCAGAATGTAGTCCATAGTTTATAGAAGTAGATGGTTGGTGGGAGTGGTGAGGAGCCTGTCTAAGTAAAGAAACACTTGGAATCTGTGCAGCCTCAAATGTGCTGTGACTGTTGCCGTACATTTACTGAGCACCCTAGGGGTTGTGGTGAGGCCAAAGGGCAGCACTCTGAATTGGAAATGAATGGATACAATCTACAAGCTGAGAAACTTTCTCAAGTGTTTGTCCACCTTTATGTTGTAATACTCATCTTGAAAGTCGATACTGCACATCCAATTGTCTTTCTGTAAGAAGAGGAGAATTGACTAAACCATGATCAGCCAGAATTTTATTTGTTGGATAAATTTGTTTAGAATACTGAGATCTAAAATTGGTCTCCAGTCCCCCGTTTTCTTTGGCACTAAAAAGAATCTAGAGTAAAAAACGGATCCTAGTTGGTTTGGTTGGACTTCTTGGATGACTCTTTTTTTCCAGCAGCATTTGTATTTTTATTGCTGCTTGAACTCCCTGACTGGGTGGAACATCAGGGAGTCTTACCAGGGTTCCTGGATAAAAGTTGAAGGAAATTAGATAACCTCCAGAAATGATCCTTAGCACCCAGGCATCGGTGGTAATGTGTCGCCAGGCATTTGAGTGCAAGGAAAACCTTCGACCGACTGCTTCCAGAGGTAAGCAATCAGGCCCCCTTTCAGAAGTGCTGACAGGGTTGACCAGAGAATGACTCCCTGGAGTACTGATTCTGTGAACCTCTCCTGCCTTTGGGATGGCATCTTCCACTATAACTCCCCCCTCTGCTCCAAGGGGAGTCTGAGCCACATGTGTCCTGTAAAGGCTCCTGGGATTTCTTGGACTACATCTTACCACTTCTTTGATACCTGGAATAGGATTGTTGAGGAGTGGAAAAACATACGCTCACAGCAAAATCTTTCCATCCTTTTCACACCTGGACAGAGTTTCCTTCACTTTAGGACCAAACAAAGAGGATTCGAGGCTTGAATTGTTCCACAAACTCGCACAGGCACATCCAAGTGTCTGTCTTTAAATTGCACCTGAAGCTGCTGACCTGGTTGCCCCTTCAGCTGCATGCGCAATAACTCCCATGGATGAGTTTAAGATAGACTCCAAGGTAGCTAGCTGGGAGGCCCTTTTTTCCTGGACCCCCTTAGTGACAGTTCCCGTCAGGGTATCTGACAACTCCTTGACCAGATCCTTTTGGAGCCTTGTGCAGTGTGCCAAAAAGTTCAAGGATCAGATGGAAAAGGTCACTCATGCATAGACCCGCTTCTCAAACTTGTCCATCACCCTTGACTCCCGGTTTGGGAGATGAACAATAGAACTTTCCTCAGCTAGTTCTTTTTTAGTGGCGACAGCTACTGCCATGGCATCTACTACTAAGCCCTTTGCCAATGAGGTTGGTCTTCTGGAGTAGTAAGGATTTTGTCAGGTCTCCAGGGGACTGGTTCCACAGAGTCAAGAGCCTGTCAAGCCCACTGAGCAATTAGTTTAATTAAATCGTCAGTGGGTGGGGTCACCCAGGAGGTGGATGGGTGCGCACCAAAGGCCTGCAAGTACACAGATTCCTCCAAAGATGGGCCTTTGGGCTTCCAATCACCCCTCTGTTTTAGTATCTTCAGAATGTCTCCAAAGGAGATGTCTTCAGGGGGTGACCATGGGGACCCTCCACATCATCAAAATCCATGTCCTCTGTGATGGCTTCTTCAAGAGAATCAATGTGCTTCCTCTTACACAATCTCTACTGAGGGGGCTCCTCAGTGGGAATGTCTGTGAAGGACTTGGAAGGGGGAGTGCCTTTAAAATGCAAGTCTTGCAAGTGAGGTGTTCGCTGTCCAGGGGTAGAGGTTGCTGGCTGAACTGAAAAACGTGGGTTCACAGGGGAAGACGTCAATAATCAAGGAGCCACAGGAGACGATGCAGTGGCTAAGGCTCTTTCCACAGCCTGAAAGGCAGGACCCCCTGAGGAGGGATACGAGCCCGGAACTGAGACCAACAAACTCAGAACCAGGGTAGGATGCAGTGGATAAGGCTCTTTCCATAACTTGAAAGGCAGGACCCCCTGAGGAGGGATGGGAGCCCAGAACTGAGACCAACAAACTCAGAACTGGAATCACACCCTGTCCTGAGAGCCCCACCTGACAGACCAGAACCAAGGAGAGGTCCCCTGCCGATGCAGCCAGAAGGGACATGGTCAGCTCCATAGAAAAACTCAAGTCGACTTGAATCCCCTGGGCCCAATCGAGAAGACATGGTCCCAGGGACCTAATGGTGCTGAAGACATTGAGGGAGCCAGAGCCAAACCTAGCACCAAAGACAGCAGTGTTGTCGGCGCCGAAGCCATGGGTACCTGGGATGTCAAAGTTGAGCACTCTAAAGCCTGCGTCGAGGTTAGAGGAGGAGAATAAGTAGGGGTAGATGGAGAAAAAAACCTCTGCCCCTGAAGAGAGAGGGGATTGAAAATAGGACGGGAGACCCCGGGCTGTTAAGATCTGATCCACAACCTAACAATAATGACCTCAGAAAGACTTATTGTGGAGCACGTGGATAACCCAGAAGGCGACACAGGTCTCTCCAGGAATGGACTAGAGAGCTGGTCATGGAACGGGTCGAAAGATGGGGAATTGATATACTTGGGTTCTGTAGACATCAGTAATTTTGGCACCATGTGCTCTACCGGGAAAATAGACACAGAAATCGGGGCCGTGGTTAAGGTCAGAGCTGATATAATGGAACTTGAAATGGTTGTCATAGCTGGTGTAGAAGGCACCAATGATAGCTATCGATGCCAAAGATTTAGACTGCTCTGAGAGCCTAGGAGGCTTAGCTTTTGGTTCTGAAGATGAATCCTCTGATGCATGTTTATGTTTTTTGACAATCAGCCCTGACGGAGTCTTCGGCACCGAACCAGATGATTTTGATCCAGAGGCCAGAGGTGACTGGTTGGACTTAGACAAGGCTTCTTCGAAAAGGGGTTTTAAGGAGCTCTCTCAGAATCAACGTGTTCTTCCTCTCTGCTAGAGTTATATTACTGACCCTGGCAGATGGAACAGTCTGCGCTCAAATGGGGAACACCCAAACTGTAAACACAGGATTCATTGTTGACCACTTTTGGCATTTTCCTCCTGCACTCTACACACTGCTTAAACCCTGTAGTGGAGCTTTTCAGTTTTTCTGCTATATACCTCAGCAAACAAACAGGAAGGCAGAAAGACAGAGAAAAGGAAAGCCTTGAAATTGAACTTTACTCACACAAATGAAAAGAAGTGAAAAATCTACCAACAATGGTAGACAAACTACCAACGGTAGAGAGAGAGAGGGACAGAGTAAAGGGAAAGGCTACCAACTATGGTAGGGGAGAATTTACCAACAGTAAAAGAAAATTACAGCGCCCTCGCTACATGTAGACCAAGAGATAAAAGACAGAAAAGATTGGGAGTTGAATAGGAGGATAATAACAATAAAAATATACTTAGCTACAAGAGAGATGGCTGACGTGTCTTGTTGTAAGAGCGGCAAATGAGATCTGAGGTAATGTAGAGAGGGGTATTATGGGTAGACATACAGCTTGAAAGATTTTTGGCTGACGCAACTATATAATGGCCAGATTGGTACCGGGGATTGGAACTGTAACCCACAAGTCAAGAATAGATGAAGATTGACAACATCGGATTAATATTTTTAGTGTAGCCATTATGATAAGAAGTTATTATTCCCACCTATTATACATGACAGCTTTTAAATGTCTATTTCCAGCTTGGCAGGTTAATCTCCTATACAGTTGTTTCTTGTCATCTCCATTTGAACCTATGTCACATCTTACAAGTGTTTTTGTGATAATAAAAAACATAAAAAAAATACACACACCCTCAAAATACCCCCCATAACCTATTAACTTAAAACAAAAATGATTAACCCTCCTGATAGGAACAATTGTCCCAAAATCAACAGCTGCAGTTGTGTCAGCATGGTGTGTAATGTTTAATGTTTGCAACTGAGATTGTGTGGGTATGATTTACTTTAATTTCTATAAATATAAGATTGCCTATGTCATACATGACAATTTATTAAAAACAGTTCTTGTTTAAAAAAAGATGTAACTTTAATTTTTGGAAAGTGTATGCAATTTTGTGTGTTTGCTGTGAGTTAATAGAAATTTGGGAAGTTTAAACTATATTTAGTTTCTTAAGTATTTTATTGTGGTACAAGTCTGGGAAATGTGACAAGGGTTGAATCAGGAACAAGAATTAGAAACTGCATAAAAGATTAGCTTGCCTTACTCTAATGTGGCATGTGATTTGCAAGCTGGAGATGTATATTTAATGCAACTGTTACAGAGAATATGTGAAAGTGATAGCTTCTTATTAGAATGACTGTCTTATCATTTTATTTTTTATTATTAAACACAGGCATAACTTAACCTAACATTAAAGTTATCCATGCTAAGACACATATTAAAGTCCATGCTCCTATTTGCACTAATTACTGTAATTCTTGTATAATCTTCATTCCCCTCCCAGATGTGAAGAATAGTTGATATGCTTTCAGAAAACATTAACTTTAGCCTTTAAAAATGTTCTGCCTTTTACTTGCCTCTATAATCAGCTTGTTGCCATAAAACACAAGTATGAAATGTACAACTCTGCAAATATCTCAACTTACAGTGAACATTTACTTGCTAAAGAAACTTTTTATTACATTCATTGTCCTCTTACTTACTTGCTTACACAAAAAATGTGTCATTACATTTAGCCAAATACCTTAATCCAGACATACACCTGTGCAAAAGTAAGAGAGAACACATCAACTCTACATATATTATGATGTTTACCTTTGAACTCCATCTCCCATCTCAGCAACTCAAGATTACAACGTATTAATTTAAACATGCCTTTGCCAAAACTTTCTTCTCTTTTTACACTGCAATACCTACATTACTTAAAACTAAAAAAGAAGAGAAAAAGGCACTTATTTACTTTAGTATCTTTATTTCATACTAAAACACAAAATGCTTCCCAACATAACATGTAATTTACATCACAAAATGTTTTATGCAAATACTGTTAAGAACAAAAATTGTTTTATTAACAGTTACTTTTCTTTTTTTTTCTTTTCTCATTCACTTCATTGCCCTTCCAAACATTAATGACATCAAGACAGGCATATGCATTTCAGTCACCCACAAGTTGAATAAAGTCAACAGAAGTCCAGTCTTTACACTTTTTCTTATAAAGCCATATTTCTCAATTGTCATTGATGCTTTATAGGCTGATATTTATTCACTAATTTCAGTGTTGCTAGTCGTTTTCCTATTCATCTCCATCTCCCAACCACAGACTCTGGTTCATCTCAATGGTACTTTTAATTCTTCTAGTCAACTTGTGCTTTTTGCTCTCTCTCAAGCATTTTCTTTTGCAACACTGGAAAATGTTTCACTGGCAGTCACTCTATGCTTCACTATCAGAAGAATGAGAAGCAGAGTCACCTGTTTCATGGCTCACTTTTTGTTGGATATACTTTTGTATTTCCTCCTTAGCCTGTTCTGTATCAATTAATTAGTTTGACTCTCTAGGTAAAAGTATTCTGAGAAAAGCTGGTTACAACAGCTTAAATCTCACCTGCCTCTCAACATTCTCTGATTGCTGGGATAAATTTGCTTCTCTTCTGTCTAGTGTACAGTGAACAATAATTTCCCCCAAACACTCTACTTTTACTCCAATTCTTTGCCTTTAGCCACATTTTGTCAGGATCAATTACTTCTCTTGTATGACTGGATCATTACTAATACAGTTCTTGGCTGCTTTCTCATGGCTAGGTTTGGAGCATAAGCATCATGTTCCCTTTCCATTAACAAATCCTGCTGTAGAATACTAGTCCAGCTGCTTATTTGCACTTTCATAAAATTAATACAGTCTGATCTTACCACTTTGGCTGATAAAGCAGAAAATCACTTTAACACTTCATCGGAATACATGTTTAAAGCTTCAACTTTTCCGGCCTTTTGTTATTTGAGTTGACATACTCTTATCAGTGTTTCATTTATTTTAACCAGCTGAGTACATTTGATTTATTTTTTCCTCTAAATTACTGGAAGCCCTGTCTTGCACCAAAGCTGGAGCTCAAACTGCTTTTTGCTGAACAGCTGCAGGATTCTTCTTAATCAGTGTTTTCTCGTCACCTTTTCCAATTGACTTTCTTTTTTTTTTTGCTGGCATCCAGGAATTGTACTTACTAGCCAGTACTTGAACACTAAAACTTGCAAAGTGTTTGGCCCTTATCGTCCAGTTTCTTTTTTTTACACTAGGAGAGTTGAAATCAAGCTGTGTGCAGCCATTTGGGAAACTTGTAACCTACACTTCTTAATATAACTGACATTCCATAATAAAAGTGAAAAGACAGTCATTCTAATAAGAAGCTATCACTTTCACATGTTCTCTGTAACAGCAGTGTTAAATATACGTCTCCAGCTTGCAAATCACATGCGCACATTAGAGTAAGGCAAGCTAATCTTTTATGAAGTTTCTAATTCTTGCTTCTGTTTCAACCCTTGTCACATTTCCCAGACTTGTACCACAATAAAACACTCAAGAAAGAAGAAATTAAATATAGTTTAAACTTCCCAAATCCTATTAACTCACAGCAAACACACAAAATTACATACAATTTCCAAAAATTAAAGTTACACCTTTTTTTTTAAACAAGAACTATTTTTAATAAATTATCATGTATGACATAGGCAATTTTATATTTATAGAAATGAAAATAAATCATACTCACACAATCTCAGTTGCAAACATTAAACATTACAAACCACGCTCACACAACTGCAGCTGCAAACATTATACATCACTTATAATATATCCAGTAATTGCCAGTCAGCCATTACATAGCTCATTCAAATCCTGCCTTCTTTTAAACTTTGTTCTTCCTCTGCATGTATTGAACCCACAATTCCCATTTTTCCTATGTAATTTGCTCCTACCCTTTTCTAAAGATCCCAATTCCAGTTGTTTTATCTCTGTTACTATCTTCTCTACTTCCAGTAAAGACTTAATTTTCCATTTTCTAGTAATTGCTTTTTTGACAACTATCATAATTAGACTCAGCAAGTCTTACGATGTCTAGGCAATTCCCATTCTGTATCATAGCTCAAAACAATAATTTCCTTAGTTACACCAATTTCCTCACCAGCATCTCTGATAGAGAAGTCTGCTGGGAATCTTTAAAGCCTGCAAACTCATTACACTCCCAGAAAATATGTTCCCAGTTATCTCTCTCTTCCCCATCACACCTGCAACCTTTGCTGTCTACCTTAGGAAAAAAATCTTTGGAGTCTAACTACTTCCAAGAACACTTACAGAACTTTTTGCTTTATTGAAAACCCTCAAACAAAACTACACACACACACACACACACACACACACACACACACACACACACACACACACACACACACACACACACACACACACACACACACAATAATCCCTAAAACCAATTAACTTAATAATAACACACAAAACTATGTACATCTTCAAATATTAATAGGCTTTATCCTCCCAATAGGAACAAATGTTACAAACTGACAGCCACACACACACAGACTTGAGCTGACCTAAAAGAAAGGTTATCCATGCTAAGACACATGGTACAGCCTGTGGCTCTATGAAATGATGTCTGGTTTTGTCTTATCTTTATGGCTCTCTCACCTGGGAAAACACTTGAATCCTTTCAAAAAACATTTTCAATAAGTCATTTCTCTTTATCACATTGTCTGCTAGAGACATAAGAACCAGACACAAAAATGTTGACTAGAATATAGTATTCAATATTCTTTTTCATTTACTTGCTTTCTCTTAAACTTGTTACTAGCTTCAGCTAATGGCCTCAACCTAGTCATTCCCCATGCAAGAATAAAAAAAGCACACTAATCTTTCTTTTCTCATACTCTTTTAACCACATCTTAAACCATGCACAATTTAAGCAGTACTATTAAGAAAAAAATGTTTTATTTACAGTTAACTTTCTCCTTCCTCTGCTCCTCTTCTGAGTATTTTTCTGAACATTAATGACACTACGTATGGCATATGCTTTAGAGTCCCCTGCATGTTTAACAAAGTCCAAAGAAGTCCAATATTTTTAGATTTTTCAAGTTCTGTCATGTTTCACAAATATAACTATTTGGTTTTATAATGCCACATTTGTCAGTTTCCAAGTTACTGATTTTATTCTCCAAACCTTAATAATAAAAAGTAGGGCATATGTTTTAGATTTCCTTACAAGTTTAACAAAGTCCAAGAAAGTCCTATATTTCCATATTTTCTTGTTCGATTCCTGTTTATCTCCATCTTGCAAACCCTGTTTCTGCTACATTTTCAATGTACTCTCAGTTATTCTAGTCAACTCTTGTGCTTTTTCCCCTCTCTTAAGCATTTTCCTTTGAAACACTGGAAAAAATTTCACTGGCACAGTCTCTCTGTGGTTGTTATTGGCAGAAGAACAAGAAGCAGATTCTCCTTCTGTTTCCACAACTCACGTTTTATTGGGCAAACTTTTATATTTCTTCCTTAGCATGTACTTCATCAAAAACTATGTTGCTCCACCAGGGAAAAATATTTTAAAGATAGCTGGGTACAGCAGTTTGAATCTCACAATTGCTTCTCAACATTCCCTGAATAATAGAATAAATTTACTTCTCTTCTGCTTGGTGTACAATAAGTAGTCATTCACCATAAACACTCTACTGTCTCCCACTTTTAGTATTTTGTCCTTCTGCGAACGTTTTGTCAGAATCAACTCCTTCTGCTGGCAAGATTTCATCTTTACTATTACAGGTCTAGGTTATTTTCTCATAGCCGGGTTTGGAGCATACACATGATGTGCCCTTTCAATTAAAAATTTCTGTTGTGGAATACCAGTCCAGTTGCTCATTTGTGCTTTCATAAAATTAATACAGCCTGTTCCTTCAAGTTTTTCGGGTACAGCGGAAAATCTCAGGTTTTCTCTACATGTTCTGTCCTCTAATTCTATTATTTTTTGAAACATCTCTTCATGTGCAGTCTCATACTCAGCCAGCCTTTTCTTCATTTCACCCTCAGAGTTTTGTAGTTTTTTTTTTTCACCTTATATAAATATCTATTTAAAGCTTCTTCTATTTTTCCAGCCTTTTATTGTTTGAGTTGATATACTCCATCAGCGTTTCATTTATTTTAGTCAGGTCTGTGTACAGTTGCCTTATACTTTACTCTAGGTTACTGGAAGCCATGTCTGGAGCTTGCAATGGTTTTTGGTGAACAGCTACAGTACTATTCCCAGTCAGTGTTTTTCCGTTACCTTTTGTAGCTGATTTCAGTTCATGTCCTCTGTATTTGTTTTTTCCTGGCATCCAGTTACTGAAATTTACCCAGAAATCTAGGTCCACTTGCTTTCTCTGCTAAGTTTCTGTTTTCACACTGGGAACTGTTAGTCAATATGCAGCCATATTGGAAATCCCCAAAATTAAAGTTACATCTTGATGTAGGTGAAATTGTCCCAAATAGAGAGCTATACCAACAGGTTTTACCTATTCTAAAGGGCTCCCTATTGAAATGCCAGAACTTGAAATGCTAAGTGTTGACATGTCTACAAAAAAATTGAAAACACAGGAGAAGAGAGACTCTTGAATTTCACTCTTCTCCTTAAACCTTCTTTTTGCAGGGGAGGCAGGCCCTGCAGCACCCCCCCTCAATGTGGTAGGCAAGCCTCCCACACCCCTCGAACTTACATATTCCAAGTCCAAAAATGTTTTGCCTCAGAGAAAAAGGGATATTCCAAGAGATGGCATCTTGGACTTGATATATATAAGTTTGGTCTTATGGCCATTCAGTCTCCATATTTCACGGGTTGCTGTAGTAGGCCTAGGCATTTCAAACAGTTACCATTCTAAAGTTAGACTTAATCGTGCTGAGTAAGCATGCCAGAGCATGTGCTGACCCTTGTACAAATAACATTCATCTTTATCTTATTTCCATTTCCTTCTCAGATGTGAAAAAACAACTTGAGTACTCTTATCTGGCTTATGTTTAGCCTTAAAAATTGTGCAATGGGGGATTTCCAAGATGCCTGCATACTGATCAAGAGTTTTATTTCAGCTTTCTTAGTGTGAAAATAGAAAATGAGAAATAGCCAGTGAAATTGTCATTCTTGGTAAAAATCGGTTACCGGCTATTAAGTACACTATTTTGATGACAGCAAAGAAGAAATTTACAGAATCTGAAATAAAGTCAGCTGAAAAATATGAAGACAAAACATTGGATGGAAAGAATCCAACAGCTGTTCAGCAAGACATAGTTCAAGCTTCAGCTTTGGTATAAGAAACAGCTTATAGTATTTTACAGGAAAATTAAATCAAATGCACTCTGATGTGATTAAAATAAATTAAATACAAAAGAAATATAACGAATAACATAAAAAATGGAAAAACAGAAGAATCTTTAACTAGGTATTAGGATGAATTTATAAATTGCAAAAATCAGAGGCTGAGTTGAAGAAAAGACTGGCTTAAGTATGAGGTTTTTCAAGAAGCAATATTTCAAAAATGGTAGAATACAGAGCAAGGAGAGACAATCTGAGACTGTCTGCTCTCCCAAACAAAATGAAAGTAGTAGACTGCATTAATTAAAAAAAAAATAAAAATAAGCAACTGGAATAGTGTTCCACAGCATGATTGTTTAAGTGAACAAGCACATCAAGTGTGTGTTCCAAACCTGCCCATGGAAAAACATCCAATATCAGCAGAAATAGTAGATCCTGACAAAATTGTGGCAGAAGTCATTATCATCATTATCATCAAACCCCTTTTTTCACATTTTTTACATGGGGTCAGGGTGTCTTGCTAGCTATCACCATACCTCTCAATTCAATGTTGCACTCCTGCCTTCTTTGACACTCTTGCCTGACTGTTGCAGATCTTCTCTTACAAAATCCAACCACCTATTTTCTGGATGTCCTAATTTGCTCCTGCCTTCTTCCTGTCTGTCTCAAATTGTCTTCCCAAGATTGGCATCTGCTATTTGGCACTTGTACCCAAATCACCATAATCTGTTCCCTTTGGAGATACTTTGGCTTCTTTTTTTTGTGAAGGAAGGGAAACATACTAAAAATTGGAGGCAGTAGAGTGTTTGTGGAAAATGAGTATTCACTATACACCAGGTGGAATAGAAGCACATTTATCTCAGCAATCAGGGAATGTCAAAAGGTAGATGTGAGATTTAAGCTGCCACATCCATCTGTTTCAGAATATTTTCCTGGAATATCAAATACATTTTTTTCTGTATGCAGAACAGGCTAAGGAGGAGGTAAAAACGTTTATCCAACAGAAAGTGGGCTGACTTTGCTTCTAATTCTTCTGACAATAAAGCTCATACAGAGACACTGCCAGTGAAATCTTATCTAATGTTCCAAAGGAAAATGCTTGAGAGACAGAAAAAAGCAAGAGTTGACTAAAGGAATTAGGAATATCTTGAACTTGAACCTGAGTCTGGTGTTGGGAGACAGAGATAATCAATAAATAGTCCAGCAAGACTGACATTAGTGAATAAATGGGAGACTATAAAGCATCAATGACATTTCTGAAACATGGTTTTGGAATAAAAAGTGCCTTAAAAAGACTGGACTTCTGTTGAGTTTGTTAAACTTGTTGGTGAACTGTAATAAAGGTACCTCACTTTATGTCATTAAAGGACCACTATGTGCTTCAATTGTTTCCTCGTATTTTTAGCATTTTTCTCCCCTATCTTTTGACTGTAGCACTGTAAAATATGCAGACTGCTACAGTAAATCACAGTTTTGACTGTTTCTTTATCCCCTGTCAGTACAGCTTCAGTACTGTGAACCATCTTTTAAGCCTGCAATGCTCTTGCAGAGCTACAAAGTAAATGCGGGTGCTACAATGGCTAGGTAATAACACCCTTTATTATTTTTTTTCTACTTCTCTCTGTTTATGCACAAGGACCACCCAAAAACCATCCTCCTCCACTGTTTTCGTCAAGGAAACAACTTTAATTAAATATTCAGTAAATGCTTTCAGTCTGGTTTTGGCATCCAATGAAAACGCGAATCTAAGCATCTCTGGGAACTATCCTGTGCTGTGTAGTTGCTGGTCGCATCTATTTTGCTGAGGGGGTCATTATTGTTCCTGCCTATTGCAGAACCCATATTGTGAAAACTTTTTTCTCCTAATATTGGTATAAGCATACATATTTTTTCACTGTCCTTACAGTTTGTTAAAATACATTTAGCTACTTTCTGGCAATCTGTCTTTTTTTTTTTTTTTGTTGTTAACGTTCTGTAGCTGCTGGTCACATCTATTTTGCTGAAGGGATTATTGCCATGCCTGCTTATTGCAGAACCAGTGTTCTGAAAACTTATTTCTGCTAATATTGTTGTGTATAAATATTTTTCATTGCCCTTACAGTTTATTGTTAAAATGCCTTTTTCTGCTTTCTGACAATCTTTTTTTTTGTTTAACATTTAAACTAAATGGTGACTGCACACAAAGCTAGGAGCTAATTTTTTGTTTGTCTTTTCGGCTTTTCCCGGTTAGGGGTCGCCACAGTGGAACTCCAGTCCGCTAATGACTGGCGGTAGATTTTATGGTGCCGAGTTGCCAGACTGACGCCTAACCTTCAGCAAAGGCACACTCATTCACGCATGTCTTTTGGAGGCCACTCGACCACAGGGAGGACATGCAGACTCCACACAGAAGGCACTCCAGCCAAGAATCAAACGGGAAAACCTCTTGCTGTGAGGCAACGAAGCTACCACTGTACCACCGCGGCAATGGGTAAATAGGAATGCAGCTCCAAGGCAAACATTAGCTTTAAGTGTAGCGGAGAGAAGAATATAATAATGCTACTGCAGTTTGGGTCACGAAGGTTTAAATTGTTGGAATTTAGTGTTACGAGTGTGTGTTATCTCACTGGGTGGACTTAACAGTCTGAATTGCGATCGCTAGTAGCAGTTAAAGTAACAATTGCATTACACGGTATATGCGAGTGTGAGTGCTGATGTACAAATGTGCGTGTGTGTGTGTGTGTGTGTGTGTGTGTGTGTGTGTGTGTGTGTGCGCGCACGCGCGTGCGAGTATGAGCAAGTGTGTGTATGCAAGTGTGCGCTAGTGCGCGTATGTGGTTGTGTGCCTTTATAAATATGACTGTGCATGTGTATATGTGAGTGTGAGTGAATGTCTGTATGCAAGTATATTTAAGCATGCATGAGTGTGTAGTCAAGGGGTCAGAATCAGACTCCTATAAAGGGTAGGTTGTTTGCTTATTTATTTACTTACATTTTATTGACCAAGTTGGCCCTGCAGGGCATTGCCCTTTTCCAGAGGAGCCCTAGTATATTAAGGTACACAAAATATCAGCACATTAAACATAAATTGTATAAGATAGAAAGATAAAAGAAATGTAACACTGAAATAAATAGTAGTGCAGAAAGTACTGTCCAAACATACAGAAATTTGAAGAAAGTTTTACTGTTATTTAAAGGATCATAACAAGGATATTATAAAGATCAGGGGCACTTATGAAGTTGAGGATGAAGAGGAGAAACAGAAGTCAATATAAGGTATTAGAAGAGAGAAAGCTGTCGAATAGTAAATGAGTATAGTGGAGAATAAAAGTTAGGAGGCTTGGAAAATTAACACCATTCACATTTGTCTTAGTGTAGTTACAGAATGTACACTGATTATAAACATAGCAATGACATAAGAAAATTTCCTCGAGGTGGAGTGGGTTACTTGTTGAAAATTGGGAGATGTCATTCTTGTACTTACAATAGGACAATGTTATCTGGTGGTGGGACTTAACAGCCTTGTTTAAAGACATTGTGATTTTCTAATAATCTTAACTGCAGTGGAAGTGATTTCCACTGCACTGTCTAGATAACAAGATGTAGGCTTCCTTGTTCCTATTAACATGAAGCAAACTTTTGTTGTTAGTTCTGAGGTTTCTAGCTGCAGATTGTTACTGAAGTAGTACGTTTTAGGATGGGCCTTGGTTGTAATGAAGTTTCTTGCATGTGAAATAGTGGTAATTAAATTTCAGTCTGTGTTCATAGAATAGCCATTGTAGTTTTGTTTATAATGTAGCAGGTGTGGTTATTAATTAGTGGTTTTGCAGTTTTGTAACATCTATATCACATTTGTATCCTAACAAATTTCATTAGTATTGTCAGTAGAACTGCATCCATAAAAAAGTTTTGTCATGAATAGAATTTTTTCCTAGTGTAGGTCTGGTATCAGTTGATAGGTTCTTCTTGAATTTAGTACAGAATTCATAGTCTGTTATTTATATATTTTACTACATTGTTAGGTTGTTGTGAGAAAGGCAGCTTATTATTTATTTATAGTCTTGTACAATCTCATTGTCAGTGCTGTATATGTAGATTGTTTTAGTGGCAGTATTGCTTTTTTTTTTAGTTAGGCCAAAAATCACAAGTTTAATTATTTCATTTAGTATTAAGTGACAGTCCTTTGATGGAGTTGTTTAATGTATGATTAGAAAGCTGTATTTTCAAACTAAGGAGATCTTTATTTGTGTTTTTATGTATTTTAATGCCGTTATTACATTATCATTTAAGACGTAGGCACACATATAACATTCTGTATGGTTGATGTTATTCTCCTTAAGGATTTGTGGCCTCTTATGTGAAAATACACGCTATTGTGCAAAAACTACAGCAACAGGGAACAGAAAATAAAAACAACAGGCAATTGGACTTTGTTATTTAACACACAGAAAAACTAATTAAAGGTAACATGAAGTATAAAATTATAAATGCAAGAAGAAATGAAGGGAAGGTTGCCTTTTAGGCAATGACAAATTGATAAACATACCAATATAGCAAAAAAAAACCCCCCAAAGAAACTAAAAAGTGTTACTGCTCAGTGATAGGAGTCTAAACAAGAAACTTCACATTATTTTTTTTTATTTAAAGCATATATACCTTTCATCTGTACAGATTCTTGCAAAATGTCCAGATCAGATTTTTGCCTCATATTTTTGGTCTGTTCTGCTCATAATTTTTGTGGCTTTCTCGCAAATCATTTAAGACTGAAATCCCTAAATAATGACATACATTTGAATTTCTGACTTCATTTCCTTCGGAAAATGCATGCTAACAGAAATCCTGTTATTCTAGCAACCTTTTAAGTAGGTTACTTTTAAGATCCTCAGCATATGTAGGCCTTTGTGTTTGGTCTGATGTGTGTGACTGATTTAGTGTGATGTTGTGTGGTGTTGACGACCTGCTTGTTATTTGTTGTGTCTTTGTGTGTACAGAACTACATCGCTCACACACTGTGTCAGTTTATGTAATAGGTTGTTGTCAGTAAGCACGAGACACATTACAGAACTACATCGCTCACACACTGTGTCAGTTTATGTAATAGGTTGTTGTCAGTAAGCACGAGACACATTACAAAACTACATCGCTCACACACTGTGTCAGTTTATGTTATAGGTTGTTGTCAGTAAGCACGAGACACATTACAGAATTACATCGCTCACACGCTGTATCAGTTTATGTAATAGGTTGTTATCAGTAAGCAAGAGACACATTACAGAACTACATCGCTCACACACTGTGTCAGTTTATGTAATAGGTTGTTGTCAGTAAGCACGAGACACATTACAGAACTACATCGCTCACACACTGTGTCAGTTTATGTAATAGGTTGTTGTCAGTAAGCACGAGACACATTACAGAACTACATTGCTCACACCCTGTGTCAGTTTATGTAATAGGTTGTTGTCAGTAAGCACGAGACACATTACAGAACCACATCGCTCACACACTGTGTCAGTTTATGTAATAGGTTGTTGTCAGTAAGCACGAGACACATTACAGAACTACATCGCTCACACACTGTGTCAGTTTAAGTAATAGGTTCTTGTCAGTAAGCACGAGACACATTACAGAACTACATTGCTCACACACTGTGTCAGTTTATGTAATAGGTTGTTGTCAGTAAGCACGAGACACATTACAGAACTACATCGCTCACACACTGTGTCAGTTTATGTAATAGGTTGTTGTCAGTAAGCATGAGACACTTTACAGAACTACACTGCTCACACACTGTGTCAGTTTATGTAATAGGTTGTTGTCAGTAAGCACGAGACACATTACAGAACTACATCGCTCACACACTGTGTCAGTTTATGTAATAGGTTGTTGTCAGTAAGCACGAGATACATTACAGAACTACATCGCTCACACACTGTGTCAGTTTATGTAATAGGTTGTTGTCAGTAAGCACGAGACACATTACAGAACTACATCGCTCACACACTGTGTCAGTTTATGTAATAGGTTGTTGTCAATAAGCACTAGACACATTACAGAACTACATCGCTCACACACTGTGTCAGTTTATGTAATAGGTTGTTGTCAGTAAGCAGGAGACACTTGCTACATTTTCATTTTCTCAGGGTGACTATTTTAACTAAGCTGGCTACAGAGATGGTTGGAAAGTGTATATCCAAGTTTCTGAGTGTTTACTAATGTGGGATGAATGACAGTAGCACCTATTAGATTTGTCATAGATTGCTGGAGGTGCTGCCTGTCTGGTAGTGGAGATAGTGCTGGTCTCAACACAGCTACATGCAGCTAGGGATCTACAATCTTCTGTGCTTTCTATTTGAAGGTCTAATACCTCTGTCTTGCTTGAATGTCTGTAAACGATGTATGGTTATACCCTTCATCCGTTCTGAATGAGAGAAGCTGCCCTCATGGTTTGTACTACCCATAGAAAAGTAACTCCATCCAGGACTGGGCACACAGTTGTGAATTCTGCAAGAAGCATATCTTGGCACTCTGTAAATCAAAATGCAGTCAACTGTATGGGGCTGTTGCCTGAGTTGTTTTGGGGGTGGTGAGGAGTTTTCCTTGGTTGCTGCAGTACTCTGCTGTTAAAGACAAGGTGCTCCAAAAACGCATTTCTTCATCCCTGAGTTTTTTTTTTTTATTTATTGCTCCTACAGAATGATCCCTACATTGCCAAATATAAGTAGAACATCATTTTATGCTTTCTTCCCTTCTTTGTCTGTTATTCGCTGTTGTGCTTTCTCATTGTACCCTTAAACCCTGACTAATCACCACCCACTGTTCCTGCAAACTCTCTCTAAGCATTTCAATCTTATACTCCAAGTGTATAAATTGGTGCTGCGGTAGCGTTGTCGCCTCACAGTAAGACTTTGTCCTGTTCGATTCTCAGCGAAAGCGTCTTCTGTGTGGAGACATGCGTGAATGGGCGTACCTTCGTTGAAGGTTGTGCGTCAGGGCTGGCAACTCGGTACGTAAAAATCTACTGCTAATAATTAGCAGACCGGAGTTCCGCTGTGGCGACCCCTAACTGGGGAAAAGCCGAAAGACACAACAACAACAACAACTCTAAGTGTATAAGTTCTTGAAGGGGCTTAGCCCATAACTGCGTGTATTATTGTCTGAAATTGAAGCCAGATGATTTTGATGTTGTCTACTATGTTTTATCTATGTTTGTAACCCTACTGAAAAGTGCATATTATACTTATCTCTAAATGTTTCTATTGTTCGTAATGTATTTGTAATCTGCTTTCTGGAGCTTTTCTCCCCGGGCCTCTGCTGAAAATGGACATATATCCAGTCAGACTTTCCCGGTAAACAAATATAAAATAAATAAATAAAAATAAAATGTTGAGTTCTGTGGTATGCTGAGATTGCTGTGTGGCATTTTAGTAGTCTTGAGCCTCTGTAAATTTGGGTTGGGCTGTAGTATAGCTTGTGACTGATCATGGACTCATTGTCAAGACAGCTGTGCTCTTTATTAATAGAGTGCAGTCAGGAGGGAAAAAAGCTGCAAAAAGATTATTTAGAAGTGTTCTTTGTGCAGCACAGATTACTCATTTGGAAAGAACTGATACATTTAAGCTAGCTACTGAATGTGTTTTTATTTTTCTTGCCTGGTGAGATTCTGGTTCTGGAAGATAGCACATAGTGACATCACTGTTCTTGGTGTACAAGATACTTTGAAATTTGGTTCAGTCACAGGCTAAGCTACAAGAATCTGGTTATGTATTAGATGGATATTTTGAACCCAGATGACTGATATAGTGAAAAGCTTTCATTTTAAGTATTAATAACCCTAAAGCCATTGAAACTGTGATACATCATGTAGCCAAGCTGCAACATAATACACTAAATTGTGAATTTGATTTGACTGTATATGAAGCATTGCAAGGTAGGTTTGCTAGTTGTGTTTGTAATGAAACTAGCCACAAAGAGCCGTTAGTTGAATTTAACTTTTAAAAACCCATTCAAAATAAAATAGACTTTGGATGTAGGTGCAGAGATAAGCAACAGTTAAGGAATCATGCGGCAGCAATTGGAACCTTGTGTAATGATGAAATACAGATGCATTCCCAGAGTGAGAATTCTGCTGTCACTTTCCATAAATTTCCGTGGACTACACAGCTCATGTGCAGAGTCCATGGCACCAGTGGTTCAAAGATGCTAGTGATCATATCAAAAATGACTAAAACACAATGACCCTATATGTGCATATATATATATATATATATATATATATATATATATATATATATATATATATATATACATACTTCTTTGTTTGCAGGGGAAGCCCTCATTGTTCCCCCTTACTTAAACTTGGAAATTGTTTTCACTCTGACAGCACAATGCACCAAAGTGTTTTTTCTCCTTGTCAGTGCAGTTTCACTCTATACACTAATATTACAGTCCAAGGAAACAGTACATAAGCATGAAATGCCCAGGCAAGCAAAACCAAAGCAAAAGATGCAAAGGCAAGTGTGGTTTATTCTTAAGTTCATAGCAGATTACTAGACTTGTTGTTGTTGTTTGTCTTTCGGCTTTTCCCGGTAAGGGGTAGCCACAGCGGAACTCCGGTCCGTTCATGATTGGCAGTAGATTTTTATGAAACGGCGAGGTGCCAGCTCGACGCCCAACCTTCAACAAAGGCATGCCCATTTACGCACGCATGTCTTTCGAACGCTACCCAACCGCGGGGAGGACATGCAGACCCCACACAGAAGGCACTCCCAAGCCCATCCGAGAATCGAACGGGAGAACCTATTGCTGTGAGGTAACAACGCTACCGCCATACCACCGCGGCATAGGAGATTACTAGACTAATGGCTCTAAAGCCATTACAAGCTTAACCATTGATTCCCCAGATTTCCCCCTGTTTACTCTACCCAGGAGACAGGGGATGATTTAGGTTTGTGCCATTGATACTGAGATTTACCTCATTTACACTACCCGAGGGGTGGGTGATGGTTTAAGTTTATGTCAACGCTTTTGAGAATTTTGTGCCTACAATGCCCCTGTCCATAAAGGACATGGGCACTACCCCAGGAGTGAATTTACGATTCCCCATCCATTGGTCCGGGTTGCATTTGAAGAGGGTCGTGGAAGGTTCTGCCCAATGAAAATGGGGAGGCTGCTCCAGAAAAGGGGGTAGACTGAGATAACATATTTGTCTCTGCAGCATGTCTTATTGACATCACAGACTAGGTTTAGATCTTGGATCTGGTAATCCTTGAGCAGTTTTTTATTTATTTATTTATTTTTTTGCGAATTTGTAACATTTACATCAGGGCTGCATCTGAGAGTTATTTATAGGGTTGGCATAGATCACCCCTTATTAGTCGGTAGGAGACACAGTAAAGGGATATGGGCCTTTAGTTGCTCCGCATAGGTTCATAGGTAGGTACTAGGCTATTGGCCCAAGGGCCTACGTAAGCCTAGCCAACAAGGTTCCCTGGCTTACGCCACCCAAGAAAGTTATTTTCCTGTGTCACTGTCGAGCAGAAACACAGAAGTGATCCCGGGGCGTATTTCCTATTTCCCATCCACTCATCAAGATTTTTCTTGAAGAGTGCTAATGAAGAACTTTGCTTGACATAGATGGGTAGCCTGTTCCAGAGTATGGGAAGTCTCTGGAACAGGAATCTATCCCTCCAGCATGTCCTGTTTATTGTGGTGACAAGGTTTAGGTCCCTAGAGTGTATAGCTCGGAGTGATTGGGATTTCTTTAGGTGTAGCATGTCCAACAGCTCTGGGTACGACATAGCTTTATATGTTAGGCAGCGATCACCTCGGAGTAGGTGATATGCTATAGAGGACATGTATTTTACACCCTGTATTTTTTTGGTTAGGAACCTATTTTATACTTGTTTCAGGTGCCTGGTCAGGTACACGCTGAACAGTACTGCATCATACTAGATGACTGGTCTGATGAGGGATGACTACAGTGGAACTATAACCACTGGGTCCACTCTTAGGGATGTGCTATTAATGTTGTAGTTTGTGGGGGTTTTAGACTTAACGAAGAGTATAATTATGCATTTTGCTTTAACTTTTTTTATCGAAATTTGAATTATAGCAAGCAGCAAGCAATAGCATGAAAAAAAGACTTGTGGAAGAGAGAGAATGTGTTTCAGAAATGGAATGAAACGTTACTGTGCTATCTTCTCACGCAACTAATGAGGAAACACAGTACGTGACGACCACAGTAAACATTTATTAAATACAACCAAAATGTAATAGCAAAATACAAACTTGATGCAAGAGTTTAGCGCTTTCACCTATCCATAGTAGGCTTCTTCAGAACTCCTTCATTTAAAATAAACGCCATTTTAAATAAACTTTTAGGCGCGAATCTGGGCTAACTTAACAACTGTTATTTAAAGTGCTACTGTGCTGTTTAGTAAATTAAACTACATTAAAATGTCCATAGCCAATGTTATATAAAAACTGCATAAAACTCTATATAACCTCTGTATAAACATACCCATCATATCGTCTCCAAACTTATACTATAACATGAGTTCAATACAAGTAGTTAATAGTCATAGATTAAAACTTGAATATAATGTATAACATATTTAAAACAAAATGCGTTAACTATACATATCTCAACAAATAAATATGTTCATTAGAACTAACCACAATAGACTTGTATTGCACATTTTGAAAATAAATTGATTCAATATAGACTAAATTATATAATAAAAAATATATTGTTAAAAAATAATAACAGTTTGTAAATAGTGTTAGATTTGTAAATCAATTAAGGGAATGAGTGTGCAAATTGGATGTGAAATGTCAACTCTT
Organism: Protopterus annectens; assembly: GCF_019279795.1. Lineage (NCBI taxonomy): Eukaryota > Metazoa > Chordata > Ceratodontiformes > Protopteridae > Protopterus > Protopterus annectens. The sequence goes on along the minus strand of NC_056741.1, from coordinate 642,482,001 downwards.
TTAATATTAATTAATGTTAATGTTATAAAATACATATATATTACATGTAAATACATAAATATAAATATCACTACTATGCTACTGAATAACTAATTACATTTATTAATATATAATATAAATATAAAAATTTAATATTAATAAAAATTATAAATAATTGTAAAAAAATATTTGTTAAAAATGTTGTTTACAATTAAATGTTTTAAATATTAAGAATAAATATTATACCTATATATTGTTATAAAACATTCTTAAATGAATTAGATGAACTGTATTGTTTTTTTGAAAATAAATACTGAGGTGATTTTGTTGTGGTACTAGAACTGAAAAATATAAAAAATATAAATGAATAAATAAATATTTAAATAGTGTTGAATGTAAATTCATTTGGTCAACAAAGGTTTAATAGCAATAGTGTCATTTAATCCTGGTGACGAGGCAGCATCTGTATATAATTGCCACCATATTTCTTTGTAATTTAATACATCTTTGATGTTACCTCCTTTAGGATCGAATTTAATCTGTTCTATGATGGCAAATTTAAAACTATGTTGGTCACCATTGCTTTCAACATGTCTATACAAGGCATTATTCGTGTCTTTCTTTTTGATACAATATGAATGGTCATAAATTCTTCTTTTGAATGCCCTCTCAGTTTTGCCAATGTAGTATGCTGGACATACATCACATTTGGCAATATAGACTACATTTGGTGTATTGCAATTGCCCTTTGCTGGTCTAATTTTCGTCCCATTGCAATTATCCAAAACTATTTCAGTATGACACATGATAAACCTACATTGATTACAATTCCCACATTTTTGGTGAAAGTAGACACTCCACATACATCACTCCTATTATGTGTTGTGTTACCAATTTCTAAAATCTTTTTCAAGTTATGTGACATTTTGTAAACTATGTGGGGTCTATCACCTAAAATGTGAGATAACTCAGGATTAACTAAAAAAATTCCCCAATGTTTGAACAATATTTCTTTGATTGTATTAACACACGGAGTATAAGGTAATATACAGGCCATTTTATATTTGCTTATAGACTTAGATTCAGTCTCTTGAACCATGGGAAGACTAACTCCTAAAATAGGAAGATACTTGGTGTCTCTCTGAGAAATCACATGCCTTTCAACATCTTTTAACATAATTTTGTTATATTTCCTCTCTATAAACATGTTTGTGATATAGTCGACCTCTGCTAACATGTCCTCATACCTAGATGTCATTCTGGCCGCTCTAATAAGTTGACCCTTAAAAATATTATGAAGCATTCTCCTAGGGTGATTACTGTCATATTGTAGGTAATCATTGGAGAAGGTATTCTTTCTATAAATATTAGATTTGTAACCTTTCTCATCATGTGTAACGATAGTATCAAGATAAGGTAAACCTTCTTTACTAATTGTATAAGTGAATTTCAAGAAATTACTACTGTTGTTAATGAAGGTTATAAAATCTTTAATTCGTCTATATTTCCTTTCCATAAAATGTAAATATCGTCCAAAAATCGAGTATAATGGGAAATATGTGTGATATGTTCACTTTTAAAAAGTATTTCCTCTTCCCAATTCAACATGACAAGATTTGCATAAATTGGGGCACTGGCTGAACCCATTGCCACCCCTTTGCATTGTTTGAAATGTTCTCCTTCGAATAATATAAAGTTATTCTCCAATACTAGGGACATGCAATCCATAATCAGACATATCCTGTCCCAGTCAATGTTAGTGTGTTTCCTTATACTTTCACAAAACATCTCTAAACCTTGTTTATTGGGTATACAGGAAAAAAGATCTATAACGTCTATAGTCACATAATAAAGATTACTGCCATCAATTAGTATGGGAAATTTTCGTAGAAAGTCCCAAGAATCTTTTAATAAGTGAGGGATATCTTTATATATATATCCTTAAGCCAAACATCCACTAATTTACCCAAAGGGAAAGTTTTTGCATTGCTGCCTGACACTATAGGTCTAAATGGTGGGTTAATTGGGTCTTTATGTATTTTTGGAATGCCCACCAAAGTCGCCATTTTTGGATACTGCACCTTTAAAAAATTGTATAATTCATTGTTTATACGGTTATCGATCCAAAATTCTTCCAAATAAGAACTGATCCTCTGATAGGCAATATTGATTTCATTCAATGAAATCGTGGTGTAATTGCCTGTTTCTGTTAGGATAGTATGTAATTTGGAAATATATTCCAATTGGTCATATATAACAATCCCCCCTCCCTTGTCAGGCTTCATTATACGTATATTATTGTTGTTTCTCAAATTGGTTAGCTCGTCTCTTTCTTCTTCGGATAAATTATCTCTGAATTTGGTATTTTTCATTGTGTTGGCTAACTTGTACAGATCTCTGTGGACTTGTTTTTCAAACAGCTCCACCACAGGGTTCATATACAGCACAAAAGTGTTATCTGTTATGTTCCACAATAGTAATAATAACAAACAAACTATTGCAGGGGAGGCAAATTTACTAAAACCCAAAAGCACTTTTGTGCCGTATATGAACCCTGTGGTGGAGCTGTTTGAAAAACAAGTCCACAGAGATCTGTACAAGTTAGCCGACACAATGAAAAATACCAAATTCAGAGATAATTTATCCAAAGAAGAAAGAGACGAGCTAACCAATTTGAGAAACAACAATAATATACGTATAATGAAGCCTGACAAGGGAGGGGGGATTGTTATATATGACCAATTGGAATATATTTCCAAATTACATACTATCCTAACAGAAACAGGCAATTACACCACGATTTCATTGAATGAAATCAATATTGCCTATCAGAGGATCAGTTCTTATTTGGAAGAATTTTGGATCGATAACCGTATAAACAATGAATTATACAATTTTTTAAAGGTGCAGTATCCAAAAATGGCGACTTTGGTGGGCATTCCAAAAATACATAAAGACCCAATTAACCCACCATTTAGACCTATAGTGTCAGGCAGCAAGGCAAAAACTTTCCCTTTGGGTAAATTAGTGGATGTTTGGCTTAAGGATATATATAAAGATATCCCTCACTTATTAAAAGATTCTTGGGACTTTCTACGAAAATTTCCCATACTAATTGATGGCAGTAATCTTTATTATGTGACTATAGACGTTATAGATCTTTTTTCCTGTATACCCAGTAAACAAGGTTTAGAGATGTTTTGTGAAAGTATAAGGAAACACACTAACATTGACTGGGACAGGATATGTCTGATTATGGATTGCATGTCCCTAGTATTGGAGAATAACTTTATATTATTCGAAGGAGAACATTTCAAACAATGCAAAGGGGTGGCAATGGGTTCAGCCAGTGCCCCAATTTATGCAAATCTTGTCATGTTGAATTGGGAAGAGGAAATACTTTTTAAAAGTGAACATATCACACATATTTCCCATTATACTCGATTTTTGGACGATATTTACATTTTATGGAAAGGAAATATAGACGAATTAAAAGATTTTATAACCTTCATTAACAACAGTAGTAATTTCTTGAAATTCACTTATACAATTAGTAAAGAAGGTTTACCTTATCTTGATACTATCGTTACACATGATGAGAAAGGTTACAAATTTAGAAGTTATGTACTCACCATAACGTTCCATCTGAGTAGGTGACTTCATTCGGATGCAACCTGTGGGTATCGGATCCGACCTCGGATCCGAGCCGGCAATTCAAAAGCTTAGGCTCCGAGCTCCTAGCTCCTTCCTCTTACCCATAACCCCTTGCCAAGCCCTGACTGACCTCAGATTGAGTTTGCCTCAAAATACTGACTACAGTACACTAAAACAGCATAAATACTCGCTCTATAAAGGTCAGGGGATGGAGGATGGTTGCATCGAATGAAGTCACCTACTCAGATGGAACGTTATGGTGAGTACATAACTTCTAAATCTGAAGTAGGCAGACTTCATTCGTCTGCAACCTGTGGGACAGAGTCCCTAGCTACCTGAATCTTGGGCGGCCGTCATGGAAGGATGTTTCGGAGCACCGCTGAGCCAAAGGATGCTCTTCCTCTAGAAACAACATCCACCTTATAATGCGAAATAAAAGTATGAGGCGAGGCCCAAGTAGCTGCAGCGCAGATATCATCCAATGATACACGGGACTTAAAGGCGGCTGACGTGGAAACTGCCCTAGTAGAATGAGCCGTAACCCTCTGAGGAGCAGGTCTACCTGAAGTGTCATATGCCTGCAGAATACAATTAGCAATCCACTTAGATAGTGTGACTTTAGATACTGCTTTACCCAGAGCAAATTTAGCAAAGGAGACGAACAGCTGATCTGATTTCCTGTGACCAGCTGTTCTGTGAATATAAAAACGTAATTGTCTATGAACATCCAAGGAATGCAATTTGTATTCTCCTTTGTTTGAGTACTTGGAAAAAACACAGGTAAATTAATTGATTGGTTAATATTGGATTCAGAAGAGACCTTCGGAAGAAAAGATGGATTGGTCCTGAGGCACACCCTATCAGGGAAGAAAGAAAGGTAAGGCGGCTTGACGCATAGAGCCTGAAGCTCAGACACTCTTCTGGCTGAAGTGATAGCTACCAAGAAGGCAGTCTTCCAGGAAAGGTACTTTAAGTCTGTAGAAGCTGCAGGCTCGAAGGGAGGAGCAGTAAGGGCTTGCAGAACTAAAGACAAGTCCCAAGGTGGTACAACCTCCTTGACTGGAGGCCTCAACAAAAAAAACCCTTTGAGAAATGTTTTGCATAATTTCGCCGTCATAAGGGGAGCTGTGTCATGACCAATGTGATAATGCGAGATAGCTGCCAATTGTACCTTAATCGTGGAAGAACTAGCCCCTTGATGAAAGAGGTCTGTTAAAAATCCAGCACCGCTGACATAGGTGCCGAGAAAGGATCCAAAGTTCTCTGTACCGCCCAAATAGAGAATCTCTTCCATTTACTCCGATAAACCTGCCTGGTGGAAGGTTTATGAGCTGCCACTAAAATGGCCTTGACCGGTGATGAGATACCGAGTCCTAATTAAGGATGGAACTGGAGCAGCCAAGCTGTCAACTTCAGGGTGCGCAGATTGGGAACCGACATTCCCAGAGGGTGGGAGATGAGATCCGGAATTGGATCCAGAATCCAGGGTGGATTGATTTTGTGAGACCATACGAAGGGGAACCAAGGTTGACGAGGCCAGAACGGGGCAATGAGAATCATCCTGCCCCCCAAACTGTTGGCTTTCTGCAGAAGCCTCTGCACCAGAGGAAGTGGAGGGTAGGCATAAAGGAGACCGGGAGGCCAAGCATGCACCAGAGCATCTCGCGGGAACTCCCTGGTGGGGAAGCAGAGCGAAGAAATTGTCGCATTTGGCGTTTGAGGGAGAGGCAAAAGATCGCAACAGGGTTGCCCCAGACGGCAAAAATCTTCTTCGCTACTTGAGGATTGAGAGACCACTCGTGTGGAGAAAGAATGGTGCGACAGAGCTTGTCCGCAAGGATGTTGGACTTTCCCGGAATGTGCGTTGCTACCAGAAAGCGTTTGGTGGAAATTGCCCATTCCCAGACTCTCATGGCCTCTCGACAAAGGGGGTAAGACCTGGTTCCTCCCTGTTTGTTGATATACCAGACTACCGACATGTTGTCTGTCTGAATCGCAATAGTCCCTGAAGGAAGAATGTGGTGAAGTGCTTGCAACGCTAGGAGCACCGCCCTCATTTCCAGGACATTTATATGCAATGACGTCTCTGTGGGATTCCACTTGCCTTGGACAATCTTTCCCGCAGAATGCCCCCCCCACCCGAGGCAAGAAGCATCCGTGGTCACTGTGGCTCGGGGAAATGCAGCACAAAAAGGTCTCCCTGCCAGGGGCTCCGGAGAAAGAAGCCACCAAAGAAGGGAGTCCCTGCACGCCTTGCTGACCGCAATCGGAGCGTTGAGAGAGGAACAAAGAGGGGACCACTGAACCTGAAGGGTCCATTGAAGAACCCGCATGCGTAAATGAGCATGAATGAGAAGCGGAATAGCTGCCGCCATAGAACCTAGGGCCCTCAGGACCGAAGCTGCAGTTGGAGATGGTTGCAGGACCGCTGTCACATGACACTTCAGGTTGGCAATTCTGTCTGGAGTGAGGAAGGCTCGCATTGATCTGGTGTTTAGTCTTCCTCCTATGAAATCTATAACTTGTGTGGGGTGCAGTAAAGATTTCTCCCAGTTGATCGTGATGCCCAGCCTTGGGGCTAGTTGAAGAAAGTAATCCCTGGCTGAGCACAGAAGATGCCTTGATGATGCCGTCAGGAGCCAGTCGTCCAGGTACGGAAAGACCTGTAATCCCTGGAGCCTCAGGTGGGCCGCTACCACCGCTAGCACCTTGGTGAACACCCTGTGGGCTGAGGTGAGACCAAAGGGGAGGACCCTGAACTGATAATGACTGGCTCCCAGCCGGAAGCGAAGAAACCTCCTGGATCGTCTGTCCATCCGAATGTGGTAGTACGCGTCCTTGAGGTCTATGGAGCACATCCAGTCGTTCTCCCTCAAGAGGGGAAGTATAGATTGCAGGGTGACCATCCGGAACTTTTGCTTGGTTACTGACAGGTTCAGCTGGGAAAGGTCTAATATTGGTCTTAGGTCCCCCGTTTTCTTTGGCACCAAAAAGAACCTGGAGTAAAACCCTAATCCGGTTTGATCTCGGGGGACGCGCTGGATAGCTCTTTTTTCTAGCAGCTGTTCGATTTCGACAGCTGCCGCCTTTGGTCGGGTGGAACATCTGGGAGGCTGCGAGATTTGGGAACCTTGAATAGGGGAATTGAATACCCTCTGGATATGACACGAAGCACCCAACTGTCTGTTGTTATGGACTCCCAAGAAGTCAGGTGCCTCGAAAACCGCCCCCCGACTGCCTCCAGAGACGGACAGCCGGGCAACCCTTCAGGGCTGCTGCGTGGGTCTATCAGAGAAAGGTTCTCTGGACCCAAAGTTGCCAGGAGCCCCCCTGCCTCTAGCACGATGACCTCCCCGTCCTCCTCTGCCACGGAAGGACTGGTTATCCAGAGCAGGTTGGGACTGCTGCGACTTCTGGAACCACATCTTCTTCTGTCCCTTTTGGTTCTTAGAGAAGGACCTCTGGGGAGCTGAGAAGCGGACTCCGACGGCAGACAGCGTCTTCCCGTCCTTTTCGCTCTGGACTAATGTTTCGCGAACAGTCTTGCCAAACAAGGCAGAACCATCGAAGGGGGCATTCGCGAAGGTCGCCTTGAAGGGCTCTGCAAAATCACAGTGGCGGAGCCAGGCCTGTCGCCTCATGACTAGGCCTGCTCCGCTGGCTCTAGCGGCTCCCTCAGTAGCATGAGAAAGCAGCCGCATAGATGTATTGGAAACTGATCTGAGAGTGGCCATTCGGGTGGAGTATACCTGTTTATCCTCACTCGACATGGACTCCGGGGGAGATGCAGCGTATTCTTTAATCAGATCCCGCTGCATCCTAATGACATGTGCCATGTAGTTCAGCGCTCTCAAGGAGAAGGTTGCTGAACTGAAAACTCGCTTCCCAATGCGATCCATCGAGGGACTCCTTGCCCGGAGGATGCATGGAGGGACTCTCCTGGGCCAATTCCCTCTTCGTGGCTGCAGCCATCATCATGGCATCTACTGGGGCCCTTGCTCCAGTGAGTGCGGTCCGCCGGAGGGGAAAGGATGCGGTCCGGGCGCTTAGGGATAGGCTCAACGGTGTCCGGATCCTTCCACGCTCTGATGGAAATAAGATCCACCAGGGGTCAGCAGGAGGGGACCCCAAGAGGTAGAAGGGCCCGCCTCGAATGCCTCCAAGAACACAGACTCGTCCGAGGAAGCCTTGGGGCAGACCACCCCCTGATCCTTAACATCTCCATAATGTCTCCAAATGAGACGTCCTCAGGGGGTGACCTAGGGGAGCCTTCCCCTTCATCCAAGTCTGTGTCCTCAGTAACGGACTCGGGGGAGTCCATGTGCCTCCTTTTGCACTTACGCTTCCGAGGTACTTCATCGGGGGGGCTGTCCGAGGAGTACTCTTCAGCAGTTGGATGTTCCAAGGGAACCACTTGGGACATCGAGGCGGGCTGTCCCTGGGACCGGCTGGTGGGGGCCTGGCCCAACTGCAAGGGAGTGTGGGATGGAGCCGTGGCAGGGACCGGGGGTCCGGACGTCCTCAACAGTGCCCTTTCCACTACGCCGAAGCCGAGGGGAGCCAGCTTCTCTAAACCCGAGCCGACCCACTCGGATCCGGCGACGGATCGGAGTCGGAGCCAAAACCGCCGGATCCGAGACCGTGCGCTCCGACCTGGACGGTGCCGAAGACTCTCCTGCTCCCTCGGATCCGTGGGTCGGCCTCGGCTCCGAGGTCGGGTCCGGTACCGAAGCACTCAAGGGATGGGACGGATCCGAGGTGCGCCGACCCATCGGATCCGACCCACCCCCGGATCCAAGTCTGCCCGGCGCCGACAGCTCCGAACCCGTGGTATGGGTCGGAGAAGGAGCCAAGGGGGTGAAAAAAGGGGTCGAAGCCCCTCCCGGATGGGGGGGGGATAGGAGCACTCCCATTTGCATTTGGGCCTGGATGAATTTCCTCATCATCCGGTCCATATCAGCTTCACTCATGGAAAAAGTTGACCTGGTGGAGGCCACCGAAGCGGACCTAGAGAGCCGCCTCGGAGACCTCCTAGAAGGGCTAGCCTCCTCCTCCTCGGGTCCAGGAGAGAACCGAGGGGAGTGGAGCCGAGGAGGAGGAAAGCTAGAAGGCACAGGGGAGGCCCGCTTAGATGGAGGAGCCGAACTGGAAGTTTCGGCCCTCCGCTTGTGGTGCCTCTCCCTGTGCATCTCCTTCTTCTCTCTCTCCCTAGAGGACTCTTTCCCTCCGGCAACTTAGAGGGAGGTTGAGTCCCAGCCGGAGGGGGAGAACCCACAGCAACAGGTTGCTGAGTGGAAGGGGCAGAGGCCGAAGCGGTATCTGGAGGTAAAAGACCCGCCAGCACCAGCTTCGACCTCCGCTCCCTCAAAGCCCGGGGGTTGAACCCTGCACAAATGGTACAACCAGATGACAGGTGTTCAACCCCCAAGCATTCTTGCGAGTGTGGCCATCCGCTGGGGACAGCTTATGGCCACACTCGGTATTTCGAGAAAACAGCCTTATGGGCTTCAGACATCACAACCCTAAGGCCTAACACAACACACACACAAACAAACTACGCAAAAACCCGAGAACTATTAAATAAAAGAGAGAGGAAAGCCTATACACACGCAACACTAACAACAAAAATAGAGATTTTCAAAACTTTTTTAGTCAAAAAATCTTATCTTTCTTCAACAAACGCCAGGAGCTCTAGAATCCGTAGCTACTTGAAAAGCGGCAAACGAAATCTGAGGTCAGTCAGGGCTTGGCAAGGGGTTATGGGTAAGAGGGAGGAGCTAGGAGCTCGGAGCCTAAGCTTTTGAATTGCCGGCTCGGATCCGATGTCGGATCCGATACCCACAGGTTGCAGACGAATGAAGTCTGCCTACTTCAGATCTAATATTTATAGAAAGAATACCTTCTCCAATGTTTACCTACAATATGACAGTAATCACCCTAGGAGAATGCTTCGTAATATTTTTAAGGGTCAACTTATTAGAGCAGCCAGAATGACATCTAGGTATGAGGACATGTTAGCAGAGGTCGACTATATCACAAACATGTTTATAGAGAGGAAATATAACAAAATTATGTTAAAAGATGTTGAAAGGCATGTGATTTCTCAGAGAGACACCAAGTATCTTCCTATTTTAGGAGTTAGTCTTCCCATGGTTCAAGAGACTGAATCTAAGTCTATAAGCAAATATAAAATGGCCTGTATATTACCTTATACTCCGTGTGTTAATACAATCAAAGAAATATTGTTCAAACATTGGGGAATTTTTTTAGTTAATCCTGAGTTATCTCACATTTTAGGTGATAGACCCCACATAGTTTACAAAATGTCACATAACTTGAAAAAACTTTTAGAAATTGGTAACACAACACATAATAGGAGTGATGTATGTGGAGTGTCTACTTTCACCAAAAAATGTGGGAATTGTAATCAATGTAGGTTTATCATGTGTCACACTGAAATAGTTTTGGATAATTGCAATGGGACGAAAATTAGACCAGCAAAGGGCAATTGCAATACACCAAATGTAGTCTATATTGCCAAATGTGATGTATGTCCAGCATACTACATTGGCAAAACTGAGAGGGCATTCAAAAGAAGAATTTATGACCATTCATATTGTATCAAAAAGAAAGACACGAATAATGCCTTGTATAGACATGTTGAAAGCAATGGTGACCAACATAGTTTTAAATTTGCCATCATAGAACAGATTAAATTCGATCCTAAAGGAGGTAACATCAAAGATGTATTAAATTACAAAGAAATATGGTGGCAATTATATACAGATGCTGCCTCGTCACCAGGATTAAATGACACTATTGCTATTAAACCTTTGTTGACCAAATGAATTTACATTCAACACTATTTAAATATTTATTTATTCATTTATATTTTTTATATTTTTCAGTTCTAGTACCACAACACAATCTCCTCAGTATTTATTTTCAAAAAAACAATACAGTTCATCTAATTCATTTAAGAATGTTTTATAACAATATATAGGTATAATATTTATTCTTAATATTTAAAACATTTAATTGTAAACAACATTTTTAACAAATATTTTTTTACAATTATTTATAATTTTTATTAATATTAAATTTTTATATTTATATTATATATTAATAAATGTAATTAGTTATTCAGTAACATAGTAGTGATATTTATATTTATGTATTTACATGTAATATATATGTATTTTATAACATTAACATTAATTAATATTAAAAGAGTTGACATTTCACATCCAATTTGCACACTCATTCCCTTAATTGATTTACAAATCTAACACTATTTACAAACTGTTATTATTTTTTAACAATATATTTTTTATTATATAATTTAGTCTATATTGAATCAATTTATTTTCAAAATGTGCAATACAAGTCTATTGTGGTTAGTTCTAATGAACATATTTATTTGTTGAGATATGTATAGTTAACGCATTTTGTTTTAAATATGTTATACATTATATTCAAGTTTTAATCTATGACTATTAACTACTTGTATTGAACTCATGTTATAGTATAAGTTTGGAGACGATATGATGGGTATGTTTATACAGAGGTTATATAGAGTTTTATGCAGTTTTTATATAACATTGGCTATGGACATTTTAATGTAGTTTAATTTACTAAACAGCACAGTAGCACTTTAAATAACAGTTGTTAAGTTAGCCCAGATTCGCTCCTAAAAGTTTATTTAAAATGGCGTTTATTTTAAATGAAGGAGTTCTGAAGAAGCCTACTATGGATAGGTGAAAGCGCTAAACTCTTGCATCAAGTTTGTATTTTGCTATTACATTTTGGTTGTATTTAATAAATGTTTATTGTGGTCGTCACGTACTGTGTTTCCTCATTAGTTGCGTGAGAAGATAGCACAGTAACGTTTCATTCCAGTTGGTTTTCCTCGCAACATTGTGTTCCGCAGTTGCTATGGAGGGGACAACAGTACAGCCGACCACTGAAAACGTTGACAATTCAAACCGAACCAACGATATTACCCATTCTGGGGAGTTGGCCGAAATAAGAGGTGAATTAAAACAACTAACTAACACGCTATCTGCATTCATGTTAAAAGTGGAGAATCAATTTAAAATTGTTGGTGCCAGTAATGTTCGCTACGCAGATATTGCCAATACTAAGAGAAAGGACGCTAGTACAGCCTTTAAGGAGCAGACAACTTCCAACGGTAGTGATTTAGCCAAGGCTGGGCTACCTACTTTCAGCGGATATAACGGCCGCACGCACAATGGCAACACCAGTGTCCGTTCAACTCTTGTTACACAGCCGGCTGATTTGGGAGCTGTCTCCAAGTGTAAAACAACCAATATTTCAACTGGCCAACTGAACTCCACTTCGAAAAACTTTACTGAGGGCATTTTTTCTACACAACATAAGAATAGTTCCGTCGATAGTGTTGATATAGATTTACCAGCTGGGCAGTGTGCGAGACCTAATATGGAAGAAAACCGCTTGAATTCCACAGGTTTTACTTTCGACTTTTCCATTTACGATTTCGAGGAGGACGATGACTTTATGGTGCGTACTGGGGCTAAGCTAAAACGTGTTAAGCCAGTGAAGACCTATGCTCATACCGTGGGGGCATCTATGGCTAACAAAGGTACTGAGTCTAAATCTAATGCCTATAAAAAGACCCAGGAGCACAAAAGCAATGATTACAATTTAAATAACTTTTTATGCAGTGACTGTAATTTTGATGATTATAAAAAGGGGAAGGAAGGGTTCCCCACCAACAAAGGTGTTAACAATTTAGCTTTAAAGGACAAAATATACAAGATGGGGAATCTAATGTGCAAATTGGACAACATAAAAATTGAAAATGCTTATTTGCATAAATGTCTAACTTTAAAAATAGTCCCTATGGGACTACGTTTTTTCAAAGTTCCACTAGGGATTGCTATTGATGACATTGTAACTAAAGATTTTAACGAATTCTTTGATGAGTGTGGTTTTAAATTTATGAAGATGTTGATAAAGTATAATGACGAATTATTACTACAATTAATAAGTGAGGTAGAGAAACTGAATGTCGAGATAGAAGGTGATTTATTGTTTGAAGAATGGAAAAATTTATATTGCAAACAATTTACTATTGTTGACAAGAAGTCGAAATTGGTTCACGAAAGAAAATGTAAGAAAATCAATAGAGACATAGTGCAGTATAAGGAAAATAGAGCATATAGATGGAATAAAGAAGGGGCAAAAATTTTGGTAGGCGAACCACATATGATGACCACCCTAATAGTAAAGATGGTGTAAACGAAGAAGGGGGGGTACAATATTTTGAAGGAGGGGATTTTGAGTGTTATGACGACCAAGAAAATCACAAATCAAATTTTCAGAGGAATTGGAACCCCCAGTACTGGAAAAAAGTAGGTTACAGGAGAGAGTTTGTCAATCGAGGTCAGAACCAATATCAAATGAGACGGAGGGGGAACAACTGGAACTGACAGCATACACCAACAACACAAATGGAGATGTAACACAGAAAAATGTTACTAGGAAAGACAGAGGGAATAATAATCTTGGTGAATTCAAAATTCATAATTTCACCAATTTTACAGTTGATGAAGTCCATTATAAGTTATTATCTAGGGGAATGAAATTCATTCCTACCCCCAAATACAATTTGGTTGACCATTTGATTGAAACTAAAATATTCACACAGAAACTTAATTTATCTGTTATGTTCCACAATAGTAATAATAACAAACAAACTATTGCAGGGAAGGCAAATTTACTAAAACCCAAAATCACTTTTGTGCCGTATATGAACCCTGTGGTGGAGCTGTTTGAAAAACAAGTCCACAGAGATCTGTACAAGTTAGCCAACACAATGAAAAATACCAAATTCAGAGATAATTTATCCAAAGAAGAAAGAGACGAGCTAACCAATTTGAGAAACAACAATAATATACGTATAATGAAGCCTGACAAGGGAGGGGGGATTGTTATATATGACCAATTGGAATATATTTCCAAATTACATACTATCCTAACAGAAACAGGCAATTACACCACGATTTCATTGAATGAAATCAATATTGCCTATCAGAGGATCAGTTCTTATTTGGAAGAATTTTGGATCGATAACCGTATAAACAATGAATTATACAATTTTTTAAAGGTGCAGTATCCAAAAATGGCGACTTTGGTGGGCATTCCAAAAATACATAAAGACCCAATTAACCCACCATTTAGACCTATAGTGTCAGGCAGCAAGGCAAAAACTTTCCCTTTGGGTAAATTAGTGGATGTTTGGCTTAAGGATATATATAAAGATATCCCTCACTTATTAAAAGATTCTTGGGACTTTCTACGAAAATTTCCCATACTAATTGATGGCAGTAATCTTTATTATGTGACTATAGACGTTATAGATCTTTTTTCCTGTATACCCAGTAAACAAGGTTTAGAGATGTTTTGTGAAAGTATAAGGAAACACACTAACATTGACTGGGACAGGATATGTCTGATTATGGATTGCATGTCCCTAGTATTGGAGAATAACTTTATATTATTCGAAGGAGAACATTTCAAACAATGCAAAGGGGTGGCAATGGGTTCAGCCAGTGCCCCAATTTATGCAAATCTTGTCATGTTGAATTGGGAAGAGGAAATACTTTTTAAAAGTGAACATATCACACATATTTCCCATTATACTCGATTTTTGGACGATATTTACATTTTATGGAAAGGAAATATAGACGAATTAAAAGATTTTATAACCTTCATTAACAACAGTAGTAATTTCTTGAAATTCACTTATACAATTAGTAAAGAAGGTTTACCTTATCTTGATACTATCGTTACACATGATGAGAAAGGTTACAAATCTAATATTTATAGAAAGAATACCTTCTCCAATGATTACCTACAATATGACAGTAATCACCCTAGGAGAATGCTTCGTAATATTTTTAAGGGTCAACTTATTAGAGCGGCCAGAATGACATCTAGGTATGAGGACATGTTAGCAGAGGTCGACTATATCACAAACATGTTTATAGAGAGGAAATATAACAAAATTATGTTAAAAGATGTTGAAAGGCATGTGATTTCTCAGAGAGACACCAAGTATCTTCCTATTTTAGGAGTTAGTCTTCCCATGGTTCAAGAGACTGAATCTAAGTCTATAAGCAAATATAAAATGGCCTGTATATTACCTTATACTCCGTGTGTTAATACAATCAAAGAAATATTGTTCAAACATTGGGGAATTTTTTTAGTTAATCCTGAGTTATCTCACATTTTAGGTGATAGACCCCACATAGTTTACAAAATGTCACATAACTTGAAAAAGATTTTAGAAATTGGTAACACAACACATAATAGGAGTGATGTATGTGGAGTGTCTACTTTCACCAAAAAATGTGGGAATTGTAATCAATGTAGGTTTATCATGTGTCATACTGAAATAGTTTTGGATAATTGCAATGGGACGAAAATTAGACCAGCAAAGGGCAATTGCAATACACCAAATGTAGTCTATATTGCCAAATGTGATGTATGTCCAGCATACTACATTGGCAAAACTGAGAGGGCATTCAAAAGAAGAATTTATGACCATTCATATTGTATCAAAAAGAAAGACACGAATAATGCCTTGTATAGACATGTTGAAAGCAATGGTGACCAACATAGTTTTAAATCTGCCATCATAGAACAGATTAAATTCGATCCTAAAGGAGGTAACATCAAAGATGTATTAAATTACAAAGAAATATGGTGGCAATTATATACAGATGCTGCCTCGTCACCAGGATTAAATGACACTATTGCTATTAAACCTTTGTTGACCAAATGAATTTACATTCAACACTATTTAAATATTTATTTATTCATTTATATTTTTTATATTTTTCAGTTCTAGTACCACAACACAATCACCTCAGTATTTATTTTCAAAAAAACAATACAGTTCATCTAATTCATTTAAGAATGTTTTATAACAATATATAGGTATAATATTTATTCTTAATATTTAAAACATTTAATTGTAAACAACATTTTTAACAAATTTTTTTTTACAATTATTTATAATTTTTATTAATATTAAATTTTTATATTTATATTATATATTAATAAATGTAATTAGTTATTCAGTAACATAGTAGTGATATTTATATTTATGTATTTACATGTAATATATATGTATTTTATAACATTAACATTAATTAATATTAAAAGAGTTGACATTTCACATCCAATTTGCACACTCATTCCCTTAATTGATTTACAAATCTAACACTGTTTACAAACTGTTATTATTTTTTAACAATATATTTTTTATTATATAATTTAGTCTATATTGAATCAATTTATTTTCAAAATGTGCAATACAAGTCTATTGTGGTTAGTTCTAAAGAACATATTTATTTGTTGAGATATGTATAGTTAACGCATTTTGTTTTAAATATGTTATACATTATATTCAAGTTTTAATCTATGACTATTAACTACTTGTATTGAACTCATGTTATAGTATAAGTTTGGAGACGATATGATGGGTATGTTTATACAGAGGTTATATAGAGTTTTATGCAGTTTTTATATAACATTGGCTATGGACATTTTAATGTAGTTTAATTTACTAAACAGCACAGTAGCACTTTAAATAACAGTTGTTAAGTTAGCCCAGATTCGCGCCTAAAAGTTTATTTAAAATGGCGTTTATTTTAAATGAAGGAGTTCTGAAGAAGCCTACTATGGATAGGTGAAAGCGCTAAACTCTTGCATCAAGTTTGTATTTTGCTATTACATTTTGGTTGTATTTAATAAATGTTTACTGTGGTCGTCACGTACTGTGTTTCCTCATTAGTTGCATGAGAAGATAGCACAGTAACGTTTCATTCCAGTTGGTTTTCCTCGCAACATTGTGTTCCGCTGTTTCAGAAATGGCCCATTGCAATTCTCTCAGTAGAAAGATGAAGGCAGATGAATAACACGCTTGAATTGCTCCCAATGGCTGCTTTGACATGTTTCCTCCTGTTCTCTCTTTGTGAAGGGAACAAATGGATCAGTAGACTGGGGCCGTTCTGATGGTTGGCAGGTAGTGGGGGCAAAGAATTGAAAAAAAAATTAGGAAGTATGTGGAATATAGTGAACTTATAACCAGAACCAAACACAAACTGATAGTTGGAACAACGAGAAGGAAGCAACGCCAATGAAGAGAAGTGCAGCTAAACCAAGCAAACCTTCACGATAACAAGTAATGCGTAGTTGTATGAAAAAGCAGAAACACCACCATAACGTACCAGATAATCCTTTATTGACCTAGGTTTCGTTCATCTACGAACTTCATCAGAATACAATCAAACATTCATTCATCACATTTTTATACTATTGTGCTAATATAGTGAACTTATCCTGACAGCAGTTGAAACATTGTCTTCAAAACCAATCTACAGCCTGAAAATTCTCTTTAAACTCATTTGAATGTTTATGCTTCTAAGTATTTGGACCATTAGAAAAGAATTTAGGAAAGGATGTGTCACGGAGTAAATAGTATTTGTAGGCCACAGTGGTGCAGCGGTTAGCATTGTCACCTCACAGCAAGAGGTTCTCCTGTTCAATTCGCGGCTGGAGTGCCTTCTGTGTGGAGTCTGCACGTCCTCCCCGCGGTCGAATGAAGTCTAATGACATGGAGGTAGGTGCATGCGTGAATGGGTGTGCCTTCTTTGAAGGATGGGCATCGGGCTGGCAACTCGGCACCATAAACATCCACTGCCAATCATTAGCGGACCGGAGTTCTGCTGTGGTGACCCCTAACCGAGAAAAGCCGAAGGACAATTATTATGTGTCACATAGAAAAGTCCTGTGAGTTGTAATGTAAAACTGGCATGACCAACTTTAAGTTGTCCTTATAGGACATTAAGTTCAAAATGTGTTACTAAAACATGCAGCCCTGTATGAACTATAGAGGAAGGCAGTTCCGGGCACAGTGCAGGTAACATGAAGAGCACTCTCAACTAACATCGAAGACTGAAGCAATAGTGATCTCATGAACTTTATTCATACCTTGCCATAGAAATGGGGTCCATTGCCATCATGGTATTAGAAACCAAAAACACTTGGAGAAATTTAAACTGGAAGAGACATTGTTACCCTTATTGACTAATTTGAGGTTTGTTGTTTAAAATAACTTTGTCAAAACTGTTCAAGTAATCAAATGATAAAACTATTTGTTTTTAATGGCATGTCCAAATATTAAGGTTTGGAGGATATGACCTAAAGACATGGATAATGTTGGCAGTGTTTTGGGGTTTTTTTTCGAAAAGAATGAACCTCCTTTACTGGTTGCTAAAGACGTGGCAATATGTGATAAATTGAAGAACATTTTAAAAAGGGATGCCATATAAAGCACTATACCTCATAGTGGTCTAAGTTTTCTTGTTTCTGAGCCTCAAATCAACTTGAACCCAGTAAGAATGGAAAACCTGATTGTTATCTGGGTTCAGTAATAATTCATAAGACAACCAGTTTGAGAGCTTGCTTTATGAAGACTTCAGGAGAAGTATTTGTAGCAGTAACAAAAAGCACAACTCACAAGACTAACTTTTAAAGAAACAAAATGGCATAATTGTAGGAAGTTGGAAGATGTAAATAAATGGTGCAGTTCCAATTAAGAGATTATAAGAGTTTAAATATGTTCTAAAGAAGCAACTAAATTGACAGTGTTTTTTACTGGTAAACAGTAAAGGAAAAGGCATAATTTATGCATACAATGACAAGGGATTGCTGGTTCCGTTTCCCAAGTACAAGCTGTTCTGACTAAACAACGAATTCTGAACCTCACTCCCCTATTACTCTAGCTCCAAGATCTCTGTACATTTGAATAGGGTGGATACTGAAGTTTTGGAATTTTCTCTGTTATGAGGCTTGCAGTGGTTATCCTTGGACTTTCAGTGGCAGACAGGAGGTGATACAGGAGCAGCATTCATGATTATACCCAAGAAAATGCTTCAGTCATTATGTTTACAAAGAAAGTGTTACAGGCTACATAACACTCATCTTCATCACCCCCCTTTTCCATTTCCACATGGAGTCAGGGTGTCTTTTCAACTGTCATTGCTTTTCTCAATTAAGAGCCAACCTCCTTTCTTAGAAAGTCATACCCAGCCTTCATAGGTCTTCTGTTGTACAGTTTGGCCATCTTTTGACAGGATGTCCTTACCTTGTCTTTCGTTTTTCTTGTGTGTCTCAAATCTGCT
Organism: Protopterus annectens; assembly: GCF_019279795.1. Lineage (NCBI taxonomy): Eukaryota > Metazoa > Chordata > Ceratodontiformes > Protopteridae > Protopterus > Protopterus annectens. Next base: position 642,463,132 of record NC_056741.1, on the reverse strand, counting down.
GTACCAGGTCCTCCTCTGCTTTCCTTTACATTTGATTGGACCTCTGTAACTGGTCCCCTTGAACTTCTTTGCAGTCGGGCTGTTTTGGCTTCTGCATTATGTCCTCATTTCTTCATATGTCCTGCAATGTGCATCCTGCTGATCTGCCTCAGGCACCTCACCTCCATCCCTTTCAGCTTTCTCTGCTGCTCTGCCTTCCCTACTCAGGCTTCTTTGCCACACTGTAGTGCTGGTCACACCACTGTTCTGTACACCTGTTTTCATATTCTTTGGCATTCTGTTACACACTACTCCTGACACTTTGTGCCAAGTGGCTGTTGCAGTTCTTATTCTTGCTTTGGCCTCCTTATTCAGATTTCCCTTCTTCTCAACCACAGTTCCCAGATATTTGAAGATGTTAATTTATTCTGCTATTTTCTCTTCTATCTCAATTTTAGCTTCATCTGATTATTCTCCATTTCCTGACAAAACCATTCTCTTATCTGTACTGTTTTATCCCATGTGAGTTCAGTTTTGCATTCCAGTCCCCTGTCACTTGCTGATGTTACTGTTCTGAATCTGCTTGTAGTGCTACATAGTCTGTATACAGCAGCTTTGTTGCTGGTGGCCCTCAGATCTGTTTACTGATGTAGTCCATCACCAGTGTGAACAAGACTGGACTCAGAGCTGAAACATGCTGGGTACCCAGTCTCACTGTGAGCCTTCTCTGACTCCAAACACTGTACTTGTATCACTGAGTCTTTGTACTTAGCCTTCACTAATTCTACAATTGCTTCTTGGACTTTGATTCATGAGAGGATTACCCAGATGAGCTTTCTTGGGACATTGTCATATGCTTTTTCCAAGTCTGAGAATACCTTCTAGAGTGGATTTTTCTTCTTTCTTCACAGGCTGTGCATGTGGTACTACAATCTCTGTGGGGTTTTGTTAATTCAGAATGTTCAGTCTTTTTGAGTTATATCTTCCATCAACCCTTGGTCACTTCTTGTCTGGTAAAAAATTGTTGCTGGCATCCCATATGAATGGAGTCTACAGACTATCTTCATTTTTTTTATGTTCTTGACTTACAGCCTGATTTTAGTTTCTTTGTGCGCGATTTATCTTAGTTATGCCATCTGCTTTGTCACATTCCAGATGCTGATAGAGGTTCTATGATGCCTTGTTCTTGCCATTGCAACTGTTCTTTTAACTTCTGCCTTTTCTGTCTTCCATTTCTTCCTGCACTGCTTATTTCTTTTGATAACTTCCTGACCTTCTGCATTCCACCGCCATTTTTCTTACATATCTTATTTTCACACCAGGCTCAACTGTATATCTGTTCTGTTGTCTTCCTATATGCTGCTTTGAGAAACTGTCATGCTTGTTTGGCTCCTTCTATTCCCTCTCCTTCCTGAGCCATCTGTATTTCCTTGAATGCCTGTGCTTTTGCTTCACTCAACTTCTAGATCTTCATTCTAAATCTGTTTTGATCTTGGAGCCTTCTGTGACCACTGCTTGCAACCGATTGGGAGCCACCAGTGGTTTATGCTGAAGGTTGACAGTTTCATGAGGAATGATTTTCTGGTTTCTGTTTTTACCCTCATGTCCTTTCTTCAGTAGAAGAAGGTATACTTGAGTTGTAAGCTGGCCACTCTTCTGTGTGAGAGTGTGACTGTCATTCTTGGTGAATAATGTATTGGCCACCTTTAAGCTGTTTCCCAGATAGAAGTGCAGAATAGATTCTCCTTCATTACCCCTTTTGCACCAACCATATGGATCCCGGCAGTCATCATATCCTGTTCTGTCTGTCCCAGTATGAGCACTCAGGTAATCCATTTTCAAGGCCAATTTACTTTGTTTGGCTTCACTGAGGAGATTCTGCAACTACTGCATGAAAGCTTTCTTTTCTTCACCTCCACAGCCCTGCTGTGGAGCACTGGCTGAGATCATGAAGAGCTGTATTGTTATGCTAGAGTCTAATTTGTATGACATCGCACACTGTTTTCAGAAGTCTGTCTTACCTTATTTTTCACACCAGTTGCAATGTGTCTTCTTTTTGAGTAATATTCTCTGGATCCTAGACGAAGATACTTCTCTGTACCTCCCCTCCACATTTTCTCTCGGAGATGCATTATATCTAATCACTCCCTTAACACTCACATTGTTCACTTCCAAGTTATCCTGTCACTGGATCCTTACTTCATTTTTGGCAGGTAGATTGTTTTTTATTTATGTATTATTTGCAGTTTCTTATCTGGCAAGGTCCTGTGGCTGATTCAGACCCTCTTTTCAGTGGAGACCCAGGGGGAGCAGATCCTCAATACAATATAAAGTACATTCAACAGAAAATGTTGTGCTTGGGCAGTATGGCATTGATAGACATTCTAGTAATAACAGAGTTGGGATCATTTTCCATACAAATAAAATTATATACAATTACATAAGAAGATAGTAGAGCTTATAAATTGTTTATTTTCTAAGAAGAATTGGACTACTGAGAGTGGGAACACAAGTAGCATTACAGTGCTATTGCAAAGAGAAATTATAAATCAGCCACAGTAGAGATAGTCATGGAGAGCGTGTCCACTTTGGGATACCTTTTCAAGGGGTGTGAATGCATTTTAATTTCTATTTTGCTTTTCCTACTTTGTGTTCTGTTTGGCCATCACAACCTTCTTTGTCGCTGATATTTAGCACAGCTTCATCTTGTACCATTGGTAAGATTCATGTAACTGCGCTAAACCATTGCCTTCTGTTCCATACGCATGTATTGCTTCTATTATTATTCCTTTTAGTTTTTTCTTTCCTTTGGTCAGCAGTCAATTGCAAACAGTTACTGAGGAGTCAGGATGTCTGCATGATGAATGCATCTGCTCAGCATGATACATGTTAACTCAGCTTTCCCCTTCCTGAGCAGAAAGCTTGACTAATTGATGTTCATCAGGCTTCACACCTGATGCACGTGTACCAGTTCAGACATCTAAAGGGTGCCTTATTTCCATAACTGAGCTATTTATTTTAATCTATGCTTGTAAGCAGTGCTGTTGCCATGGGCAAGGTTCACATACTTGATGGCTGACTTGTTCCTTTGCATTGTCACCTTGTTTGTGTGCAGATGAAGATTATGATCTTTATTCGGGGGATGTGGAGTGCATCACCCATTTCTTTTTGCAGTCTGCATTGTCTTACGGTAGATGTTTGTGTATAGTCCCACTACATTTTTTCTTGCCAATTTCTTTGTTGTTCTTCCTGTGGAGATGGGCCTCTCAAACCGGATTTCAGCATTAGCAGCTGCATTATTATGAAAAAGGGTATGACTTGTGTATTTAATTTAAAATTTTTTTAATGTTTTTCTTTTGTTATGACATTACAGGGGGTTCGATTTCAGATGAAATGGCAGCCAGTCCATTCAGTTACTGCAATGTCTGTAAGCGACCTTCTGTGGATGTGGTTTAGAATGGAGCTCTGTGGGTGTTAGGTGCAAGCTAATCACCTACAATTGATATAAAAAGTATACACAACCATGTTAAAATGCCAGATTTTTGTGATATAAAAAAATGGGACCACAATAAATCATTTCAAATTTTTTTACAACCCTTAATGTGACCTATTACCTGTACAATTAAATTGAAAAAAATCATACAAATCTGTTAGGGGAAAAATATAAAAAATATAAGACATACAATAAGCTGGTTGGATAAGTGTGAACACCCTTAAATTAATACTTTGTTGAAGCACCTTTTGATTTACTTAGAGCATTCAGTCTTCTTGGGTAGGAGTCTATCAGCATGGCAGATTTTGACAAGGCAATATTTTCCCACTCTTCCTTGCAAAAGCACTGCCAATCTATCAGATTGCGAGGGCATCTCTTGCGCACCGGCCTCTTCAGGTCACTCCACAGATTTTCTATTGGATTTAGGTCTGGGTTGTGGCTGGGCCATCCCAACACTTTAACTTTCTTCTGGTGAAGCCATTCTTTTGTTGAGATTCAAAGTATGAATGAATTTTATTGAGAAAATGGTATTGTTGAGAAACATGGTAAAAAAGACAGATGGGGCAGCTGATTTTTTTTACATTAGGAAGGTTTGTGGCATGCATTGTGGTGGCAGGACAGGTATCTTTCATCCTTCTAAGTTGGGAACTGCTGATTGAGAGCACAGTGTCAGTTATTCCTAAAGTGTATTAGTTCTGGTTTATGCACTTGGGCTTCAGGCCAGTTATTTTACATTAAGAAGGTTCGTGGTCTGAACTCTTGTGGGAGGAGAGGCTGGACTCGGCCCTTCTGAGCTGGGAATTTCTGGTTAAAGGTTTTATAGTGCCTGCATATTTGAACTGTTTCTTACTGAAATTGGTACACCTTGTTTGCTGTAGCATAGACTAGATCCAGGCCTGCTGAATCTAGCTTTGTTTGTATGCTTGTTGTTTGTTTGCTTGTTATTTCCCTGGAATGCTAATTCCACCTAAAACGCGGCTTCTCAGCGCTTCTGTGGATCCCTAGTGATATCTGCATTGCTTACTGTACTTATTTCCTTGTTTCACTTGAAAGAAAGTTACTGTTTGTCGTTTTTGCATTTAAGTTACCTGTAACACATTGTACTTAAGTTACCTGGCACTTGCTCACTAAAGCAATTATACAAGTCAGCACTATAAATTAAAAGCACTACACCCTCACTCCCCATTGGCCCTTGTTTTCAATTATAAAGGGATTCCCAATATTATTCTAGCATGTCCAAAGGTCAGTTGTCAATCTCCTCTCCGGGCCAGCTGGTGAACCTGGGAATCTTGAGGCAATGTTACAACTGCCTCATGTACACAGACAACCCTCTCCTCCTCCCAACAAATTCCAACACATGTGAGAGATGCAACCATATAGCCAAACTGGAGGCTAAGCTCTCTCAACTCAGTACTGGCATAACCAGTCAGGAGGAGAAGGAAACCACACTCACTACAATTCCAGTCTCACATAGACCTAACACGACAGCAAACCAAACACATAATCACACAAAAACATACTCGGAGGCTTTAAATAAAGATCTGCCTAAGCAGCAGAGACCTCCAAAGCAGACACCCAAGCAACCGCTACCCCAAAACAAAACACGTGCAACACATATCTCACAAAGCCAGTGTGCCGAACAGTCACAGCCCTTAAGGCTAAACAACACACCTGATACACTTGTAATAGGTGACTCTGTCGTCAGGCACACTGACATCCCGCTCACCAGGCTGAACAAGGAGAAGGTCATGGTGAGCAGCCTGTCGGGCGCTAGGATCCGCCACATAACACAAGCACTCAGGTCACTCCAAGGCAAGTACAAATATGACTCAGTCATTGTCCATGCTGGTGTGAATGACCTGAGACGTACCTCCCTGGACTACTTGAAAAGAGACATAGAGGAGGTCTCTGAGCATGTAGCCCAGGCCGGCATGACCCTGACCTTGAGTAGCATCTTACCCACACCAAGAATGATGCCACAATATGAAGACAAGATGATCAATATCAACAATTGGCTTAAGTACTGGTGTCATTCAAAGGGGATCCAATGCCTGTCAGCCTGGGATGATATGCTCGACAAGCCACGATACTTCGCTAGGGGCGGCTTGCACCTGTCACCCTGGGCTTTCGGATATTGGCAAAGGCTCTTGCTACCCCCATAGTGCCTTTTTTAGGCAAGGCTCAAAAGACAAACCCACCTCCATAGGTATCACAAGGGATAAGAAACTAAGAGTAATGCTACTCAACGCCAGAAGTCTAAACCTCAAGATGCACGCACTTGAAACTCTCCTCAGCATGGAGAACATCGATATCTGTGCAGTAACAGAAACCTGGTTCAGGGCTCCCGAGAGTACCCCAGCACTACCAGGTTATACCTCATACCATGCTTTTTGGCCCCAAAACTTGGACAGAAACACAAAAGGAGGGGGAGTATCGATATTCATCAAAGATACCCACACCTCCAGGTTGGTGGCAAAGCACGAAGCATCAGAGACTATCCATGTGCAACTAACAGTGGGTAAAACTGCCTTCCAGTTTATAGCCTGCTACAGACCACCCTCCCAAACCCAGGAACCCCACTCGGCCTTCCTGAGAACACTGGAAAATATGAAGGTCTCTCCAAACACCATTATATTGGGTGACTTCAACTACCCAAACATAGACTGGGAGCATTACTCCAGCTCCAACACCCCAGCCCAAAGGTTCCTAGAATTCATAAACTCAAATGCTATGGAACAACTTGTTACCACTCCCACAAGAGGGGAAAACACACTGGACCTGATCATCACCAACATGGGGACTCTATGCTCCAGACCAGAAGTGTATCCCTCACTGGTAAGATCAGACCATAAACTGATCTCACTGGATATTCACATCCCGACCCCACCCCCTGTCCAGAAAACCACAGTGAAAAACTTCTCTAAAGCAAATTTCACATGCCTCAAAACCGAGGTGGAATCCTTCAAAGCCCCCGGGCCTGTGGAAAATACGGCCCAGACCGCAGAATCCTTTATAAATGCATTCTATGAACACCTTCAGGAATGCATGGATCATGCAATCCCAAATAAAACCAAGACCCAATCCTCCAAAGGCAGACGTCCTGTCTGGTGGACCCTAGTCATAAACAAACTATACAATAGAAGGAGGAAGCTACCACATGATAGAGCAAAATCCCAAAAAGGGAAGGCATCTCTGATCAGTATTAGCAAAAAACTAAGGGCACTCATAAAATTGTCTAAGGCCAGCTTCGAGAGAAAAATTGCACAGGACGCTAAGGATAATCACAAGGCTTTCTTTAGTTATGTTAGGAACCTGGGTGGGAATTCCCAGATATGCTCAGAATTAGTCCAAAATGACAAAAAATACACCGAACCCACAGACATTGCCAACATCCTAGCTGACAGGTTCAGTGCAAACTTCTCCCCCCCCCCCCACCAAAAGGACAAATATCTATCCCAGCAGAGTGCTGCCCCCCTGACATCTCAGATGCTCAGGTAAGAGCTGCTCTCTCCAAAGCAAAAAACACAGCATCAATGGGACCAGACGGTGTCCCGGGCTGCGTCCTACATGAACTCCAAGAAGAGCTAAACTCAAACATAAAACTACTGTTCAATCTCAGCCTTACTACAGGATATGTACCCAAAGAGTGGCGTACAGCAACAGTGGTCCCTCTCCACAAAGGTGGTGCCTCAACAGACCCTGGAAACTATCTCCCCATAAGCCTGACTAGCTTGGTCTGCAAAGCTATGGAAAGGATCATCATGGACCTCATAAATAAAGATATTGGGGACCTACAGACACTGGATCCTACCCAGTTCGGCTTTGTTAAGGGCAGATCCTGCCTCTTAAACCTGGTCGACATCTTTGAAACAGTCACCAAGGCCATTGACGAAGGGAAGGTGGTCCACACAGCCTACCTGCACCTCGCAAAAGCCTTTGATACAATACCCCACTCAGGCATTATAGATACGCTCACCAGCTTAAATATAACCCCCTATGTCACTAGATGGGTTGCAAACTGGCTCAAGGACAGAACCCACATGGTTAGAATTGCTGGAGCCATGTCAGACTCCAAACCAGTTACAAGTGGCATCCCACAAGGCTCAGTCCTGGGACCTCTCTTGTTCGGTATATATTTCTCGGAGGTACAGGCCAACACAGAAGGACTGTGGCTGACCAAGTTCGCAGATGACTGCAAACTGGGCACCATAATCGACTCTCCAGCCGACACAAGCATCCTCCAAAAGGGCCTCATAGAAACAAACAACTGGTGCCAGAGCCATGGCCTCAAGCTAAACGCCAAAATGTGTATAGTCATCCCCTTTGGCAAAAACAAAGTGCCCACAAATTACCACATAGGTGGTAATCCATTAAGTACAGACAAAGTAATTAGGGACCTTGGGACCCAAGTTGATAGCAATCTCTCATTTGACAACCACATGGCCAAAGTGGTTAGAAAAACATTTTATATAGCCCACCTAATCATGAAGGGATTCACGTCTAGATTAGGGGAGGTCATTGTGCCTCTTTACTCATCCCTCATCAGGCCCATAATCGAGTACAATGCCCCTTTTGGGATGTACCTTACCAAACACCTGCAGCAACTGGAAAGACCCCAAACGTACCTCACCAAGAGGATCAAAGGGCTCAAACAGATGCCATATGCTGCCCAGTTAAAGAAACTCTAGCTCTACTCAGTGGCATACCGCCTTCTCAGAGGCGACCTGTGCCTGATGTATAAAGCCATGTCCAACCCGGAATTAAGGGACATGCTGCACCTCAAAAAATCCAAATCCCATCGAGCTACACGCTCGAGAGACTTGAACCTCAGCCCTGAAATAAATAGGACATGCTGAGGACAGATTCATAACCCAGAGGCTCCCTTCACTCTGGAATAAAATCCCAGTCCAGGTTAGGCAGAGTCCCTCACTGACTCTCTTCAAGAGGAATCTTGATGAGTGGATGGGAGATCGTAGGTTTACCCCGGGTATCACTTCTGTGTCACTGTTAGACAGAGGCACAGTATACTAACCTCGAAAAAGGGCATAGCAAAATTAATTTAAAATGGGTGGCAAAAGCCAAACATACTCTGGCTAGGCTTATAAATGCCCTAGGGCAGATAGCCTAGTATGAACCTATGAACCTATGATTTCAGTACTAGTAAGCAGGGGTGAATAAACGGACTTTTGGAAAAAACTCAGTTCCCACTAAATACCACATTGATGGGAGCCCTCCAAACACCAAAGGCATTATAAGAGATCTGGGGATGCAGTTTGACAGCAACCTCTCCTTTGACCACCACATTGCCACTGTGGTCAGAAAGCCCGTCTATGTGGCTCATCTCATTACCAAGGGTTTTGCATCCAGGAAGAAAGAGGTCATCGTCTCTCTCTCTACTCTTCCCTCATTAGGCTAATCATAGAGTATAATGCCCCATTTGGCATGTACATCAATAGACACCTGCAACAGCTGGAGAGGCCACAGAAGTACCTTATGAAGAGGATCCTAGGCATTAAACACATGTCCTACACAGACAGACTCAAAAGACTCCAGCTGTTCTTTGTCTCATATTACCTACTTAGAGATGATCTCTGCTCGAAGTAAAAAGCCATGTCTGACCTAGCTCTGTTAGAAATGCTACAGCTAAAGAATCCCTCCACACCACATGCTCCAGAGACCTCAACCTCATTACTACAATCAACAGCACATGTTGGAGGGACAGGTTCCTTACCCAGACACTGCCCATGCTCTGGAATAGACTTCCCATACATATCATACATGTCAAGCAGAGCACCTCACTGCTTCAAGAAAAATCTTGAGTGGATGAGAAATGGAAAGTTCACCCCAAAGATCACTGCAGTGGCTCTACTCGATAGAGGCATTGGGAACTAACATCAGGAAGCATGATGCCAGGGCACTTCTATGTGCTAGGCTTGTAAAGGCTTCAGGGCCATTAGTACACACCTATGAATCCATGTATGAAATCTATGTGTATATTTATATATATATATATATATATATATATATATATATATATATATATATATACACACACACACACACACACACACACACACACACACACACACACACACACTCACACCTCTAGGCACACCTGCATTTCTATATCTTTGTATTTGTGTGTGTATGTGTGGCCTAACTTGAAAAGCCCATGTACAGATGTCACCCAGGGGAAAACCCAGAATATGCACTATAACACATTCAGTGCAATGTTACTGTTCATTTAAAACTCACAGTGAGACTATCAGAGAAGGTATATGGATACAGTTCTGGAATAATTTTGTACAGTTAATCTAAGGGAGATGTAAATCAGTAAACTGATGTCAATAGCAGTGTAAAACCAAATAGGAATAATCAGGATTAGAATAGATATTTTTCTATTTTTTTATTTTTCCTTAATGTACATTCAGTCACAAAATGATAAAATGTGAACATCCAACATTTGCATATGGTTTATTTATTATCCAGCACAGTTTCTTAAGAAAAAACAAATTCATATCAAGTAATACGAACTAGCAAATTGTAGGCACCTGTGTATCAGTTTACACACACACACACATTTTATTTTGTTCAAGTGACTTTATAGGTTCATAGATTAGTACTAGGCTAACTGCCCTTACAAGCCATTTTAAACCTAGCCAATTATCCCTTGTGAGATTCAAACCTTATACCTTGTGTTTGTAAGGCAAACACCTTAACCATTAGGCCACCCTCCCAACCTAGACTGCTTTGGTCCTTGACCTCAGGAAGATAGGAGTAATCAAGTTAAAAACAAAAAAAATTAAAAAAAATATTTCTTTTATGTGTTAATAGTTACTAAAGCGAAGTACTGCAGATATCGGGAATGAGACAATTGTGTCGCAGTTCCTCTATCTATGCTCAGTATTGCTGTCTAGCTAATGGCTCACTGCTTAGAAATGTTACCTGCCATTCAAAGGCTGGTTTTGCTATGGTATGCAAGAGAAAAATTCTCATGACAATTGACTCAGATGTCAAATAATGGGATTTGTAAGTAAGGGGTAAATACAGTTTGTCAGTCCAAATTATGTCTGCAACACCAGAATAAGAAAATGTTGTTTAAATTTTATTTATTTATTTTTTTTTTCCCTACTGATGCATCATCAGTGTGGAATGCTAGAGGACATCAAGGTTTTGCCCAGCAACAGATGCCAGTCACATCAAACCTATAGTTATGTGAAATTAGAAAACATGAGAAAGATAACTTGTGGGTAGTATGATTTGTAATCAGGGAACAGCACAGTTCTGCTTGCATCACATCCTTCAGAAAGGGCATTGTGTGGTCTATCACACGAGGAAAATTACTAATTGGTAGTAGTCACTGGCAATTGGCGATGTTCTATAACTTATGAATTAGATAGAAAAAGGGATCGTGTTACGGCTGCATCGACTGACCCACAGGGGAGATGTAACACTTTAGTTGTAGGGTCCTTCTACTTAGGCTGCACTAATTCTACTAATGTTTCTGGGACTTTGAACCACCCATGGTTCTGGCCAAGGCAGCTTTCCTGGGACCTGCTCATCTGTATTAACAAATTATAGCAATGAGCATTTGGACTCTTTTGTCATCTCTACCATCTTATCAGCTGTATCATACCCAAAAACGGGTGAGTTGTGCTGCATCCTGATCTGAATACGTGCTGCTCATCACCCTCATTACATTGTACTACCCTGTGTATCCATTTATCAATCACCCTCTCCATAAGTTTCATGCAATATGACAGGATTTTGATGACTCTGTATGGATCACAGTGGTGGATGTCCTATTTCTTCTTGTAAACTGGCACAAAAAAAATGTCTAAGCTTGTTTCCTTCCTTCCTTTCCTGTGGGTAGTCTAGCCTGGACATAGATTTGCTGTGTCCAGGACTATTTGTAGGCTTCTAGGCCCCCAAGCCTTTCTGTGTTGGAGGGAAGCCTTCTAGCTTAATTTTGTTTCTTAGAACTAGCCAGTTTTTTGTTTCAGCACTCGTCTGTTTCTTTGAGCTCAGCACTTGTTCAGAACTTATTGTAAGCACTAAATAAACTACAAATTACTACAGCACTCAACTTTCCTCACTGTCTAGAGGAAAACAGTTTCTAGTACTTAACAAATAAGCACCTATCCAGGCATGTCTAAGGGTCAGCTCCCAGTGTTTTCTCCTGTCTACCTGATGAATCTGGGCATCTTGGGGCAATGCAGTAATTGCCTCATGTACACAGACAACCCTCTCCACCCACCACCCAACACTACAACCTGTGACAGAAGCCCTTATATAGCCAAACTGGAAGCAAAGCTCTCTTCACCCAAGACTGGACTAGACAGTCAAGAGGAGAAGGTAAACACTTGCACCACAACACACTCAGCACTTAGTCCCTCAAAACCTACACCACCAAAACACACACATTGAAACACAAAACACACACCTACATTCGCGGAGGCTCTCAGAAAAAACCTGCCCAAGCAACAGGGACCTCCAAAGCAGAAACACAAGCAACCTCCACCCCCCAACACAACCCACATTACACATAGCCCACAAACTCAGTGTGCCACTCAACCACAGCCCATAAGGCATAACAATGTACCCAACACTCTAGTCATAGGTGACCCTATAGTCAGGCACACTGATGTTCCACTCACCAGGCTAAACAAGGAGAAAGTTACTGTCAGCTGCCTGTCAGGTGCCAGGATCCGCCACATAACGCATGCACTCAGGTCACTCCACAACAAGTACAAATATGACTCTGTCATTGTCCATGTTGGTGTGAATGACCTGAGACATATTTCCTTGGACTACATGAAAAGGGACATGGATGAGCTGTCCGATCTTGTAGCCCAGGCAGGTATGCCCTAGCCCTGAGTAGCATCCTGCCATCACCCAGAATGATACCACAGTACAAGGACAAAATGACTGACTTTAACAATTGGCTAAGCTTCTGGTGTCATTCTAAGGGGATCCAGCATCTGTCTGCCTGGGATGACATGATCGACAAGCCACAATGCTTTGCCAGAGATGGCCTGCACCTGTCACCCCTGGGATTCCAGATACTGGCTAAGGCTCTAGCCATCCCTATAGTGCCTTTTTTAGGCAAGGTTCAAATGACAAATTCACCACCCTAACAGGTACAGGCAAGAATAATCTGAGGGTATTGCTACTCAATGCTAGAAGTCTAAACCTCAAAATGCACTCTCTCGAGGCACCCCTTAAAATGGAGAACATCGGCATCTGTGCAGTGACAGAGACCTGGTTCAAGGCTCCAGAGAGTACCCCTACATTGCCAGGCTATAATTCATACGACACCTTTCAGCCACCTAACCTGGACCGAAACACTAAAAGCGGAGACGTATCCATATTCATTAAGGATATTTACACCTCCAGGCTAGTTGCTCAGCATAATGCATCCGAGATTATTCAAGTGCAACTAACTCTGGGCAAGACCGCAATCCAAATTTTAGCTTGCTACAGATCCCCCACCATGCCCCAGGACTCCCACTCCTCATTTCTTAATACACTGGAAAATATTAGGGTACAACCTAACACCCTAATAATGGACGATTTCAACTACCCTACCATTAACTGACAAAACTACTCATGTACCAACTCTTGTGCTCAATGTTTTCTGGAATTCATAAATTCCAATGTCATGATCAACTTATCCACACCCCCCACCAGGGGCAGCAATATCCTAGACCTGGTTATTACCAACATGGGCAACTGGTGCTCCACACCAGCGGTCAATTCCTCGTTGATCAGATCTGACCACAAGCTAATCACCCTAGACATCCACATTCCTCCCCCACCCCCCATTAGGGAAACCACAGTAAAAGATTTCTCCACAGCCAACTTCACGCTTCTTAAGACAGAAGTGGCAAACTTCACGACACCCATGCTGATGGACAATAGAGGTATGACTGCTGAATCCTACACAAATGCACTTTATAAGCACTTACACGAGTGCATGGATCGTGCAATCCCTAACAGAACCAAGATGCTATCCTCCAAAAAAAGGAAGCCAATCTGGTGGTCCCCTGCCATAAACAAACTCTACAACAGAAAAAAGAAACTGCTGCAAAAAAGAGTAAAATCCCATGATTGGAGAAACTCCCTGGTCAGCCTCATTAAGAAGCTGAGATCCCTCATAAAATCCTCCAAAGCTAGTTAAGAAAACAAAATCGCCACTGACTCTAAAGACAACCACAAAGCATTCTATAGCTATGTCAAGAATCTCAATGGCAACACTCAGATCTGCTCTGAGTTACAGCACAATGGTACTAAATATACAGAACCAACCGATATTGCCAACATCCTGGCAGATAGGTTCAGTGCTAACTTTACCCCCCTATCATCCCCTAAAGGGCCCATCTCTATACCAGAAGAATGCAAAGTTCCTGTAATCACGGCTGCACAGGTAAAAATCACACTATCCAAAGCCAAGAACACAGCATCCATGGGACCTGACGACATCCCAGGCTGTGTTCTATATGAACTACAGAACGAACTGGCACCCCACCTAAGTACCATGTTCAATCATAGCCTCACCTCAGGCTATGTGCCCACTGAATGGCACACCGCGATGGTTATCCCACTCCACAAAGGGGGAGCCACCACAGACCCCAGAAACTACCGCCCCATTAGCCTAAGAAGCCTGGTCTGCAAGGCTATGGAACGTATCTTCATGGAACTTATAAACAATGACACTGGTAATCTCCAAACTCAGGACCCCACCCAGTTCGGGTTTGTAAAAGGTAGATCATGTCTCCTAGACCTGATAGACTTCTTTGAAGCAGTCACCAAAGGTGTAGAGGAGGGTAAGGTGGTTCACACAGCCTATCTAGATCTTGCCAAGGCTTTCGACACCATCCCCCACTCTGGAATTAGAGATAAACTCACTAAACTAGGTATAAATCCCTATGTCACAAGATGGGTTGCCAACTGGCTCACTGACAGAAACCACACTGTGAAAGTAGCAGACTCCAAATCCAACTTCAGACCAGTGTCAAGTGGAGTACCACAGGGTTCAGTCCTGGGTCCTCTCCTGTTTGGCATCTACTTCTCTGAAGTACAGGCCAACACAGAAGGTCTTTGGCTAACAAAGTTCGCAGATGACTGCAAACTAGGAGCCATAATAAAAACTCCAAAATATGTAGACATCCTACAAAAGGGCCTCGCTGAGACAGATGCCTGGTGTCAAAGCCATGGTCTCAAGCTCAGTGCCAAAAAGTGCATTGTCATCCCTTTTGGTAAAAACTCAGTACTCATGAACTACCACATAGCTGGTAGTCTACTTAACACCGAAAGTGTGATAAGAGACCTTGGGACACAGGTGGACAGTAGTCTCTCCTTTGATAATCACATCGCCACAGTAGTCAGGAAATCCTTCTATGTGGCACACCTCATCACAAAAGGTTTCTCATCCAGGAAAAAAGAGGTCATTGTTCCCCTCTACTCGTCACTCATTAGACCCATTATAGAGTACAGTGCCCCTTTTGGTATGTACCTCACAAGACATCTACAACAACTGGAAAGGCCACAGAAATACCTCACAAAGAGGATTACTGGCCTCAAAGAGATGCCCTATGCAGACCGTCTCAGAAAACTGCAGCTTTACTCCATTGCATATCGCCTACTCAGAGGCGATCTCTGCCTAACACACAAAGCTATGTCAAACCCAGAGCTTTTAGACATGCTCCACTTAAAGAAATCCCAATCCCTACGAGCTACACACTCTAGGGACCTAAACCTCGTCACCACAATAAACAGGACATGCTGGAGGGATAGATTCCTGTCCCAGAGACTTCCCATACTCTGGAACAAACTAACTATCTATATCAAACAAAGCTCCTCATTAGCACTCTTCAAGAAAAATCTTGATGATTGGATGGGAGATAGGAAATTCACCCCGGGGATCACTTCTGTGGCTCTGCTCGACAGTGGCACAGGAAAATAATTTTCTTGGGTGGTGAAAGCCAGGGTACCTTTGGCTAGGCTTATATAGGCCCTACGGCCAATAGCCTAGTACCTACCTATGAACCTATGATCATAAAGTCACCTGGCATATGCTGTTCTCTCCACACTGCTACAAGAAGCTTCTGGAGATAATTCTCTCCCGTCTCAGCAAGCATGTTTATCATATCCACTGTGACATTTACTGAGCCTGCAGCTGTACATGACGAATTTCCTTCGTGAAAGTCTTACATCTCACAGGGTGGCATCCTGTTCTTCTATTGTTGTATCCTGTATATGGGTCAGTACAGCATCTGTGGTGGTTATTGTGATTGGTAAGCTGCTGTAAGTATTCCCTCCATCTTCCTTTGATGTACTGCGGACAGGAGAGCTTGTTGTTGCTGGCACCCTTCATGAAGTGTGTCTGTTAGTCTTCTTTGTCTGTATGCATTGGCCATGCAATCTGATGTTTCTTTATGGCACCTACCAAGTCTGTTTGCATTTGCAGGTCTAGTGCCTCCAATGCCCTGTTCTGTGCTAATGCAACTCCTTTCTTGCCTTCATTATTAGTCAATCTCTATTCCTTCCTACCGTGGATGGTCATTCCAATCTCCCACTTTTGTCTGGACTCCGTATTTCTTTTGCGTAGATCCAGGACTGCTGCATTACTCCTCAAGCTTTCCTTTAGTACTTTATGGGCATACATGGCCAGGCCACAACTCATTTCTGTAGTCCTCACACATGCACTTTTAAGGTGCTGCCATTCTTCAAGCAGACGTTGTTCCACCTCTTATTGGGGTGCTGGAGGCCTGACTGATTCATTTAACTGTCATATTTTATCTTGAGGCAACTCCCTGGTCTTCACCCTGGTCTGTTTTGACCTTAGAGCCATCTTTGCACACCGTTTGCCGCTGATTTTGTCAACCACTGGTTTATTCTGTGGGACAAATGTTTCGCAGAGGATGACTGTGGAATCTGTGGTTATACTGCAGTACCCTTTCCTCACTAGGGGAAGGTTATCTGAGTTAGATATTGGGGAAGGTTATCTGAGTTAGATATTGGCCACTTGTGCACGTGGACCTGTTACTGTCTGTCTTACTGAACTATGTGTTGACTACTATCAAGCCATGATGTCCCAACCATGGGGAGCCAGGTAGTGGTGATATCTTTTTCTTTCTGTCACATTAAGTGCATTCAAGTCACTCATTATCAAAACCGATTCATGATATCCTGCTTTATACAGTAAATCCTGCAGCTGATATCGGACTGCACTCTTTGGCTCGCTATCACAACCCTGCATTGAGGCATAGTGCAGTGTTCATAATGTCAGCCTATCATTACACTGGAGTCTGATGGACATGACTCTGTCACTAAGACTGAATTGATCCCTGACTGCCTTCTGAAGCCTCTCACCACATTTCACAGATGATTTCTAGCCTGTCCTCCCCCCCGAGTAGTAGACTATGGATCCCAAGCCAAGTGCCTTGCCTGCACTACCCTTCCAATTTGTCTCCTGGAAACATTGGATGTCCATGCTCCACCTTAGCATCATGTCATTCATGTCCAAACTGCATCCTGTCAGTGAACCTACAAGCAAGTAAACCTACAAGCTAGCAAGTCATAGTTCATGTTTGGCAGGTTCATAGATTATGCATTCAGCAGTTGCTCAACACATCTACCAAAGATAACCCAGGATGGGTAACAGACTGGCCAGCCAGAAGCTTAGTGACCAGTGGCTGCTGAGTTGTATGACAGGCACAGAGACAATAGTGAGCACATACACATTTTGTGGAGTACAATAAACCTTCAGCATAACTTATGCTTTTGGTAGTGGTTGAAAAATAACAGGAGTAAGCAGAACAATTCCTGTTTTACATCTATCTTTGTTGCCAAAAAAGAAGCAAGGATGGATAGTCATATCCTGAAAGGAAGAAAGTTTTTGAAAATATATACTGAGGGGAGAAGACATTGGAAAGGTGCAGACAGTACTGTACACATGACCAAGGGTCATATAATTGTTCAAGAACTGTTAGGGAGAAATGATCACTAGTGATCACAGACTCTGCTGCTAGGTTGTTGCACATGAATTCATGGAATCTACAGTGGTACTGCAGAAGAAAGGCGTTTCCTAGGGTTGCTAGTTATGCATTACAGGTGGTCAGTATGCTCAAATACACAGCATTGGGTTTCAAGTCTTATAACATTTTCCGGGTAAGGTATGTATGTCTATGTATTCATTGTCTGGAAGAAGAATTTTGCACTGTGTGTATGCCTGGCACTTTACATTGTGCTGTGAAGTGTACCGGGAAGACAGAGAGAGATACTGTTATGTGGCCTGATGCTGACATAAGGCGAGTTAGGATGACTGCACTTTAGTATTTTTCTCATTCGTGTAAAATTGCCACAGTATGGTGTGAACTATAGTTAGTGTCACCCAAAATGCCTGCGATCCAAGATGGTCACTTGCCGTATGTTATGACTTTCATAAACAGTTTGGTACACCTGTAAGGATACCAGTATTCTGAAGTCAGATGGTGTAGTGGAATACTGATTTCACAAATATGGCTGTACATTTGATTTGAGCTACTTTCTGGTGGCATGCTTATGCCCAGATGTAACTGCCTGGTGACACAAGAACTTTGTAATTAATGTGTTATTTTTTCTTTGGTTTAAAAAACTGGTTTACTAAATGATCCAGCTCTTACCTCATCTGATTCTATTGTTGGGATTCCTGTGAATATGCTAAGCCACTGTCTGTGACATAGGGTTCCCATGCATATGCATCACACCTTCATCTTCTGTTGCTGAACAGTCAGATAAAGTTATTCACTGAGGAGTTGTGATGTCTGCATGATTGATTCATCTCCTCAGCATGACACCTGTCAACTCAACTTGCCCCTTCCTGTACTGAAAACCATACTCTTTGTTATTCATCAGGCTTCACAGGTTATGCACTTGTAGATGCTAAGATAGCTGAAATGTGTGTTAACATAATTGCTCTGGATTCTAATTTTAGAGAATTTCTTACTTTTGTTGTTATGCATTTTTGTGGCCATGGGCTTGAATGTACTTTGATTTTTCAGCTCAGCTATTTATAACCTAAAGTTTGCCCATTGCATCCCTTTTTTTTTAAGACTTAGACCATGCCTGTGAGACATATTGAGTTGGAGTTTGTGTATAATCCTACAGACTGTTCTTCACAGCTCATTTGCTTTGTTGATGTTCCTGGGGAAAAGGGGCCTCTCATGCTTGATCCCTGCTGTAAGAACTAAATTCAAATGATTGAATTGCAACAGTCATAATTACACAAAAATGACTGTTGTGCAAAACATATTCTTAGAGGTAGTCTGGTTTATCTAGCTTCTTGGGGAAATGTTACATTCAGTATACTGATGAATAGAACAGCATGTTATGGCAGCCTGGAAAAGGAAACAATTTTGAGACAGAGAAAGAACAATATGTGCAATGTTTGGAACAGTGAGAGTAGGCAGTGCATAACATGAAGTAAAGAATAATTCAGTTGCTTGAAAAATGTCATACCCGAAATGCATATGTGCACACAAAAGCAGTAGCAGCTACAAGTAGAAGGACACATCAGTGATATGCCTATGGGATAAAATACAGAATACTGGAAATCTCTGTAAAACAAATAAGAATATTCATAATGATCAGGGTATGCTTTGGCAGTCATAGCTAAAGCTGTCAGTGGCTGAGATTAACTGTTATCTGTATATGTCACAGGCATGTTTAGGGGAATACTTAAGACACCTTTACATTAAGGATTACTAACAGCCTATTTGTACCTTGACTTACTGTGAAAGTGTTATTCAGATGAAAGCAGTAAAGAGAGAGGTGAGGGAACAGTTTTAGAGGTGCACCAGGCTGACTGAAAGCAACTCTGTTTGATGTGTACTGTCATTCAAATTAGCTGAACCTAACAGGGCAGGAAATGTGAAACTCTTGCTGGCTGAGAGTGGGAATATGGGAGGAGTAATTTGAGAAGGAACAGAAGCAGATCAAAGTTGAATGCCTAAAAAAGTCTGTTTTCTCAGCAATGAGCTGCTAGTTCTGTAACCTTTTTTCACAGAATGTGTAAAACAACAGCAGGAAACACATTTGTAAGAGGCACTGCATGACAGTAAATGATACTTTTACTGAGGCCTCTCAAAGCTAGCTGCTGTTCTGTGCTCTTCCATTCTAAGTGAATGGAACTGCCATATCACAGCCCACCTATGGGCATTGTAATCTCAGAAACAGTGGACTCACAGTGTATCACAGGGAAGATTTTTCTTTAGAATGAAACAAACTCTCATCAAGATGTCTGCCCCCAGGAGGTTAGTCGGGTGCAAACTGAATACAATTACTAGTGACTACTACTGTCTGGTACATACAGGTTAGTAATGAGCCAAACTTAGGAAAAGTTATACAATATATCTTTTTAACATGTTTTCTCGTAGTTGTCCTTTAATATTTAGAAGAACACGCTTAGGGACAAAAGGAAGTAAAACAATGTTTGTTATTATTAGTATTTGTATAAGATATTTTATGATATAAATTGCAAGGTACATTGTAAAACAGTTTTATATTGTGTGCAGTGAGGGATGTTTTTAATATGAGGGTGCTCTTTTCATTGACTATTGTATGTGCTAAAAATATTAAAGTAAACAAATACTTTTTAGTTATAAAGAAATGGAAACTTCTGTTTAACAGTATTTTAAAAGGTGAGGAAGCATCAACATCTTGGAAGAAAGCTCTGCTGGCTATACTACCCAAAGAGGATAAAGACCCATCAGACCCAGCTTCATATAGACCCAGTTAAATTTTAAACCATGTTTATAAAGTGGTGACACAAAAAATGAGCCACCAAGCAGAAGAAATTACAACAAGATCTACTAGACTTTCAGAATGGTGCGGTTTTTGCTTGGCCAAGAGAACACACTAACACATCAGTAAGTTCGCAATCTACCTCTAACAGGCAAGACAACACCAGTGACTCTTCTGGCACACTAGATGGTGCTGTTGGCTTATCTGATTCGACGAATGCTCCAGTAGCTAGTGGGGCTAATCAAACAGCTTGCGTTACATCGTAACAAGCGGGTACTGCTGTCCCGTCCGTGAATCTTAGTGATAATCATTCCTGGCCAGCCATAAAAACTTGAACAGAAGTAACAACCTCTGGAACAGGTTTAACCACAATGGGAACGTCCTCTCATTTTAGCAGGGGCGTCGAACAAAATTTAATTTCCATTAACAAATCCCCTTCCAATCAAGATGAGGAGCAGGAGTCAGGGGAGAAAAGGCAGGTTGCAATGTCTTCAGAGCAAGGACAGCACGCAATCAACAGTGAAACGACGGAAACACTGTATCAAGGTTTGGTTTTTAACATTTCCTCAACAGTACTTAATTCAGCTCAATTATCCTTACTGAATAAAGGGTTATCCTTTATTCCAGCCAGGGGAGCAGAACCAGCTGAACTGCTTAAAGATTTGAGACTCTTGGGTAGATCGCTGACTTTAAAAACTGTCTTTAAAAGTAACTCTCAACACAATTTAACTGAGTTTAAGAAATCTGACTTTAAAAACTGTCTTTAAAAGTAACTCTTAATACAATTTAACTGAGTTTAAGAAACCTAGTACTTATATCTGTCAACCTCACCCTATGGTAGAAGCATTCATTACACTATGTGAGAAGCAGTTTAGGGAACTGTTTAATAATTATTCCAAACCCCATTTTTGCAATATGTGTCAGCAGAGGATTCTGCAGCCCTAACTGAAATGAAGAACATACATTCAACAGAGGTTAGGCCTGCAAATAAAGGTGGCAGTATTGTAGTGCTTGCTAGAGATCTTTATTTAACACAAACAAGAAAGTTACTATATGATGAAGCGACTTATTTATGTGTCTCTAGAATCACTGTTACTGCTATAATGGAGAAAGTGTAATTTTTAATGTTTGATTTGCTTATGACTGGTCTTAATTCTGAGAGTCTCTAATTATTTCAATGTAGAATACCCCTTCATTCCCACTGTATATGAACTTCCTAAAATACATAAGAACTTAGAGTGGCCACACATGAGACCTATTGTTTCTGGTAATGGTTGGAGCACAGAGCCACTATCTATCTTTGTTGAGAAAAATTTACATCCACTTTTAGATGAATGTGACACAGTGTTGAAGGACACTAGTCCTTTTTATCTAGACTGTATGACAAAGTATCCAACCTATCTAGAGATTACATCCTTGTCACTGTTGACATTGAATCACTGTTCACAGTGATTCCTAATAACTGGGAAGTAGAAAATATTACAGACTTCTTGAATGATAGGAAATGATTTACCAATGAGAGAGTGAATTTACTTTACTTATTGCTAGAGGCTGTACTGGAAAACAATGTTTTCATTTTTGATAATGAATTATTTTTACAGAAGTTTGGCGTGGCTATGGGCACAGCATGCCAATAGCTACGCCAGCCTTGCACTAGTACAGTGGGAGAGATTGTTTCTGTTGCAAAATAATACCTACCTTGAGAACATAGTTTGGTATCTACGTTTTGTTAATGACATGTTTTTACTTTGGCATGGTTCCTCAGAAACTCTAGAAGAATTTGTAAACTATTTGCATGGTCCCACTTATTTTTTTGAGATTCACCTGTAAACACTCTGATGTAGAGATGGAGATGGAATTCTTAGATGTAAATATTAATAAAGGAGATCATAGTAAGGTGTACACTAGCGTTTATAAGAAACCCATCAGGAAGAACAATTTTCTCCATAAAAACAGCATGCATCCTAAGCATGTCACATGGAATGTTTTAAAAGGGCAAATCTTTAGAGTAATGAGATTGCACAATAATGACACCCAATTGGCTTTAGCACTTGACTCCCTTAAATGTGATTTCCTAGCAAGAGGCTACAAAGAAACATAAATTGACTCCCACATTAATGTTGCATGGGAAGAAAGGGGAAGGAGATGTAGAGCCTACTTTAATAATCATACTTTATCTTATACACCTATACAGCGTCAGCTGCAAGAGACACCTTCAGGATTTCTTTACCTTATTCTAGTGACATCAGCAAATACTGTGATAGTATAAAAAACAATTGGAACATCTTACACACCTCACTTTGCCTTTAAGAATAAATCCTTGAAGAAGCATTTATGTTACATGCCACAGTCCTGTACCAAAGGACCTCAATCCAACAGGCTAGGAACTTTCTCCTGTAGATCTTGCTCAGCCTGTAAGTATATATTTACAGGCTCAGTCTATATACACCCACATGTCAATTTTAAAATTGAGCTCAGTTTTTATTCTGATTATAGAACCTCTAACATTGTTTATTTCGCTAGCTGTCAGGTCTGTCATGCCTTTTCTATAGGCAAAACCATTAGGCCGTTAAAGGACAGAATCCTTGAACATTACAGGGATATTAGGAATCAGAAAGACACCAATGCTCTAGCACAGCATGTTGGCTTGCATGGCTCAGAACACTCCTTTAAGTTTTTTGTACTTCAGGCTTTAGATGTGGGGATTAGAGGAGGTGACATATCTAATCAAACTGAAAAAGCAGAGCAACAATGGATTTTGCTTCTTAATGCAGAGAAATTGCCTGGACTGAATGGGGTATTCAGCCTTAAACCATTTTTGAGAGCACGTCCACTCAGGCATTAATGTTTTTTAAGTTTTTCTTTTATTTCTTATTTTATACATATACATTTAGCATATAAATTTTTTTTTATGTGTATACCTTTTATTGTTAAGTACTTATACTCGGTGTTAACAGCTGATTGGTTATGCTTCCTTTTCAAACTTATGTGTTTTAACAGATTTTTAGTCTGATAAAGCAATAGTGTTATCGCAAAAGCTCTTACTTTTATTTGTTTTTATAAATTTATTAAATTATTACTTTTGCCTAGCCGTGTTGGTTCGGTACTTGCCTTCATTTATTGTTTATACATGCTTATAAAGCGTTTGTGTTTATACTAGTTAACAAAATGTCAAAGGTGTTGCCAAATTTGATATATATGGATCAATGTGGTTTTGCAGAGGGAAGGCAAACATTTGAGAACATTACTAAAACAATGATGATCTAGAGGGAGGCAGAATGTAAGAATATATCTCTTTTTTTGGTGGATCTTGATGCAGAGAATGCATTTGACAGAGTAACCTGTGATTTTACAAGTAAGGCAATGGAAGCTTTTGTATTCCTTATTTCAATAATATGGTTAATTAGGAGGATACAAGAAGGATCCAAGACAATAAATAAAGTGGGAGGGTTGATTCCTCTCCAATAAACCAGGCAGGAATGCTCTCTTTCCCTTTGTTACTTGCTATATATGTAGAAGGGTCTATATTACATTGTCAAAATCTTTCATCGACGGCTTATTCACTGACACCTAGCCATCAAAACTAACTTCAGTGAACATCAAAATTTTTTACAAGGTAAGTAACCAATTGACCAACACCACAACTTTGACATTTTCCCCACCATAGTGCGATCTCAGAGTTGGTATATATAGTCGGGGTGTGTGTATGGGCGGGCGGATTTAGTGTGATGTGTGTTTCGGTGGGGTAGTGACCAATTGGTTACTTACCCTGTAAAAAATGTTGATGTTCTCTGAAGTCAGTTTCAATAGATAGGAGTTGATGAATAAGCCGTCGATGAAAGATTTCAACAATCTAATACAGACTCATGTAGAGCCAATGGCAAAAAATAAATACATAAATAAAAATTAAAAATAAGGGACTCAGAAATTCAATGAATGATATCAAGAAAAGTCGGCTTTTTTTTGCTCATGATATTCTTTTGTACTTGATAAAGCCAGAAAATCCAGGATCTGAATTGCCTTATTAAGTTTTATTTTGTTGCCGGTTCAAAAGCAATAATTAGAAAATAAAAATCAAAGTCTAAACCAAGTCTATTTGAAGTACTGAATATTGTAAAAGAGATAAACAAGCTGGTGGCAGGATCTTTAAAAACAGATGGAGCAAATTACATGAAAATTAATGGAGTTTGTGCAAAATAATGTTCAGGATGACGCGTGAGGTTTAAGGGGAAGGAAGGAATTGAGCAATTTATATAATATTGTAATTATATCAGTTATAAAGAAAGAAATAATGTATATAAATGGGAAAAATTAATATGGTTTGTTTTCTTTTCTATAAAGGTATGTGTGCATATGTCTTAATTGATAACTGAATACAGGTTTTAATTTTAAAAAATAAATACTTCACTGGCTACTCTTAAATTAATATGGCATATCGTGCACTGTTATATTTGAAAAAAAACACCTGCAAAGGAATTCAATTCTCTCAGTATCAAGCTTTCAGTAACTTTAACAGAACTGCTTGCCAATTCCCCCATAAATATTAATCAGGATGTTTCTCATACAAATGCCTTGGAACACATTCCTCACTCATTTCCTGACTGACTTCCTGCACCTGTAGACATATATCATCAGCAACTGCTGGTACTTGTTTTTTGGGAAAAAAAATATCTTTATAAATATAACAAAATGCTCTTTTCAAATACTACAGATCTACAATTTTTCATGCTTTTCATTTCCTAACCAGTTTGCATAGTGAAAAAAGCTCACTTGTTTGCAATGTAAATTGAGAACATTAGTCTATACTTCAACCTCTATAGAAGCAGGGAAAGCTATTATATTTTAATACACATACATTATGATCAGTACACATTTACATCCCCCAGAAGCCCCAGATCTCATCATTACAATGCTCATATCCAGCCTGCATCTTGTTACAGTATATATCCTGTGTACTTTATAATCAAGAAATAGTACATACCTACTTTAATATCACTAGCATAAACTGTCACTAATAAGGCTCCCCTCTACCACCTCACACTGAAAATACCTCTGCATACTACAGAGAACTACTTTCAATATAATTGGGAGTTGTTTACTTACCATAGCTTGGTATCTGTGTTGTCCATTTTCATTCTTCCTCGCTGCTGGGTCTTGGATATGACATCAGATCTGACTTGGCTGCATTTCCAAGACTTATGATCCAAGTCTCGAGTTCCTGCCTCTCCCATAATGAATCATACATTTTCCAACCCCTCAGATCGAGTTTGCTGCCCCATATACAGAAAAATAGTAATACACAAAATTACAAGCCATTCAGGACCCAAACTAGGAACCTATGGGTTCTGTAACAACCTCTAGGTAACTTCTCCGAAGACCATACCGGGGAAGGGTCTATATCACTTTGTTGAAACGGCAGAAGTTCGAACACCATATGTTCGAACTTCTAACCTCGAAGTGCAAAACCATCAAAAGCTTAGAACAGCGATTTTTTTCCCCAGGGGAAAGAAATCGCTGTTCCAAGAAACACACACACAACACAAGCACACCAAAAAACAGCAATCCACACAAACACACACACACTTAAAATCCTACACCTAACCCTACGCTAAACTGTACATACACTACTATCTATCCACTTACCTTAACCCAAACCCTAACCCTAAGGTCCGTCACTATCGCACACTCACCTGACCGATGCCCTAACCCTAACTCACCTATCACGCCCTAACCCTAAAGTCTGTCACTATCGCACACCCACCTCACCCGCGCCCTAACTCACCTAACCTGTGCCCTAACCCTAACATCCACACAATCGCACACTTACCTGACCCCGACCCGTAACTTTCCACCACAGTGCTGAAAATTGCGAAGCCACAGAAACGGCCTACCGAATTCTTTCCCTGGGAAAGAATTTGGTGTTCCGTGGCTTCGCGATAATCAGTTTTCGAACTTCACAGTTCAAACATATGGTGTTCGAACTGCTGAAGTTTCGACGAACTGATAGGAAACCACCGGGGAAGGATGGGAGGGATGAGAGGAATAATGAAAATGGACAACACAGATACGAAGTTATGGTTAGCACATAACTCCTAAATTTGATGTTGTCCTTTTCATTCTTTCTCACTGCTGGGTCAGAGTCCTCAGCTACATAACTCCTGCGTGGCCCTCATGGAAGAATATGCCAGAGCACTGTCAAACCAAAAATGCCCTGCTTCTGGAGACAATGTCCAATTTGTAGTGTGAGACAAATGTATGAGACTTAGCCCAAGTGGCTGCAGCACAGATTTCATCAATCAATGCTCTAGATGAAAATGCAGATGAAGTAGCCATAGATCTGGTAGAATGGGATTTTAGAGGGCGAGGCAATTCAAAACCCTTGTGGGGGTAAATGAGAGAAATGCAGCTTGTAATCCAATTAGCCAGGGTAATTCTGTAAACTGCTTGACTCAAACGATTTGGAGAGAAGGAAATGAACAAATGGTCAGACTTTCTGTGCTTTGTTTTTCTGTGAAGGTAGAAACGTAACTGTCTATAAACATTGAGAAGGTGCAACATGTATTCTTCTTTATTGGAAAAATTGGGGAAGAAAACAGGAAATTGAACTGATTGATAATGTTTGCTTCTGTGGCAACTTTAGACATAAAGGAAGGGTTAGTTCACATGGAAACCATGTCCTTGTGGAAAATGAAGTAAGGAGGTTTGGCTGAAAGGGCCTGAAGTTCAGATACTCTCTTAGTTAAAGTGATGGCCACGAGAAGGACAGTTTTCCAGGAAAGATATTTCAAGTCACAACTGCTAGCTGGTTCAAATGGCTTCTGAATAAGGCCCTGAGGAACAATAGTCAGGTCTCATGGGGGCAAAGGTGTCCTTTATTGGAGGCCTGAGTAAAAATATATCCTTCATGAAAGCTTTACACAATCCTGAAGAAGAAAGAGAAGATGACCACTCTCCCATATGGAAATTAGAAATGGCAGCTAGTTGTAGTTTTATAGTAAAGAAACTGGCCCTTTCTTGAAAAAGAGAACTCAGAAGAAGGAGAATAGCTAAAGTAAGTGCCAAGAACGGCTCAATATTCTCCTTAGAGGCTCATATGAAGACCCTTTTCCATTTACTGCTATAAACCTTTTTTGTACAGGCCTTCTAGGAAGCCAGAATTATGTCACAGACCTGGGAAGCTAGTCTGGACTTTCTTACAATTGCTGGAAGTGGAAGAACCATGCGGTCAGTCTGAGGGTGTGGAGGATGGGGTGCTGGTGTTCCGAAGGATGAGAAATTAAGATCCTGACTGGAATCTGATATCCATGGCGGATACTTGAGATGAGACCATAGGAAGGGGAACCACACCTAACGAGGCCAAAAGAGGGCAATAAGGATTACTGAACTCTTCTACCTGATGGCTTTCTCAAGGAATTTCGGAATCAGTGGCAGAGGAGGGTCAGCATGAAGGAGACCAGGGGACCAATCATGGACTACAGCATCCCTCTGACTCCCCCTTTGGGGGTATCTTAGCAAAGTACTTGCTGCATTTGTTGTTCAGGGGAAAAGCAAAAAGGTTTCAACAAAGTCGACACCAATGTCTGAAAATCTTGTTCGCTGTTGAAAGATTGAGAGACGACTTGTGACAAGTCAGAATGGATCTGCTGAGTCTGTCTGCCAGTGTGTAAGCTTTCCCCAGTAGGTGTGCTGCAATCAGAAAGTGGTATGAAGAGATCACCCACTCGCAAACCCTCATGGCCTCTCTGCAAAAAGGGTAAGATTGCATTCCTCCTTGTTTGTTGATGTACCAGACTACTGACATGTTGTCTGTGTGAATTGCAATCACCC
This sequence comes from Protopterus annectens, assembly GCF_019279795.1. Taxonomy (NCBI): domain Eukaryota; kingdom Metazoa; phylum Chordata; order Ceratodontiformes; family Protopteridae; genus Protopterus; species Protopterus annectens. The sequence goes on along the minus strand of NC_056741.1, from coordinate 642,435,048 downwards.
CTAGAGGGTGGCAATCCTGAAAGACTTGCAATGTTAAAAGAACTGACCTCATTTCTAGGACATTGATATGCAACTTGGTCTCGGTGGGTGACTATGTGCCTTAGATCATTTTTCCCTAATAATGCCCCCCCCACCCCAACTGGGACACATCCTTGGCCACTGTGGCTATGGGGGGGAAAGAGAATGGCCTGCCCATAAACAGATAATTTGACTGCATCCACCACTGGAGATAGTGTCTGCAGACTGAAGTCAATTTTATAGGAACAGAAAGAGACTGGCAGAGAATGCACCACTGAACAGCCAGTGTCCACTGCAGAACTTCAAAAAATACAATCAATAAATACACATGATCTATGATGTCACATGACATAATTTGTTTTTCTTTTAAGGAAAGCAATGAACAACTTCCTGTCATTCAAACCAGGTGGATGGCAAGCATTCAGTTTTACTTGCCATTCATACTCCTTCCAACTGAATTCTTCTACTGCATCAACATTTTTATCTGCTTCCGAAACTTCATCCAAAACACAAATTTTTTGAAACACATTATACAGACTGAAGAAGTCCTTGGTGGATGAAAGCTCTTACTGTGGATGTGTTGAATTAAAAGTTTTGTCATCATTTTGTGGCTCTAGTTCGGTTTAATTTATTTACTTTAAGGTGAAGGACAAAAGGGAATGTAGTAACCTCTGGATATTATTTTTAGCACACAGGCATTGTTTGTTATATTTGTCCAGGCATCTAGGTGCAGAGATAGATGACCCCCAACTACCTCCAGAGACGGACATTCAGTCAGCATTTCAGGAGTCCTGATAGGGCTTATTGGGAAAACGTTCCCTGAAGCCCTGATTTTGCAGAGCCCCCTGCCTCTAGGGTAATGCCTACCACTGAAACCTCCCCCTCTGCCTCTGGAGGAAGTATCCCCACATGGATCCTGGAAAGGTCCTTGAGGTCTCCTGAACCAAGTTTTCTTCACACTTCGCTGATTCCTTGAGAAGGTTCTCTGAGGGGTGGAAAACTTGATCTCCATGGCAGACAAGGTCTTTCCTTCTTGCTCATTGTGGGTAAAAGTTGCTTGTTGCTTTCACTGATGGTCCAAGCAAGGAGGAACCATCAAGTAGGGCATTAATGAAAGACGCTTTGAAGGGTTCCATGAAATCACAAAACCTCATCCAGGCTTGTCTACTAATGGCTACGCTCGTGATGTACCTTCTGCAGTACGCGAGATCAAGCTCATCGAGAAATTAATAAGGGAAGACTGAGTGGCCAACTGGGGGGAAAACTTATTCAGGTCCCCTTCCAACAAGGTCTCAGCAAGAAAGTTGGTTAGTTCTTTAACAAGATCTCTCTGCAAACGTGTAAAGTGTGCCAAAAAATGTAATGACCTCAGTGTGAAGGTAGCTGAGGCATAAACATGCTTTCCATATGTGTCCAATACCTGAGGCACCTTGTTTTGGAGATGGACAGTGGAGCTTTGTTCAGCTAGCTCTTTTTTTGTGGCTGCTGACACAACAATGGCATCAAATGGAATTCCTTTGCTCCAATGTAAACAGTCAGAAGGGGGACTGAGGAACCTATCAGGACATTTAGGGATCAGTTCGCCTCTGTCTTGCTCCTTCCAAGCCCGGCAGGAAACTAAGTCTATGAGTTTGTCTGCCTGATGGTGTCACCCAGGATGTAGACGGGCTCGCCCCAAGAGCCTCCAGGAACACTGACTCCTTAGAAGGAGGAGGTTGGGAGGACCAGCCACCTTTTTGCTTAAGGAGGTCAAGGATGTCTCTATACAAACATACATACATACAAATATTTCAAGCACAGGCATTAATGCCCTTCTAGCTTACCAATATACTAAAACACTTGTTTCCATAATAAGTATCCAGGCTGTTCTTAAAAAAATATCTAAACTAGTACTTGCTTTAATGTAGTTTGGTAGTCTCTTCCATGCATCAGCTACTCTTTTAGAGAACTAATTAGTATACTTCTCATTCCTACAGAATCTCCTACATAGGTTGTCTGATGAGTCTCTAGTACGTTTTGTTAACCCGAAACATTCCCAGAGGTAGTTGTCACTAAATGCCCTATATACCCGAATAAGATCTCCTCTTAGATATCTGTAAGAGACACTGTACAATTCAGATATTTTAGTCTTTCATAATAACTTAAATTTTCACATCCATGGATACCCTTGGTATATTTCCGTTGTACTCTTTTTAGTTTACTCATGCTTGTTTTCTTATAGGGTTTCCATATTGTTATTCTATACTCAAGTTTAGGTCTAATGTAACTAACAAACAATTACTTCATTACTTTTGATTTCCTAGACATTATAAATCTTTTTATACAACCTATAGTTCTATAACTATCATTAATCAATTGGTTGATATGATTAGAAAAACTCATAGCTGAATCTACCCATATACCCAGGTCCTTAAATGAGTCTACAGTTTCAAACACTGTGTGCTGTATTAAATATTCGCCTTTCAATTTATGCCTACCAAATCTCATATACTTAGTTTTTGATGTATTTATCAGCATATTATTCTCCTGTGCCCAAATGATCAATTTAGTCAAGTTATTTTGCAGACATGTCTTATCTGTAACGCATATAATCAGTTTATACAGTTTCAGGTCATCTACATATAGACTGCAGATCACCTCAGATGAAAACGTTAGGTCTGAAATATACAATCTAAACAAGTAAGGGCCTAGGACAGAGCCCTGTGGGACACCCTAACTGTAACCAAGGATTTCGCCTGTCCAGTTGCTGTATGATACTTGCCATGACCTATCTCTAAGTCAGACAGCTATCCGTTTTATCAAGAGTACATCAGTACTTAGTTATACTAATTTACTGATCAGTGTTGTGTGTCAAAGGAGACGTCTTCGGGTGATGACCTGGAAAATCCTTCCCCTCATCAAAATTGGTGTTCTCAGTCAGGGATTCCAAAAATAAGTCTAACAGTCTCTTCTTGCACTTTTTCCTTGCAAGGGACCTCCTCTGTGGGGTGTTCATGGGAGGTATCAGAAGAAAGAGGAATCCCTTGTGGGGAGACAGACTGGAGGCCTTGTGGGGAAGGCTGACTTATGGCAGGATGGATGGGCTCAATGTTCAGCTCAGGCGAAGGGTGGGAAGGATCCTGGATTCAAGGATACAGTTCTATAACTCTAGAAAAAAACTTTTTTCTGACCTGGAAGGCCAACAGACACAGAAAAAGCCCCCCCCCCCCCCTCAGAGCCAGAACCACTGCAGGAGAAAGAATGAAGCCTGCCATGGATCTGAGACCTCCAGACAGAATTGGACCTGAACTATTGAATGCTGAGGCCCCCAGGGGAAGGGACTGATCCGACAATATCAGAGCCATAGCCAATACCCCGGAGCCAGCACCAACATCTCACATCCAAGACCTGCTCTGATCCAACAAAAATGGAGCAAGGCTGGTCAGACACACAGAAGGAGTCGAGAAAATAAGTTTCCTCAGCTCTCCAACATCGACTCTCTCAGGGCACATGGATCCTGGGGTTCCAAAACCACGAGTCAGATTTGAGAGGAAACTTGCAATACAGATGTCAGAACTCTCAAGGATCCAAGATGGGAAGGAGATAACAAACCCCCCATCTGAATCTGAGCCTTGAGGAAATGCTGCATCATCCTGTCCATATCTGCTCTGAAAAAACTCTGAGAAGACCTAGAAGAAGAAGATGCTGAAAAATGCCTTGATTTTACTGGTGATTGTAGGATCCAAGAGGGAGGGAGCTGGAATGGAAAGTTTGCGTGAGGTACCACTGTACGGCTCCAAACCTGCTGATCTGAAACCTTAGGATCCAAGGTTGTCTTACTCAGAGTGGAGGAACCCGAAATCAAAATTGTACCAGTCAGATCCGATGGGGCCCTCAGATCCAAAGAAGATTTAGTCATGCTCAGATCCAATAGAACTGTCAGATCCGAAGAATATTTAGACTTGTTCGGATCCAAAGCTGTTGTATGCGAAAAAACTTTGATAAATCTAGGCGAAAGTTAAACAGACTTTTTAAGAAAATTTTATAAAGGAAAGTAAGCAATACTCCTGAACAAAATGTAAGCACTTATCTACACAAAAACACTCAAAATGCACGTACTATGTCTGGATACGATGGCGGCAAACGAGATCTGATGGGTTAGAGAAGGTATGGGGCATTATGGGAGAGGCAGAATCTCGAGACTTGGATCGTAGGTCTTGGAAATGTGGCCAAGTCGGATCTGATGTCAAATCCAAGACCCAGCAGTGAGGAAGAATGAAAAGGGCAACATCAGATCATGCAGTTTAATTCAAGACATTCGTTATAAATATTTTACTAAGAACAAATATATGTTTTATTACTTATGGTTATATCTTCAATTCCTTGACTGTGAGAGATAAAAATGGCTTCCCAGGCCAATGATAATCACAAAGCATTTTTAAGTTAAGTCCACAAACATAAAGGCAATAGGGCAACAATGTGCTGAACTAATTATAAATGGAGGCACCTATACTGAGTTAGAAGATATAAGAAATCTATTGGCCAACAAATTATCTCCAATTTTACACCCTCGACATCTCTCAGGAAATACCCTCAACTATAACTTTCCCAACTATCACTAGAGAACAGGTCCTCAATGCACTTTCCAAGGCCAAGAATGATGTATCAGTAGTCCCTGATAATATTCTACAATACCTCCTTATTAGTATGAAATATGTTCTATCAGGATGACTAGAATTCCTATTTAACCATAGACTTCAGACAGGCTTTGTGCCAAGTGAATACAGGAATGCAGTTGTCACCCATCTGCACAAGGGTGGGCCATCTACAGGCATAGGTAACTACAGACTCATAAGTCTGACTAGTCTTATATGCAAAGCCCTGAAAATAATTAGCATGGAGGGGATAAACAATGACAGAGGAAACCTTGTGACACAGGATCCAATCCAGTTTGATTTTGTCAAGGGCAAGGTCATGCCCACTCAACCTAGTGGACTTCTTCAAAAGGTCACCAAAGCAATGGATGAAGGTTATATGGTGCATCCTGTCAACCTTAACCTGGCCAAGGCATTTGACCCACTCAGGCATTGTGGACAAACTCACAAAATTGTGTGCGAACCCCTGTATCATCCACTGATTATGATCCAAAAAGTTAGGATACAGGAGTCTACCTCCACAAAGGGGCCAGTCGCTGGCACAGTCCCTAAGGGCTTGGTGTTGGGGACACTCTTTTTTGGCATTTGTTTCTCTGAAGTCAACTCCAATGTCAACAGCCTCTGGCTGACCATATCTGTAGATGACTGCAAACTAGGCACAGTCACAGAATCACTCAGTGACACAAATTCCCTCCAAGAAGGCCTGATACAGGCTAATAACTGGTACCAGAGCCAACGTCTAAAACCTCAATACCAAGAAATGTATAACAGCATCTTTTGGGAAGCTGGCTAATCCTGGAAACTACCACACTGATAATACATCCCAAACAGTTAGACCCAGTGGTCAGCGATTTGGGAACACATGTAAACAGTAAATGTGTCTATGACAGTAAGAAAATCCTATATTGTGCAACTTACAAACAAGGGTATGGCATCTAGGTCGAAGGACTTGACCCAGTTCAGAAGTACCCTGAAAAAGTAGATGGAGAAAAGGAAGTTTATCCCTGATCTGGAATATGTGTCTCTGGTAACCAAAGGCAACCTAAAAATGCTTGAACACCCATACCAAAACCTGAATATATTCCTTAACTTAACACTAGGGTATCAAAACTTTTCAGATACATTTGGGAAGCATGGCTAGGTTTAAAAAGTGCCCTGTGGGAATTATGCTTTAGAGTCCTCCCACCAATTTAACATAGTCAACAAAATTCCAATCTTTTTAGCAACTTCTTGCAGAAGCACAGTTCTTATTTCCAAACTGTATCTTACTGAATTGACATTTTACAATTTTTCCATTTCCCTCTTTCACATTATTGTCTGTTTTCTTCTTCATTACCTTGACCACCTAAAACTGGTCTCAGGTTCAGGATCAAGGTACACCTGATTTTACTAGTCAGTTACTGTGCTTCTTTTCTGTTACTCAATCATTTTCCATTGGATTAATGGAAAAAGCTTCACTGGCATATTCTTTCTATGGACTTTCCTACTGTCAGAAGAATGAGAAGCAGGGTCCCATTCATCTTGCAGCATAACCTTTTTTATTCCCTCTTTAGCCTGTCTGCATTCAAGAAAGTGTTTGATCCTCTAATTAAAAATATTCCCAAAATAGCTGGATATAGCAGCTTGAATCTCAACACCTGCCTCTCTCCATTCTTTGAACACAAACCAGTAAGAGAACACAAAACTCCAAAAACTGGTTGCAGAAAGGAAGGCACCAAACACAGAATGTAAGAACAAGCAGTTTATTCCAAATGAAGTGCTTTTTGTCACAGTAAATACTGCAACTTCTTCAGATAAGTAAAACATTGGGCACATGCCCTTAAGTAGTCTGTGAGAAATAGTTGAATGGTTAAATAATTAACCAGTGATAATTAATCAATTAATTTTTCTTGGCAACTGAATAGAAACCAGTACTCATGAAAACAACAACTTCTAAACACTACAAGAGTATCTCAGACAAATACACACAACCCACATGCAAAAACTCAACCCCTAACCCTACAGAAAAAACATTAATGAATGTTCTTATATACCATAAAATACCTACAAAGATAATTATACCATAAAATACCTACAAAGATAATTATACTTTATAAATACAAAATAATCTAAAATACTAAAATAACATGGTGGAACCATGTTCATTCATTTCTATTATTTAAAATCTTGTATGAAATTAGTTCAAACTTTTCATAAATTCTGTACATAAAACCCTATCTAGTAAGGCTTTTTAATTTAATTAATGGAAAAAGTTTCACTGGCATATTCTTTCTATGGACTTTCCTACTGTCAGAAGAATGAGAAACAGGGTCCCATTCATCTTGCAGTCTAACCTTTTTTATTCCCTCTTAAGCCTTTCTGCACTCAAGAAAGTGTTTGATCCTCTAATTAAAAAATATTCCCAAACAGCTGGATATAGCAGCTTGAATCTCAACACCTGCCTCTCTCCATTCTTTGACTGCAGGAATACACTTGCTTCTCTTCTGTATTGTGCATAGCCTATCCTCATTCAAAAAAGTCCTTGATATTCCAAGAAAAAATATTCTAAAAATAGCTGAATATGGCAACTTGAATCTCACATCTTACTCTGTCCATCCCATGACTGTAGAAATAAACTCACTTCTTTTCTGCCTTGTATGTACTAAATAATAATTTTTTGCAAACACCCTGATGTCCTCAATTGTTTATACTTTCCCTTCTGCCACACTTTTGTCAGGATGAGCTTATTCTGCTGATATTAATGTATCTTTACTTCTATAGGTCTTATTCACTGCCATACACATGATGTGCATTACAATCAACAAATCCTGTTCTGGAATATCAGTCCAGTTGCTTATTTGTACAATTATAAAACTCATGTAGTCTATTCCTCCCAGTTTCTGTGGTACGGCAGAAGATCTCAATTTTTCTGCATGTTCTGTCTTCTAATTCCACTATTTTTGAAAAAGTTGTTCTTGAGAAGCCTAATATTCATTTAGTCTTTCTTTAATTTCAACCTCTGATTTCACTAGTTTTATTAGCTCATCTAAATAGCCACTTAAATCTTCTCCTATTCTTTCCAGCCTTTTGCCATTTGACTTTACATATTCCTCCAGTTTCTTACTTATCTAAATTACTGGAACCCATCTCCTGCTGAACAGCTGCATGACTCCTCCCCATTACAGATTTTTCTTCTCCTTCTTTAGTTTAATTTCTCATACATTTTCAAGATTTCTTCTTTGCTGATACCTGGGCAGTATAGTCACTACCTAATACCCATTTGTTTCCAAATAGCTTTTACTGGGTTTTTTTACATCTTTTTTCTTTTTCACACTGGGAGAGCTCTAATCAACCTGCTCTTCAGAGTGCAGCCATCTTTGGCAGTCCAAACTTTGTTGTATATTGATTATACTGAGAAGAATGCAACAAAATGCTAACAAAACAGTGAATGAAGGAATGGGAACCTCACTGATACCTACCCAGCTAAACAAGCTACAGACTGACATGTAGTAAATGAAGTAATATGCTGCACAGTATACCAAATCAACATCCTAGATCTCACTCAGAAACAGTAGACAAAGAATGCCCTGAGTAAATTAGCAGTAGCTACTGTGACTAGACTTCGGTATGTTGCAGATAATCCTAGAAATGTATAAGGGAACAATGCTTCATGCCATTAGGACGGCTAAACAGACTAGTGGAGAAAACGTAAAACTGAATACACAAAATTATTATTTTCCTTGGTGCTTGTAAGGGAAAATCTGGCCTTTAGACTGTGGATAGGAAACTACTGTCAATTTTATTCAGCTGTTTAATTTAATTAAATCTTTAATCTATTTATTTAACTAGGTACAGAAATTACCTGATCTATTACAATTCAAGCCAGAAAAGCAAAAGTAAATGTAATATATATGAAGAATTTACTACTGTCAATCAAATGGCATGTTTTTTGGGAGGCAGGAGTAAGCCAGGGTACCCACAGAAAACTCTTGCGACTCTCAGACAGTAACAAGGGCAGAACTGAATACTGGTAGTAATTATAGACATCGTCCAAGAATCAGGGTCAACAAGAATGCAAAGTGACAGAGAATGGTTCAGTAAACATTACTGGATGCCACAAAACAGCTGTGGAATCTAACCATGAACCAAAACAAATAACAGTGCAGCTGAATCAGGACACAGAGATCCAGTCATTAGATTCCATCTGATTTCAAGGTATCTAAATGACAGCTCACCAAATCCAACTTTAAGACCTGAAGAAAATCTCATGCATTTATCTTACACTTATTATATGTGAATATAAATAAGACCAAGCGAAAAAAGCAAGGAGCAATATAAGCAGTACAGACGATTTAATAAAAACTAGCGCTTTCGGAAAAGACAATGCTCTTCCTTCATCAGATAATAAATGCCATATGTTTAGACCATTTATACACAATCACATCCCAATTAATTAATCCAAAATTAGTCAATTAGTTGATATATTAAATAAAATGCAATAAAATACAATACAATAAAACCAAATAATCAATATAACCAACTTAATAACCCTAAATGTCATGTACTATGTACATAAACGAAGTACATTAAACATCTATATTACCTTTAAAATCACTATAGGAAATTAGAGTAAATATTAAAGTAAATATTAACTATAAATAATTAATTAGAGCCTCTTGAGCAAATATATTCTTTTATTTAAACCTCCTTTAGCCAAAGACTATCGCTTAAGTGCTAGAAGTTTAAGAAAGCATTTAATAGAAATGCTTTCGTTTAACCCTGGGGGGACATATGCAACACACCTAATTTGCCATAACAGCTCCTCAATTTCAAGTTTTATTTGCCATGGCCCACCTCTCTCATCTTGAATTACCTGTTTTAAAATAGTAAATTTAAAAATATGGTTGGGAAACAGAAGTATATGTTTTGCTAAGGCATTTGTCTTATCTCCTTTCGCTATGGCGTATTGATGCTCATATATACGCTGTTTGAATTTTCTTTCTGTCTTACCTATGTAAAAAGCGGTGCAGCATTGGCAAATTGCTGCGTAAACTATACCCCTAGAATCACAGTTATATTTACCCTGGACCCTATCATTTTTACCATTAATAATAAACTGATAAGTGGTATTTATATGTTTACATTGTTGACAATTACCACATTTGGTTATGCCCTTATTCCTAGACAAAGGTAGTGTCTTATGATATTCAAGTAGTGATTTCAAATTGAGCCCACATCTATAGGTAATCTTTAACTGATCACCAAACAGGCTGTTCAGATGACTATCCTCAATAATGAGAGCCCAGTTTTTGTTCAAGATCTCTCTAATAAAAGCATAATCTAGGTTGTATGTGCATATAAAGCTAGTACTAAACTTGTTAATAGCTCCGTCCAAGACTTTAGTATGTGTATCTACAAGATTATCTTGTTCCACTCTATTATCTTTTAGTAGTAAGGGTTTGAAGTGACCTGTTTGTCTTTTAGTTACGACCTCTGTTGTGATCTTAGAAATAAACATAGTAGGATACCCTCTATTAGAAAACATGTTCCCAATTTCCTCATATTCTTTCATAAAGTCGTTTACATCAGAAACCATTCTAGCAGCCCTAACCATCTGACCCTTAACCACAGATTTCTTCTGGTGGTAAGGGTGACAGCTAGAAAAATGAAGGAGGGAATTTGAATACGTAGGTTTCCTAAATATGGTACTTTTAAAGGTGCCATGGTGTATATCTTTATACAAGTATATGTCCAAAAAGTTTATTTTGTCATCTTCCAAATTATAAGTAAATTCGAAAAAATCTGTTAATGATGTAATAGAAATTACAAAATCATGGACAATTTCACTAGGGCCATGCCAAAGAAAAAACATGTCGTCTTGGTAACGAGTATACCAAGCAACATATTTTTGGAAGAACTTGTTTTTAAATAATAGTGTCTTCTCCCAATGTGCCATCACACAATTGGCGAAGCTTCCTCCACATGGAGACCCCATGGCTACCCCAGTTTCTTGTAGGTACATTTTACCTTCAAAAACCATGTAATTGTTGTTAAGCACAATCTCCAACAGGGTCATAACTACATAAATTGTATTTTCATTAACTTTCCTTTGGGCCATGAATTCTCTAATCCACTCCATACCCACAACTTGAGGAATAACAGTATACAAGTCCCTGACGTCAATTGTCAGGAACTTGTAATCAGAGTGGAATTGTATCTTACTAAGTTCACTGAGGAAGCTCCAGGAATCTTTACATATTTGCTGCTCATTGCGTATTAAAGGTTTTAAGATGGAATCTACGTATTTGGCACACCCGTAAGTAATAGACCCATGACCATCAACTATGGGTCTAAATGGAGGGTCAAATATTCTCTTGTGGATCTTGGGTGTTTCAAACAGGGCCGGTGTTCTAGGGGCCAACATTGTTAAAAAATTAAACAAGTCAATGTCAATAGTCCTTTCCAACAGCAAATCGTCTAGCCTCTCCCTAATTATCTTATAAGATGTGTTAATTTCATTCAGACTAACTAAATTATATGTTGTAGCATCTAAATGCTTACAAATAGATGTAACATATATTGCATGGTCCATAAGGACCAAACCACCACCCTTGTCCGGCTTCATTACTCTGATTTTACAGTCTTTGAGTAATTGGATGAAATCCATTTCATTTTTGTTTATATTACTACCCTCATTCTTATTTTTATGTTTAATGTGGGATCGAAAATCAATCTCACACATTTTCTCAAAGCAGAGGATATTTGGATGCAAAGGTGGGTTATACAGACTAGGCACTCTGAATGAGGTATTAGTTAGTGAAGTAGAGCCTAATAAAGCAGTCAAGTTAATTTTGCGTGAAAATGATTTAAGATCAACAATAGTGTTAACTAAATTCATGTGTGAATCAGGTACAAAAGTTAACCCTACTGCAAAAAAGTCAATAATGTCCTGTGGAATATTCAAATCTGTATAATTGTAAATGTGAAAATCGCCTCTTGTATTAGTCACTAATTATCCATCTCCACCACCTAGCTATCCTTCTAGTAATCGACCCAGTACCCCTAATGAAGAAAATTTTAATACTGATGACCTGTGTGATAATGATAGTATATCAGGGCAAACACCTGCTTTACGCAGGAGTGATCGAATTAAAAATAACCAACAAGCCTACATCAATGATAACCCTCAACCATCGACCAGTTCCCATCAGGGTTTTCAGGGGGCTCAATCCAACCAGGTGAAGAAAACGACATCTATGAGCAACCAGGGACGAACAAAGAACAAGAAGAACCGACGAAGGAAATAACTAGGATGGACTCATTACAACCACAAATCTTGACTAATACAAGAGGCGATTTTCACATTTACAATTATACAGATTTGAATATTCCACAGGACATTATTGACTTTTTTGCAGTAGGGTTAACTTTTGTACCTGATTCACACATGAATTTAGTTAACACTATTGTTGATCTTAAATTGTTTTCACGCAAAATTAACTTGACTGCTTTATTAGGCTCTACTTCACTAACTAATACCTCATTCAGAGTGCCTAGTTTGTATAACCCACCTTTGCATCCAAATATCCTCTGCTTTGAGAAAATGTGTGAGATTGATTTTCGATCCCACATTAAACATAAAAATAAGAAGGAGGGTAGTAATATAAACAAAAATGAAATGGATTTCATCCAATTACTCAAAGACTGTAAAATCAGAGTAATGAAGCCGGACAAGGGTGGTGGTTTGGTCCTTATGGACCATGCAATATATGTTACATCTATTTGTAAGCATTTAGATGCTACAACATATAATTTAGTTAGTCTGAATGAAATTAACACATCTTATAAGATAATTAGGGAGAGGCTAGACGATTTGCTGTTGGAAAGGGCTACTGACATTGACTTGTTTAATTTTTTAACAATGTTGGCCCCTAGAACACCGGCCCTGTTTGGCACACCCAAGATCCACAAGAGAATATTTGACCCTCCATTTAGACCCATAGTTGATGGTCGTGGGTCTATTACTTACGGGTGTGCCAAATACGTAGATTCCATCTTAAAACCTTTAATACGCAATGAGCAGCAAATATGTAAAGATTCCTGGAGCTTCCTCAGTGAACTTAGTAAGATACAATTCCACTCTGATTACAAGTTCCTGACAATTGACGTCAGGGACTTGTATACTGTTATTCCTCAAGTTGTGGGTATGGAGTGGATTAGAGAATTCATGGCCCAAAGGAAAGTTAATGAAAATACAATTTATGTAGTTATGACCCTGTTGGAGATTGTGCTTAACAACAATTACATGGTTTTTGAAGGTAAAATGTACCTACAAAAAACTGGGGTAGCCATGGGGTCTCCATGTGGAGGAAGCTTCGCCAATTGTGTGATGGCACATTGGGAGAAGACACTATTATTTAAAAACAAGTTCTTCCAAAAATATGTTGCTTGGTATACTCATTACCAAGACGACATGTTTTTTCTTTGGCATGGCCCTAGTGAAATTGTCCATGATTTTGTAATTTCTATTACATCATTAACAGATTTTTTCGAATTTACTTATAATTTGGAAGATGACAAAATAAACTTTTTGGACATATACTTGTGTAAAGATATACACCATGGCACCTTTAAAAGTACTATATTTAGGAAACCTACGTATTCAAATTCCCTCCTTCATTTTTCTAGCTGTCACCCTTACCACCAGAAGAAATCTGTGGTTAAGGGTCAGATGGTTAGGGCTGCTAGAATGGTTTCTGATGTAAACGACTTTATGAAAGAATGTGAGGAAATTGGGAACATGTTTTCTAATAGAGGGTATCCTACTATGTTAATTTCTAAGATCACAACAGAGGTCGTAACTAAAAGACAAATAGGTCACTTCAAACCCTTATTACTGAAGGATAATAGAGTGGAACAAGATAATCTTGTAGATACACATACTAAAGTCTTGGACGGAGCTATTAACAAGTTTAGTACTAGCTTTATATGCACATACAACCTAGATTATGCTTTTATTAGAGAGATCTTGAACAAAAACTGGGCTCTCATTATTGAGGATAGTCATCTGAACAGCCTGTTTGGTGATCAGTTAAAGATTACCTATAGACGTGGGCTCAATTTGAAATCACTACTTGAATATCATAAGAAACTACCTTTGTCTAGGAATAAGGGCATAACCAAATGTGGTAATTGTCAACAATGTAAACATATAAATACCACTTATCAGTTTATTATTAATGGTAAAAATTATAGGGTCCAGGGTAAATATAACTGTGATTCTAGGGGTATAGTTTACGCAGCAATTTGCCAATGCTGCACCGCTTTTTACATAGGTAAGACAGAAAAAAAAATTCAAACAGCGTATATATGAGCATCAATACGCCATAGCGAAAGGAGATATGACAAATGCCTTAGCAAAACATATACTTCTGTTTCCCAACCATATTTTTAAATTTACTATTTTAAAACAGGTAATTCAAGATGAGAGAGGTGGGCCATGGCAAATAAAACTTGAAATTGAGGAGCTGTTATGGCAAATTAGGTGTGTTGCATATGTCCCCCCAGGGTTAAACGAAAGCATTTCTATTAAATGCTTTCTTAAACTTCTAGCACTAAAGCGATAGTCTTTGGCTAAAGGAGGTTTAAATAAAAGAATATATTTGCTCAAGAGGCTCTAATTAATTATTTATAGTTAATATTTACTTTAATATTTACTCTAATTTCCTATAGTGATTTTAAAGGTTATATAGATGTTTAATGTACTTCGTTTATATACATAGTACATGACATTTAGGGTTATTAAGTTGGTTATATTGATTATTTGGTTTTATTGTATTGTATTTTATTGCATTTTATTTAATATATCAACTAATTGATTAATTTTGAATTAATTAATTGGGATGTGATTGTGTATAAATGGTCTAAACATATGGCATTGATTATCTGAAGAAGGAAGAGCATTGTCTTTTCCGAAAGCGCTAATTTTTATTAAATCGTCTGTACTGCTTATACTGCTCCTTGCTTTTTTCGCTTGGTCTTATTTAAACTGTTTTTGGAACTTATTATATGTGGCTTCAGGGTAAAGACAAACTACAGCTATTCTTGTGGATGCTAAAGCTGATCTTGTTCTGACAGACCTGAGACATGGAGACATTAGTACTGCCCAGAGGTGAAATGGGCCTACAAAGTACTATTATGGCATGCCACTCTCACATGCTGAGACAGCAGAGTTACTAGCTATGGATACAATTTTTAAATGGCATTTTACTCAGAAAAGTCAGATTTACAAATATGGAACAACTTTGTTTCAATGTTCTTTAGTAAAATGAAAAAAAAAATTACCTTACAGGCTACTCTGTGGGGGCACAACTTTCCAAATCCCAAAGGAGGCTGGATACGTCTGAGCAAAGAGACCACATCCAAATGCTTGATACGGCCTCTATAAATAAAGTCAAATGTGTTACTTCATAATATCCCAGCAGTTGCAATCATAAAGACAGATGTATTTTGCTTATTTTTTTATTTGTTTATTTTTTTGCAGAAGTATCACAGAAATAAATGTGTAACTTTGTTTACTAATTTAGTTTAACTTACCAGAGCCAAAGACTTATTTATAGGAGAAAAACAGGGAAGAAAATCCACAAAAGGAATCCACGGGCAGTTTAGAGCAACAAATCAACTTAAGCAGTATGACTTTGGCTGCTATTAGAAATCAGACTACCCACAGAACCCCCCCCCACAGATGCAAGAACAGCATGCAAACTCCATCAAGGTAACCTTCAGAAACCACAAAACACTTCATATGCTGTAAAAAAAGATGTGTTAGCACTAACCAATGTAACATCGTGTTGCCTAAATTCCCAAATACCTGTTTCACATAATAGTTGATTTAAAAATGATATCAGGGTTGACAACAACCTAAAAATGTTTCCACTTTGGTATATTAAACTGTGTATCTGCACACTTGCTTTTACTGGTGAACGGGTTGGACACATTATGCCTATGGCCTGTTTTCAGGGGAAATCCAAGGTGCTATTTATACAACCTAAATTAGATTTTGTCAGGACATCAGGAAAATTGCAATATTCATTTCTTATTTTCATACAGAAGAATGTGTGCAATGCAATGCGATAGAAGACATGTGTGCCTCTACTTCACAAGATTTTGTTTTGATGAAACAGAGTTCTAACAAGGATCTTGCTAGTGGGATACCTGCAAGCAACTTATCTACTTCTGCAGAGCCAATAATGAAACATTCTTCTATGGGGGATTAGTTTGTAGAAAACAAAGCACAGAAACTTGGCAAACTGGTCTGTGGACATTGCTAATGCGAATAGTGCTAAACAATGCTTTGGAAGGGCATTCTGGCCTTTTCCTTGCCTTAAACACGCTATACTGTGATATTTTCGGTGCTGAGGCTTATAGACTGTAAAACTTATAGACTATACATTACTTTGACCAGTAATGGGGGTGACATGAGTCATAGTACCTTGGCGTGGAAACCATACAAGCATGGTATTACTGCTATCCATTCTAGGAATGCTCATCGATTACAGGAAGCTGTGCCCCACCACTGCCCTATGGACTAGGATTAAGAGTCTGCTAGAAATGCTTGGTATTCTTTGCATTTATTAGTGTCAGTCATAGAAGGGCAAGGCTTCCCTTTTGAAGATATTGCTCCTCTAGCTTCGTAGACCCTTCCATAATTTGTTTATGTTCCCATAGCTACTGTTGTAGTTCATTCACAATCTGGTAGTTAATTCACAATCTGATACAACCTGTCTACCAGATTGTGAATTAACTTCAACATGAGATTCCAATATGATCCAGAGTGGACAGCATGGAGTAGTCAATTCTGCAGTAGGATTTGGCTATGCACATAAAGGATAAGGCAGTTGACCTCTTTCATTTTCTTTTTTGAGGTATGGCACAGTTGGAAGGTATAATACACTTTGTTCCTTTCAGCTCTGGTGGGAGGAGGAGGGCATAAAAAAACAGATGGTGTGATGAACTTTGTGTAGTCCTTATTTTTTTTTTTTATAAAGAAGTCCTGAACATATGCTTCAGATGTGTATGAATCACTTATTGAAATAAGATATCTGTCTATAGTGTTTCTTCCTGAATGTGACACTGCAGCTAAAATAATCTGGTATGAGCCCTTAAGCCTATTGCGCTACTAGCATTACAGGTCTTGATCACTGGGCAGTAATGAGTTCAACTCTTCCAAATGGTCTGACCTATGGGGTCCACAGACAAATGTTACCACTACATGAGGAAGGTTTGCTGACATTCCTAAACTGTGGCATGGGGGTCTTATGGCCAAAAAGTGGACAGAGGGCTCCTTATGTTATACTTAAAAGAAGGGTGGTAAGGACAGCTTGCATAACTGGAGGAAGCTAGTTTTTTCTCAATGTGGATTACAAGTTGTTGGCCAAACCTATTCTGCACAGATATTAAAGCATCATGAGAACTCACACAGTTGTAGCTTCTTTGTACTTAAGCATTTGACAATGTTAACAAAGGGTACTTTGACTTCATTTGCATCTTAATTGTTTGCCTGTGGAACTAATTTGAGTTTTCTCAATACCTGTACATTAATTACATGATACATATAACTGCTAAATGTCTGGATGCTGAATTCAGTTTCCATTAAGATGGATTTGCAGCAGGACTACTCAATCAGTCATTCAGCCATTTAGTGTCTGTTAGGTTCAAAGACACAGTCCTTTGTTTGCTTAATGTTCTTATATGTATGTATATAGTCCCCTTACACAAACTATATAACATGGTTGCGCAACATTGCAGAGATTGTATGGATGACCCGTTCCTCATGTCTAACACGGCAAAGGGCAAGGGAGCTCCCATTTATTCTTTATAGGCTTCATGTGAATCACTGTGGCTATACATTAATGTGGATAAATTTTGGAGATTATTTTCCAGGGTAAGGATGTGATAATGTCTATCAAAATGATGAAGACATATTTTGTCTCTCGGCATGATCCAAAATTCATCAGGAATGTGGCCCTTCAGAATAGAAAAGGGTTGCTAGTAAGTGGGGGAAATCATACACGCCACATGTAAAGAAAGTGTTCTTGTCATGGCATTATCTTCTGCCTCTTTTCCTATATGTGGGAAATATTCATCTCCTACCTCCACCACATTGTAAGATGGCTTTATTTGTGCCATTTTCCAGTCTTTTGAGGCTGCCAGTTTAATTTGATAATAAGGGATCTGGTATGATTTCTACCTTGTGATGGCAAATGGTACAATACACCTATTTCTCTTCTGGACATATGTTACAAATTTTCTCAGCCCCATCAGTCTATGGTGATGCTCCTACAATTGGGGTGTTCTGCCATATCTGTATGCAATCCACTGGTATTTTTACAAACAGAACATCCCCTAAAAAGTTTGAGTACTTTAACAGGTTGAAAATGGTGAAGTACTTTTAGCTTTGTTTTTATTTTGGATTCATAAGGTCTCTCTCTCTAATTACACAAGTCTCTTATCTCTCTAATTACATAAGTCTCATGAGTACATTTATAATCATCCTTTGATTACCAGAGTGTGAGTTTCAGATAGGTTGACGTGGGTTAATTCTAACCCATTTACTGGAGGATAGGAAGACAAGTTATGTGATTGCTTTCTTTTTTTTCAGTTCCAGACATCTTTATTAACTGATTTACAAGACCAAGATTTTTTTCAAACAAGAAACATCTTTATTAAATTATCATGTATGACACAAGCAATCTTACACTTATATGACTGAAAATAAACCATACCAACACAATCTCAGTTGCAAACATACATTACAAACCACACCAACACAACTCTAGTTGCAAACATTCTACATCACTTACAATATCTCCAGCCATTGTCAGTCAACCATTAAATAGCTCATTCAGTTCCTGCCTTCTTTTAACCCTCGTTCCTGCTCTGCATGTATTGATCCCACACTTCCCATTTTTTCCTACGTAATTTGCTCCTACCCATTTCTAAAGATCCCAATTCCAATTGTTTTATCCATGTCACTATCTTTGTTACTCCTAGTAAAGTTGTCTTAGACTTTGATTTCCATTTTCTAGTAATTGTTTTTTTGTCAGCCATCATAATTGGACTCTGCAAGGCCTTATGATGTCCAAGCAATTCTGATTCTGTATCATAGCTCAAAAAATCATTTTCTTAGTTACACCAATTTCCTCACCCAGCATCTCTGACAGAGCAGTCTGCAGGGAATCTTTAAAGTCTGCCAATTCATTACTCTCCCAGAAAATATGAAGCTATCCTGAAATACAGTACCCACAATCTAACTACCTGACGAAAATCCTACATTTGGCTAAGGCAGACCCCCTCAAATGATCAAACTTAAAGGATTTCCTGACGCTATCCTGAAATACAGTACTCACAATCTAACTACCTGACGTCCGTCCTACATTTGGCTAAGGCAGACCCCCTCAAATTATCAAACTTAAAGGATTTCCTGAAGCTATCCTGAAATACAGTACCCACAATCAAACTACCTGATGTCCGTCCTACATCTGGCTAAGGCAGACCCCCCTCAAATGATCAAACTTAAAGGATTTTCTGAAGCTATCTTGAAATAAAGTACCCACAATCTAACTACCTGACGTCTGTCCTACATTTGGCTAAGGTTAATACCTTAAACTGTACTGAAATACTATGTACTGTAAACTGCTGCCCTGGGTCTAAAGCCACCTCCCCCATAGTAATTTGGCTGCCTCTGTGTTTTAATTGAACTAGTTTTGCCCATAACATTATTTCTTAACCCAAATTTAGTCCCCGAATATTGTAGTTTTACTCTGCTCTCCCACACACAGCCCTGAAAATTACACACTGTGCCCATAACATAGTCTATAACTTAGTGCAAACATACAGTTTAAATACAGCTAAAATTCAGTTTAAAATTCAGTTTAACACATTACCATTTCAGCTAACACTATACACTTACCAAAGCCTAAAGAAACACTTGGAGTCAGTGTTAGCCCCATTCTGCTCGCCCTCGCTACGCTCGGGCTTGCTCCGCTCCCCTCCCTTCCCCCAATTTCCACCCGCCCCAGTACGCATACATTTATTCTAACCCCTAATCACCTGACCAGTAGTCTAACCCCTAATTCCCTAACCACTAGCCCAACCCACTCATCCTTCCTCCCCCCACCCTCCAATCCAGTTACATCCCACACTGATCCCACCCCCAACAACACATTCCCAGATAACACACCTCCACTCTCACATACAACCAACCAGGAATCCTAGTTGTACCACTCACTCAAAGTAGTATCATCTTATCCACACTCACATCTCTATCACTAGCTCTGTCGCTAACCTTTCTAACTTCCTTACAAACAGACCAAACACTGCACAACTACTCCTATCACACTACCCACACTAGCCCACCCTCTCAAACCCACTCACACTTCTACATCTGCCCCACAATCATAAATCTTACAACTACATATTACTCACCAGCAAAAATGACACCATCACACCACACTAAGAAAAGCACACATAGACCAAGCACACAAACAATTATTATTAAAAAGCACATACTGACACTCCTTCAAACTCTGCTAACCTCTGGTGACATTCACCCAAATCCGGGTCCCCTCTCAGCCAGACAAACATCTGACCTGCTGATCCTAAATCTCAACATAAGAAGTATTACCAACAAGCTAACAGACCTACATGCATTCATAGCCCACTATAACCCTGATGTACTCACCATTACAGAGACCTGGCTTAAACCCAGTATCCAAGATGAAGACTTTCTCCCCCTACGGGTATAATACACTTAGATCTGATAGAACAAACAGGAAAGGAGGAGGAGCAGTCATTCTCTTTAAAAACACCCTTAACCTCCAGCTCCTGCACACCACACCACCCACTTTTCAAAATGCTGAAGTCCTATTTTCTGTCCTATCCATAAGAAACACCAAGAAGATCAATATAATATACTGCTACATACCTCCAGACAACAACTCACTCATAACAGAAGACATCCTATACTGGACAAAGGACAATCTACCTCAGAAAACAATCCTACTAGGAGACCTTAACACTGACTGGGCAGCCTGTAACTCCAGCAGCCCCTCTACACATATCAATCTATATGGCTTCTCTCAACTAATTGAAGAACCAACTAGAATAGATAAGAAAACAAAGAAAGAATCCATACTGGACTGTACACTAACCAACTGTCCCAAACAAAACTATACAGTAGGCTGTCTCCCAGATGACCTAAGTGATCATATCCCCACCTTCCTACTCCACAAACACTCCAATCACCCCAAATTAGTAGTCTACAAACTCGTATGAGATGACCGTAACCTTACCCCACAATACCTAAATACTGTCCTGAGCACTTGGGTTAGACCAGGCAGTAGACTACTTCAATACTACCTTCTCTAACATCATTAACAGTCTAGCTCACAGCAGAAAGATCAGAGTTAAAGCGAACTACGCACCCTGGCTAAGTAGGGACACCAGAGCCTTACTAAAATCCAGAGATAAAGCCTGGAAAATCTGGAAAACTGACAAAACCCCTGGCTCCAAGCAATACTATAAACAGCTTAGAATCAAGGCCGAGGCTAAATCCAAAATAAACAAACAAAGCTATTTTCTTAGCGCCCAAAGCAAATATTCAAATAATCCACAAAAATTCTGGCATACCATTATAGGTTCACAGGTTGGTACTAGGCTATCAGCCTTAGGGCCTATACAAGCCTAGCCATAACAATTTCCTGGCTATTTATTCCCACACTATTTACTTCCCTGGACCCCTGTCTAGTAGGGCGACTGATGTGATCCCTGGGATGAATTTCCTTTCTCCCATCCAATCGTCAAGGTTCCTTTTGAAGAGGACCAAAGAGGCACTCTGCTTGACATGTATGGGCAATCTATTCCAGAGTCTGGGGAGTCTCTGGGTCAGGAACCTATCCCTCCAGCATGTTTTGTTTATTGTGATGACAAGGTTTAGCTCCCTGGAGCGTGTGGCTCTGAGGGATTGGGATTTCTTTAAGTGTAGCATGTCCAACAGCTCTGGGTTTGACATGGCCTTGTATGTTAAGCAAAGATCGCCTCTGAGTAGACGATATGCGACAGAGTATAGCTGGAGTTTTTTAAGGCGGTCAGCATAGGGCATCTGTTTTAGGCCTGTGATTCTTTTAGTGAGGTATTTCTGTGGCCTTTCCAGTTGTTGCAGATGTCTTGAGAGGTACATACCAAACGGAGCATTGTATTCTATAATGGGTCTAATGAGGGATGAGTACAGTGGGACAATGACCTCCTTTTTTCTGGATGACAAGCCCTTAGTGATGAGGTGTGCCACATAGAAGGATTTCCTGACTGTTGTGGTGATGTGGTTATCGAAGGTGAGACCGCTGTCCACCTGTGTCCCTAAGTCTCTTATCACACTTTCGGTGTTTAGTGTACTGCCACCTATATGGTAATTCACGGATACATGTTTTTTCCCAAAGGGGATAACTACACATTTCTTGGCATTGAGCTTGAGCCCATGGCTCTGGCACCAAGCATCTGTTTCTGTAAGGCCCTTTTGTAGAGTATCCACATCATTTGGGGATTCAATAATGGTTCCAGTTTGCAGTCATCTGCGAACTTTGTTATCCAGAGTCCCTTAGTGTTGGCCTGTACTTCAGAGAAGTAGATGCCAAATAAGAGCGGTCCCAGGACTGAACCCTGAGGTACTCCACTTGTCACTTGTCTGGAGCTGGATTTGGAGTTGGCTACTTTTACAGTGTGGGTTCTATCATTAAATGAATGAAACAAAATCCACGTCAGCAGAACCAGCAGTAAAAAGTCCAATATTAAGTGTTTTCTTAACATCCACTTTTTGTTCAAGAAAACTGAACTTTTTCAGACAAACATCAAAAGGTAACAAATGTAAAAAAAACTCCTTAAATACACAATTAACAACACATGGTACATTTGAATGGACCAACCAACTGATTAAAACTCGCTGACATCAATGTGTGGGAAAAAGCTGATCTCAAAGCTTCTTAAAGAGCTACTACATACAAAAGTCAGATCTTTACAGATTGTGTTTTGAAGTCAAACAACTAACCAAAATGAAATAAAAAATTATCAATGAAAATGTGTCTAAACATAAAATGTTTAAAACCAAGAAAAACAAAACATAATAAATGGAACCAATTTGATAACTTAAAATAAAAAGTAAAACATAAAAAAATAGTAAGTCGTAAATGGAAAACAAAAAATAATGAAATCACCTCTGCATACTTCTGAGTTTCAAAATGCAAGCTAAACTTACTCTGTCATTGAGACCAGGAGGTTTGTATGAACAGAGTTTCAGCTGCCAAATCACTTCTAGGTGCTCTAATAATAGTTGAAAAGGCTTGTTGTGCTATTGGGCATATTTACATGTTTGTGTATTCGTGTATACTGGCAAAAGTCTTCACTGAGATATATTAATATGGCATACATCTTTTGAAAACCACCACCACTTGTATTTGATCAGAATATTGCAGAGAACTGGAGGATATTTGAGCAAGAGTACAATATATTCATACAAGCAGCTTATTCTGATAAAGATGCACGCATGATAAAGATTCACGCACCAGGGCATTCATTTTGCTAAATCTAGCAGGGTCAGAGGCCATAGAAAGAGAGCATTCATTTGTATATGCACCAGCAGTATATGAAGGTGAAGGGGCAAATCATCATATGGTTGTACAAGCTAAATCAAGGGAAGACCCGGAGTATCTGAAGCGCAAATTCAGAGAGATGTGCAACCCCCAGACCAATGTTACATTAGAGAGGCATTTGTTTAATACAAGAGATCAGAAGCAAGAAGAAACTTTTGCAGCTTATATTACTGACCTGAGAAATAAAGCTAAGACATGTAAGTTTGGTGACTTGAAAGATGAGTTAGTAAAGGACAGGCTCATGTGTGGTATTAATAATGCTTTTGTGAGAAATATTTTGCTTTGTGACAGTGATTTTTATGCTGAGTAAAGCTATTGAGATTTGTCAAATGCATGAAGTTATAGAAAGCCACACAAATATGCTTGCAAGTGATAAGAGCATGGTTTTAGCAGGCCCCAGAGCAAATGTAGACAGCATGTAACATGTGGCAGGCAGAAACGGGCCTTAGCATCAAACAGCTGCTACCCTTGTGAGTTTTCCAAGGAGGTCCTGCAATCTTCCAGCAAGTTCTAAGACTAGTTCAGTTAAAGGAGCATGCTCAGTGCTGTAGGAGGGTGAATCAGCAAAACCCAAATCATGCTTTATTGTTAAATGTCGCAATTGTGGTGCCAACCACGAGTCTAAAAGAGAAAAGTTCTTAGCATTTGGTTAGCAATGTCATAAATGTAACAAATGGAACCATTTTCAAATATTTTGCTAATCAGGTAAGCCTATCACTGTTATAAAGAAAGGTCATTCGAAAAAGCAAATTGATCAAGTTGAACTGCAACAGTCTGCTTTTTGTGTGGATGGTGTATCAGTAATTAGTGAAAAGACTGATGCAGTAGATTTACTGGCAAAGAATGAAGTATTTTGTACTGTCCAGAGCAATGGTAAACCCGCTAAGCTCAAAGAAGACACTGGTTCAAAGTGTAATGTTATGTCTCCAGATACTTTTGCTAAAGTGAGAGCTGGTGAACAACTAAATGTGACCAGTTGTGCGAAACTTGTTGCTTATGGAGGTGAAGAAATTCAAACCGAAGACTCAGTAGTGCTTTCATGTTACGTGGCCAAGATAGTACAGTTATGTATACTTACCATAAATGTAGATGTTCGAGTGTATTCACTGTTGCAGTCATCACATTTGGGTTATCTACCTGCAGGTAGCCCTCAGCCAGCCTGAATACCAGAGTCTTCAGATTTCTGTGTCAGATGCTGTCGCTTCTTCCATGACATTAGGTCGTCAGGGGTATAAAACATGCAGCCGATGTCATTACATCAGTTTTTCTTGCCCTAGATGTCAGGTGCCCCCAAAATAGAAAGCAATTATAAGGTATGGAACACCCCCATCAAAAAGCAAATACACAAGAAAAAATAAATATACCAAACAAGAAGGAAAGGCAGAGCCAAGAGAAGTCAGGGGGCTGGAGAGAGGCTAACCAGGACTGCAAAAGTGAACACACTCGAACATCTACATTTATGGTAAGTGTACAAAACTGTACTATGTTCTTCGTGTTTCACTGTTGCAGTCATCACATTTGGGTTGATTCCCAAAGCTAAGGAAGGGAGGAGGTAGTTAAAGAGCATTAGGGCCAGCTATTAAGCCCTGCAAGACTGCAATGGTAAATCCAGCTCTGGATTTAGAAAAGATAGGCAGGTGGTAGTGCTTGGTGAAGGTATGTACAGAGCTCCAGATAGCAGCTTCCAGGATGTCCCTGGTAGGGACTCCAATGAGAAAAGCTGTAGAGGTAGATGCAGCCCTTGTGGAATGTGATCTTACCTCCTGTGGGGTAGGTTTTCCATGGTGCTTGTAAAAGAAATGAATGCAATGGGCTATCCTTTTGGAAATGGTTTGCTTTGAAATGGCCTTCCCCTCTGCCCCTGCAGCAAAGCCAGCTAGCAGCTGTTCAGATTTTCTGAGAGGCTTAGTCCTGTCCAAATAGAATCAAAGTTGTCTGTGCATGTCCAGAAAGTGCAGTATTCGTTCCTCTTTGTTTTGTGGATTAGGGAAAAAAGTAGGCAAATGAATGGACTGATTTAGGGCCACACTAGAAACTACCTTGGGCATAAAGGAAGGGTTAGTCCTGATGGAAACCCTGTCCGCATGGAAGATAATGAAGAGTTCCACTGCCATGAGGGCCTGTAATTCAAACACTCTTCTTGCTGAAGTGATAGCTAGAAGGAAGGCTGTTTTCCAAGAAAGGAATTTCAACTCTGCTGTTGCAGCTGGCTCGAAGGGGGGATGAGTGAGCTTTTCCAATATAAAGTTAAGGTCCCAGGCTGGAGTGGGAGCTCTCCTGGGGGGAGGGGGGGTCTTAAATTTTTGGCCCCTCTAAGGAATTGTTTTAGCAAGGGGTGAGAGAAGAGGGGTGGCTCAGTATTATAATGTGCTGAGATGGTAGAGGCATGAATTTTAATTGAAGAGAAGGATAGGCCCTTGTGGAGCATTTCTGTTAGGTACTCTAGAATATGAGGGAAGCTGGGCACCGTTGTGCCCATCCCCTGAGCCTGGCTCCAAGAACAGTATCTTTTCCACTTTTCAGCATAAGATTTTCTAGTACTAGGCCTCCTTGCCTACAGAATGACATCCAGCACCTGCTTACTGAGGGATGCTAGAGGAGAGCTCAATGAATTAGCCAGGTTGCAAGGTTCAGGGTTTGAAGCTGAGGGTGAAGAATCTGGCCCGCCTGCTGGGACAGCAGGGAAGGGGTCTGAGGCAGCTGCCATGGTTGTAGCAGTGTCATACTGCACAAGAGGGGGTACCAGTGTTGGGGTGGCCAGTCTGGGGCAATCAGTATTGTCCTTGGCTTGACCTGTTTGATCTTTAGCAGAACCTTCAAAAGGAGAGGCAGAGGGGGAAAGGCATAAACCGAGAGGCTTTCCCAGGTAAAGGACTGGGCATCCACTTTCCAAGCTTGACTGTGGGGAGTTCTTGTGCAGAATTTGTTCAATTGGTAGTTCTGAGGGGAGGCAAATAGGTCTACCTCTGGAGTCCCCATTTGTTCCTCAAGAGGTTGAATATTTTGGGTTCTAGTTTCCATTCGTGTGGGTCCATGAGATTTCTGCTTAAATTGTCTGCCAGTGAATTTAGTTTGCCTAGCAGGAATTGTGCTTGTAGGTGTACTCAGTAGCTCAAGCCTGTGTTCCACAGAGCCATAGCTAGTCTGCAGAGAGGGTAGGAGTGGGTTCCCCCTGCTTGTTTATGTACCACATAACTGTGGTGTTGTCTGTCTTTACAATAGTTGTTCTGGAAGAGTACGGTCTTTGAAGGCTGTCAGAGCATTCTGTACAGCTAATATTTCTTTTTGACTGATATGTAGGTGCATCTGTCTCGGGTTCCATTTGCCCTGAATACATTGCCCTGCCATGTGAGCCCCCCCCATGCATAGTCTGATGCGTCTGTTGTTACGGTTTGGGCGGCAGGGTGTAGAGTGAAAGGGAGTCCCTTGTTGTGGTAGTAGGCCTCTGCCCACCAAAGGAACTCTGTCCTTAGACAAGGAATGATAGGAATCATTGTTTCCAGGTCCTGAGAATGTTGACACCATAGGCTTTTTAGATACCATTGAAGTTTCCTCATATGCAGTCTTGCATATGAAATTAACAGAATGCAAGAGGCCATGAACACCAGGGCTTGCAGTATTTTCCTTGCAGATAGCTGGGTTTTTGTGGCCAATAGTTTGAAGTAGGTTGACAAATAAACTTGCTTCTCCAGAGTGAGGAATGCCATCTGGGAAGTTGTGTTCAAGCTTGCTCCCAGGAATGCAATCTGTTGGCAGAGTACTAAGTGAGATTTCTTTTCGGTGATGGTGTACTCCAGTGAAGTTAGAAGTTTCTTTACGAATGCCAGGTGTTGTTATAGCAAGTCCTGGCTTTCTACCTGAATCAGACAATCGTCCAAGTATTGGTAAATCTGAATAATTCTCTGCCTGCAAAATGCAATGGCTGGAGCTAGGCACTTTGTGAACACCCTGGGCGCAGTAGATAAGCCAAAGGGAAGTGCAGAGAACTGAAAGTGCATGCAGCCTGCCCTGAAACATAGGTATTGTCTGCAGGATCCTCTTATTGGGATGTGCAGGTAAGCTTCTTTTAAGTCTAGGGTTGCCAGCCAGGCATCCTTGGCTAGCATAGGAAGAAGCTGTTGCAGAGTTAGCATTTTGAATTTTGGAACCACCAAAAAAGTGTTGCGAATAGAGAGGTCCAGGATAGGACGCCAGGAGTTGTCTTTTCTGGGTACCAGAAAAAGTCTTGAATAAAAACCTTGTCCCCTTTGTTCTGCTGGGACAGGTTGAATAGCCCTGATACTGAGAAGAGAGAGAACCTGCTGTTGGGCCTCCGCCCATTGATTTGGGGGGAGGTCTGGCCAACTATTTGGGGTTGGTAGTGTGTGGAAGTGGAGTCGGTATCCTTGGGAAACTATGTTCAAATTTGTCCTGGATAATGAGTTCCCAGTATTTTGCATGCAGGGCGAGTTTTCCTCCTAAGGGAGCAGGTAGTTGAGCAGGGCTTGGAAGGGTTAAGGTTAAGTCATTGTGCCATTTTTTCCGTAGGGGGGTGGCTCACTACTCCCTGCTTTGGAGGTGGGAGCCCCCCACTGCTTAGATCTGTGCATAGCCTGAGACTGTAGTCTTGGTGGTCTGCTGTTCCTGGGTTTAGAATGAGAAGGCCTGCAAGAGACTGGAAAGGACCAGTTGCTTGAAGGCCAATGCCTGCTGAATCTGGGAAGCTGTACTTCTAGGAAATCTTTAACAGTTTGCATAGATTTAGCTTCTTCCTCCATCCTTTTGAGGACTTCTGCTTTGTTGCCAAAAATGCGGTCTTGGTTTAAGGGAGCATCCAGTAATTTAGCTTTAACATGATCTGGCAAGGTTTGTTCCTTAAGTCAAGCATGCCTTCTAAGTGCAGACCCAGTGACAAGCAGCCCTGCAAGATGCTTCTAAAGCGTCAAAACCACATTGCAAAGTATGTTTACCAACTTGTTCTGCAGAATGCATTAAATCTTGCAAGTCTTTGTATTCAGCACAGTCAGGAATCAGCATCATTTTCTGTTTAAGTAGTCCCATAATATGCTGCTGATACTTTAACATATGAAACTGGCAGTTTAAAGCCCTAATGGCCAAAGTAGCAAAAGTGTATACCTTCTTACCCCATCTGTCTAAGGCTCTAGAATCTCTATCAGAAAGGGTAGGATTTTTGGCAGCAGTAGCCTTAATGCCTTTTGGTCCTTGGGAAATGGTCTCTGGATCCGCAGTAGGATTCTTGAAGAGGAACTTGTGAGAGTCAGGTACTCTGTAGTACCTGTCAGGTTTTCTGGGAGCTGGAGGTAAAGTGTCTGGGGTAAGGCTAGATTCCAAGAAAGCATCATCTTCAATGTCCAGAAAAGGAGGGATAGCTAAAGGCCTGTGTTGAGGCAGGAGTAAGAATTCCCTAAGTCTCTTTTTGGACTCATAATAGTCCTGGCTTTCTCAGCGGAAATGCTCCCTAAGGGTATGCAAGGTTTCACCAAAAGAAACATCTTCTGGAGGGGAAGCAGAGGGAATGGAATCCTCTGCATCAAAATCCTCATAAGTAGATAATGGCAAATCCTGGCAATCAGAAGGAGCAGAGATGTCAGATTCCTAATCAGAAGAATCAGAAAGAAAATCAATTCTAGGTCTCTTAGAGGGGGAAGGCTGGCTTCCCCTAATTAAGGTAATAAGGTCTTCAAC
Source organism: Protopterus annectens (assembly GCF_019279795.1). Lineage (NCBI taxonomy): Eukaryota > Metazoa > Chordata > Ceratodontiformes > Protopteridae > Protopterus > Protopterus annectens. The sequence continues at coordinate 642,406,031 of NC_056741.1, read as the reverse complement.
CATTCTAAGCATTTGTTTTTGAGGCATATGGGCCTGAGTGTGCGATTTGGTCATTGGTTTTCTAATCATAGTGCGAGATTTTGGCCTGAGGAATTTGGTACTTCTGGATGAAAATGATAGCGTCAGTTTAATAAGAATGTCTGTAGGCCTGAATACACCCTCAGAAGCCGGTGCCTCCACAACGGCTCCGGACCCATCCAAGGTAGATACATCTGCAGGTTCCATAGTCGAAGAAGCATCTCGCGGCATACCGGACTCCGAATGGATCTCAGTAGAGGCCTGCGAATCTGTAGTAGTGGGTATCAGGGGCTGCAAAAGCACCTCACTGAGTACTGGCGGACTGGCAACTAGTTTAATGGAAGCGTCGGCGGCGGTTTTGGACCTATGCGGTCTGTCTCTGTCTTTATCCTTACCTTTTTTCAGAAGATCGATAGTCAGATGACTTAACGAAGCCATTTCAGAGTGTGGAGAACGAGAATGAAAGTATTTGGCTACAAAAATAGCCCGACGATGAATAGTTCAGGTATTGAACAAGGCACAAAACCGACAGCAGGGGACGTCATGGTCTGGGCCTAAACAGGGGATGCAGTAAGAATGAAAATCTCTATGAGGTATTTGCTTTCCACAGTCAAGGCAATTGTTAACTTTTACTGACATTGGTTAGAGCAAGAAAAAAGGATCCCCAACGCGGGGTACTTATCTTTTTTGTAGATTTCAGGTCTGAAACTCGAAAACAAAAATTTTGAGGAGACAGCCGACCAGCACTTGCGAACTGCTTCTGCTTCAGGCACTGCACGGCAAGAAAGACTGGTGTAATTGTGTCGGCTGCATGTTTTATACCCCTGACGACCTGACGTCATGGAAGAAGCGACAGCATCCGATGCAGAAATCTGAAGACTCTGGTATTCAGGCTGGCTGAGGGCTACCTGCAGGCAGATAACCCAAATGTGATGACTGCAACAGTGAAACATGAAGAACAACTGTTATAGCTTATTATTCTATGTAATTCAAAGACCTGTGCAGTCATTACTGGGTCTCAGAGACAGTTTGAGAATGAATCTGCTTTCTTTTGCCAAAGAAGTTCATCAAATAAGCAATGTCCTAGTTCCAGCTTCACAAACACTATTTTTTCATTGTATGCTGATGTTTTCGATGACAAGTTGGACAAACTTCCAGTTGTGTATTCTATGAAGTTAGATCTAGAGATCAGTCCAGTAGTCAGACCTGCAAGAAAAGTTCCAGTAGCTATGCAGCATAAAGTCAAAGCTCAGCTGGACAAAATGGTGCAGCAAGGTGTAATTTGTCCAGTTACAGAACCTACCAAATGGGTGTCGTCCATGGTAACAGCTCACAAAAAAGGCTCAGACAAAATCAGGATGTGCACTGATCCAACAGATTTGAACATAGCATAAAAAAGACTACATCTTCCTATGAGTGTAGTCGAAGAAGTCGCAACTCTAATACCAAATGCCACTGGTTTTTCTGCCTTACATGCAAAAAGTTTTTTTGGCAAGTGATGCTTGATCGCAAATCCTCATCGCTGACTACATTCAGTACCCCATTTGGAATATAAAGATTTCTTAGGATGCCATTTGGAAAACATTCTGCAAGTGAAGTCTTTCAGTGTGCAATAGAGCAAATTTTTTCAGGTCATCCTTGTGCCATAACAGTTGATGATTTCTTAGTTGGAGACAATGGTGAAGCAGAGCATGACAGAAATCTTAAAAGAGTTCTAGACAAAGCACCTGAAGTGAATTTAAAGCTCAATCCTCTAAAGTGCAAATTCAGACTACCAGAAGTTACACGTACGTCATTTATTTACTAGCAGTGGCTTGAGACCAGACCCATCGAAGCAAGCAACTATTCTTCAATGTCGGCATCAGATAATGTACGAGCTCTACAACGTTTTCTTGGTATGGTCAACTATTTAGGCAATAAAAATAGTATGAAGAGGGCTGTAGGAAAGTCACCAGATGAAATCCGTTACAGAAACACTCTTTAATGAACCAGGAATCACACTCCACATATTATATCTATATATATCCAACTATTTAGGCAAGTTTACACTAGACTACAGTGAGTTGACAGCACCTTTGAAAGAGTTAACACATAAGAATGTTACATGGTCATGGTTAGAACATCACCAGAAAGCAGTTGAAGACCTTAAGCAGAAGATAAGTACTCCACCTACATTAAAATAATATGATGTCAACAAATAAGAAGTTATGTACTCACCATAACATTCCATGTGTGTTGTTCCATCTCGCCTTCATTCTTTACTGATGGGTTCTGAGCCGATCCATCGGCTCAGGTACGGCCGTTTGCAAAGCTCGAGGTTTACCAGTAGCTCGAGACCAAGCCCCTTATCCCTTGATGCACTGCTGAAATTACCTCAGATTTTGTTTGCTGCGTGTACTATAGCCATATAAGTGAACTACCCTCTCATGGACAGGAATAAGAATTGAGCAACCAGGATGAGACCAACCTCTAGGTCAACTATCAGCCAGGTGGGGGAAGGAGGGAGGGACGTAAGAATGAAGGCGAGATAGAACAACTCTCATGGAACGTTATGGTGAGTGCATAACTTCTTAATGTGAAGTTGTTCAATCTCATTGTTCATTCTTTATTGATGGGTAGCGTCCCTAGCACCCTCAATCTCGGGTGGCTCACGGGAGTACATTCTTCAGGACCGTAGACCCAAAAGAAGCCCTGTCCCTGGAGGCCTTATCAACTTTGTAATGAGTGATAAACGTATGAGGTTTAGACTAAGTGGCTACAGCACAAATGTTATCAAGGGGCAATTTGCCTTGGAATGCAGAAGATGTAGAAACTGCTCTGGTTGAGTGAGCTTTAATCTTGTGTAGTAAGGGCATATTAGCAGCTGAATAAACAAAGGTGATACAATCAGATAGCCATTTAGAAAGCATTGTTTTAGCCACTGGTCTACCTTTTCTGGGTTCAGAGAATGACACAAAGAGCTGATCTGATTTCCTAATATCTTTTGTTCTGTCCAAATAAAATCTGAGCTGCCTGTGAACGTCAAGTTTGTGCAGCATATACTCCAATTTATTAGAATGGTTAGGGAAGAAGACTGGTAACTCAATGACTTGGTTAATATTAGATTCTGAACAAACTTTGGGCAAAAAGGAGGGGTTTGTCCTAAGAGATACTCTATCAGCATGAAAAATCAAATAAGGAGGGCTGATAGATAAAGCTTGAAGTTCTGACACTCTGCGGGCAGAAGTAATAGCTACCAGAAATATAGTCTTCCACGACAAAAATCTGAGGTCACAAGATGATGCTGGTTCAAACGGGGAGAGAATTATATGAGACAGCATAAAGTTTAAATTCCAAGGAGAATAAGGAGTTTTCACTGGAGGCCTCATATGAAAAGTTCCTTTAAGAAAGGCCTTGGACAACCTGTGGGACATTATATTTAGCCCGTCAGCTCCAAGATGAAAGTTAGATATAGCAGCAAACTGGACCCAAACTGTTGCGGCTGCTACTCCTTTATTAAAGATCATAGTCAAGAATTCTAATATGGACATCAAGGGAGCTTGTTAAGGGTCAATGTTCTGCTTAGCAGCCCATATGGAAAATCTCTTCCACTTACTAAGATATAATCTTCTGGTGGACGGCTTATGGGAAGACAAAAGGATCTGCTTTGTCTCACTGGAAAAATTATGAAGCCTAGCTATGAGGGGAACTGGAGCAGCCAAGCTGTCAGCTTCAGTGACTGTAAGGAAGGATGGAGGTCCCCCGAAGGATGTGTCAGAAGGTCCAGAAATGGGTCCAGAATCCATGTATCCTCCAAGAGATGATGATGAAGAAATGGGAACCAAATCTGCCGAGGCCAATGAGGGGTTATAAAAATGATGGTCCTTCTGAGAGATACTGCTTTCTGTAGAAATCTGGGTATCAACAGGATAGGAGGAAATGCACAGAAGAGACCCGGGGGCCAATCGTGTACGAGTGCATCTCTTGGGGCTTGTCCCGGAGGGAGAATCATGGCACAGTAGCTTCTGCATTTCGTGTTGATGTGACTGGCAAAAAGATCGCAGCAAGGTTGGCCCCATTTGCGGAAAATCCTGTCTGTAATTTCTTTCTTGAGGGACCACACATGCGGCAACAATATTGCCCTACTCAGTTTGTCTGGTATCACGTTGGATTTCCCCGGGATGTGCATTGCCAACAGAAAGAGCTAAGAGGGGACAGCCCATTGCCAAACTCTGAGGGCTTCTCAGCAAAGGGGATAAGACTTGGTTCCGCCTTGTTTGTTCAAGTACCAGACTACTGACATATTGTCTGTCTGAAATGCAATCATTCCTAGAAGAAGAGAGTCCTGAAAGAACTGCAACGCCAGAAGTACTGCTCTCATCTCCAGAACACTGTATGCAGATGTGACTCCTGATCCGTCCATGTGCCTTGGGCAGTCTTTCCCTGACAATGCCCCCCCCCCCATCAGGGAAGCATCCGTGGTCACAGTGGCTATTGGAGGGGGTAGTACAAAGGGGCGTCCTATGGTTACATGAAGAGACGTCAACCACCACTGAAGATCTTTCTTGCAAGAGTTTGTAATTAAAATCGTGTGAGACATTGGAAGTTCCTGATAAGACCATTAAGAGAACAGCAGCCAGTGAAAAATCCGCATATGCATCCTTGCTAATGGTATGGACAAGATTGCTGCAGCCATCAAACCCAATACTCTTAGAACTTCTGCCAAGACAATGAAAGCACTGATAAACCAATGACCAAAAAACAAACAATCCGAACTAGCTGAAGAAAGTTTATTGTATCCAAATTCAAGATGTAGATAAATGTGTCCAAAATAAGGCTACGAAATGCAAAAAAACAATCAAGGTAAGCGCTTTCGTTTGGCTGTGCCAAATTATTTCAAAGTATTGTCATTTCCTGCTGATAAAATAGCATAATTTCAATGATGCAATACAATATTACTTCCGTTAGAATCTTTAAAGGAATACAATGCATTTTAACATATATCCAATTCATATCCTACAAAATTTTTTGCCCCTAAAAATGCTCAACCTTTAAAACTGAAAAGCGAACTATTCATGATAACAAATATAATCAAAGCGGAACACAAAACCCTAACTTACTCAAACCACAATCATCAATAAATAAACAGAAGGTATGCAACAAATTAAAGTGCAACGTGCATTCTCAGCTGTATACACTCACAAGCACTACATTAAATGCATATCCTATGAAATTCGGCTAAGAACCAACATTAAGAAACAAATACTCGGACATTCATAATTAATGAAACAAAGGTTTTTGTAACAAAACACAAGAAACCTGTGTATAAATATCAACTATATGTGTTTGTAACCTAAGTATGTTACAACACCTATATTCTTATCATATAATAATCTATTTGTACCCTTATGTGTGTGTGTATACAAAAATTCATCCATTAATATAAAAAACGGCTTTTAAAACAATAAATGTGTAATAAATTAGTAACAGGATATACTCAAATTAAAATGCAACATGTATAGTAGTTGTCTAATATTTAAAACGTAAATCCTACATTAAATACATAAATAAATGAATAAGTAAATTTGATAAGTACATATAATATTTAATTATTGATTTATGTCTATAAAGTTGATAAATGTATAAATATGTAATCTAAAAAAATATAGTCCGATATTGTTTTAAATATATGTATAAGTGTATAAGAATGTATGTGTAAGCTGTGTTAAATTAATACATGTAAATATGAATGAATAAAGAGAATGAATAAGTAATATACAAATATGGATAAGAAAAATAAAATTAATAAATTATCTTTCTAAAGTTTTGAGTCTTAAAATGCTACTGATTGTAATGGCACTATTTAAACCTGGCCAATTATGGGCATTAAGTCTAATTTTAGAACTTCTGCGGCTGGTGCTCTGTCTGTCGATATCAATGAGCTGACATGCTGGTGAAGAAGAATGACTCTCTCGATTGGTAGTCGTAGAGTGGTGGTTGAAGTGTCTAACTCTGCCCCTATAAAAACGATATGCTGTGATAGCGAAAAGGCAGACTTTTCTGAGTTGACTGTAATGCCTAAGTGGTTGCAAAGTGTCAGATTGTATTCCCTTGCCTGAATCAGTTAATGCCTGGTGGTGAACGTAAGGAGACAATCGTCTAGGTACGGAAACACCTGGAATCCTAGATGCCTCAGGTGAGCTGTGACTACTGCCATGCATTTGGTGAACTCTCTGGGGGCTGTAGTGAGACCAAAGGGCAGGGCTCGAAATTGATAATGATTGGCTCCCAGACGGAAATGCAGGTGATCTCTGGATGGCTTGGCCATTTTTATGTGGTAGTACGCATCCTTGAGCTCTATCGAGCACATCCAATTGTCTTTCCCTAAAAAGGGAAGTATAGACTGTAGCGTGACCATCCAGAACTTCTCTTTCTTCACAAATTGGTTGAGTCTGCTGAGGTCCAAAATGGGTCTCCAGTCCCCTGTTTTCTTTGGAACCAAAAAGAATCTTGAGTAAGTTCCGGATCCTGTTTGGTCTGCTGGGACTGGGTGGATGACTCTTTTTTTCTAGCAACTTGTGGAACTCTAAAGTTGCTTGTTCCCTGCAACTGGGTGGAATGTCCGGGATTCTCCTTGCGGGTGGGAATGGAGTGGAGAACGGTATGAAATGCCCTCTGGAAATAATACTTTGTACCCAGTTGTCTTTTGTTATATCTTGCCAGCCGTCTGGGTACAAGGATAAGCAACCCCCAACTGCCTCCAGAGCAGGACAGTCAGACCTTCTTTCAGGAGTGCTGACAGGGCTGACCAGAGAAGTGATCTCTGTCACCCTGGTGTTGTGGACCCCCTGCTCTGCCCCTAGAGGGGGGTTCATCACGTGTGTCCTGAAATGCTCCTTGGGCTTTTCGGAACCACATCTTTCCTCTCCTTTGGCCTTTGGGGTAAGGCTGAGTAGGAGTGGAAAAACTGACTCCAACGGCAGACAGAGTCTTTCCCTCCTGTTCACACAATGGTCAAGGTTTCCTTCACTTTAGGCCCAAAGAGAGATGAGCCATCAAAAAGAGTGTTCATGAATGAAGGCTTAAAGGGCTCCACGAAGGAACACAAGTGCATCCAGGAATGTCTTCTGACAGCAATTCCTGTACCCAGTGCCCTACTCATCCCATCAGCTGCATATGATATGAGACGCATGGACGAGTTCACAATGGAATTTAGGGTAGCAAGCTGAGCGGCAACTTTATTGGAAGCCCCTGCAGCTACAGTACCCTGAAGAGTATCTCCCAACTCCTTAAGGAGATCTCTTTGCAACCTAGTGAAATGGGTCAAATAGTTCAGGGATCGAAGTGTAAAAATCACTGAACTAAACATGTGTTTCCCATATCTATCCATGATCCTGGACTCTCTATTAGGAGGATGGACAGATGAGGAAGTCTCAGACATTTCCTTTTTGGTGGCTGCTGTCACCACCATGGCATCAACAGGGACTCCTTTGGAAAAAAGGATTTATCTATGGGAGCAGAAATAAACTTGTTACGCCTCCGAGGGACAGGCTCCATGGACTCCGGTGATTCCCACGCCCTCCGAGAGACCACCTGCATGAGCTCATCGAAGGGTGGAGCCACCCAAGAGGTGGAAGGGTCAGACCCGAAAGCCTTCAGGAGAACTGACTCGTCCTGAGTAGGGCTTTGGGACTGCCAATCACCCCTCTGCCTAAGGATCTCGAGTATGATCGCAAAGGAGATATCCTCAGAGGGGGATCGTGGGGACCCTTCTGACTCATCCAAGTCAGTGTCAGATGTCAAAGACTCCTGTGGGGAGTCCAAGTGTCTCCTCTTGCACAATCTCTTCCTGGGGACCTCCTCATTGGGAGCCTCTGGGGAGGTCTCAGGAGAGCAAGGGGTGCCCTGTGGGGCTACCTGAGGCTCCGGGTCTCTATGCCTAGCCTGGACGATGGAAGCAAAAGCAGACACAGGCACTTTGAGGGAAGAAGAAGCCAGACCTGGTGTTGAGGATGTCTTTGGGGGCAAGGCTCTCCGAATGGCTTCAAAGGCATCACGGCTCCGATGAGAAGGAGTCGACAGACCCAAAGGAACCGCCAGCCCCTACCACACCGAGGCCGTGGGATCTGAGCCGGAGGTAGGAGCTGAGCTCACCCGAGCCAAAGCCCCGAGAGGAAGAGTCGGCACCGACAAGTCGGTGCAACTATCCTCTCCGGACACGACAGGAGAGTGTCAGCTCCTAGAGTCCCTGGTCGGCGCAGAGGATGTCAAAGTAGATGGAACCGAGGACACTGGAGCAGGTCTCGGCTCCAAAGGCTCCACGATCAACAGGTTGGCCCCCTCTGGCTCCGAAGGTCTGGTACGGCTCGGAGGAGGAGCAGTCAAATCCGGGGTAGTGGTCTTCGGTCAAGACTCTAGGGTCGGAGCTAACAACAATTTAGCAAAGGCTGGTGACCATAAGAGCTTCTGCACCAATCGGCCCATATCCAAATCCGACAGGCTGACAGGAGCCCTAGAAGAGTGCACCGATGGTGCCGACTGAAGAAGTGGAGATGCAGGTCTCTCAGATACCATCTCCAGAGCTGTGGGCCGGCTCCAAAACAAAAAGACAGTCAGCTTCGAGATCTGTGGAGCCGATGTCACAGGATCTTCCAATTTCTTGGACTTCTTGGACAGTTTAGATTCCTTGGTGTCCCCTTAAGACTTTGAGGACTTGGAGGACTTGCTGGCCCCATCCTGGTCATTCAATGCTTCTTGAAATGGATGCTTCAGCAAGCCTCTGTCAACTAACTTTCTTTTCCTCTCCAATAAGACCCTAGAGGAAAAAGAGTGGCAAATACTGCAAGACTCCTGCAAATGTATAGCACCTAAGCAGTAGACACACTGAACATGGCAATCAGTTACAGACATCTTTTGCCCACAGTCTGGACATTTCTTAAATCCAGACTTTGGGTGCTTGTCCTTGTCCTCAGACATATCCAAATAAACAAATGCCTTAGGCTTAACACTAAACCAAAGCACACGATAAGCCTAATAAATGGACACTCAGAATATATAATATCAAGAACCACCTCGGCTCAAAAATACCACACAAAGCCTAGAGAACAGCCAAATTTATAAGTAATAAAACACACACACAATAACAATGACCCAAAAAACAAAGGCCAATGCTAGCTAATGTATATATATATAAAAATGCAGATAATTAACTAGGCCAAAACACGAGGCCACTAAAACTATCTAAACTATGCTAAATAACACACTTGGGAAAATGTGAGCTTGTAAGAAGCTACACAAAACTACTACTAATAACTATGCTATGGAACAACAGAGAAAACATTTTTTAAATAACTTGTGAAAAATACGCTTTTTAGATGAAAAACTGGCTCAAGCAAAACTGGAACCTCTGATCCGTGCCATGGCAAACTAGATCTGGGGTCATTCCAGCAGTGCATCATGGGATACGTGGCTGGGTCTCGAGCTATTGGTAAACCTCGAGCTTTGCAAACGGCCGTACCGGAGCTGATGGAGCGGTTCCGAACCCATCAGTAAAGAATGAACGGCAAGATTGAACAACTTCACATCCAGAAACTCTCTCCTGTGATGCTTCAAAATTTGGTCTTGGCACAGTTATTCTTCAAGAGGGTAGACCAGTAGCCTATGCATTTAGAACACTTAGCTAAACTGAAATGCAATATGCTCAGATTGAGAAAGAACTTTTGGCAATAGTGTTTTTATCTTTTAAGTTTCATGATTATATCTATGGCCGAGATATTCAGATTGAAACTGATCATCAACCTCTGGTTACTATTTTAAAGAAGCCCATGAATTCAGCTCCAGCGAGATTACAAACAATGATGCTTAAATTGCAAAAGTGCAACTTCAAAATGGTCTATACAAAAGGCATACTTCTTTATCTGGCTGATACCTTATTCAGTTCCAGCTATGACAAATCGAGCAGATTTCTTAGTCTGTTGAAAGAAGGAGAGACAGTGAGGATACAAATGGCAACAGGTTTCTACCAGATTTGTCAAGAAACAAATATATGTGAAGAGCTGAGATCCTATCTTATGAAATCTGAGGGTGTGAAGAACAGGAGGAATCTCAGACATCAACCTTCTGTACCAGAACCATTATCTCATCATTGTTCCTGAGATACAGACTCTAAATCTCTGAGTAATTCAGACAGCATTCCCGTCCCAGAACGTGTCTTGATTCCCACTACCATTTTTGATAATGTTCATAACGTCCCTAAGGTTGAACATTCAGCAGAGGCAATCCCAGTTGCTAATCCCAGTCTCAGTTTATATGTCACACGATTTGGTCATATCTCCAGGCCCAGTGTGAGATACACAGCAACTTGGATGTAGTTGTACATACATATCTAGTTTTGTATAATTGCATGGTGGAAAATAAGAAGTTATGTACTCACCATAACTTCCAGTTTGTTGCCCAGCTTGCCTTCATTCATAGCTGTTTGGGTTCGGAATCGAGAATCGGTTCCGACTCGGCCTATGCAAAAGCTCGAACACTTCCACCTGTTCGTGGCTACACCCTAACCCATCATGCTTAAGGAAGATTACCCAGATCTTGGTGCAGATGCTATAACTACTGTCTCTAAACATATAACCATGTCCAAGAAGGGACTAAAGAAGAGATTCAGAGAACATCTATGGTCAAAGGAAGCTGAAGAAAACATATGCTTTACATATCTGCCCATCGTTCGAGACACTTTATTCAGTGGATGGAGAGATGAGGATGTCTCAGACAGTTCCTTCATGGTGGCTGCTACCACCACCATATCATCTACCGGGACACCTTTAATGAGGAATTCCTTACCTGAGGGAGCAGTGATGAACTTATTTGGCCTCCTAGGAACAGGTTCCACTGAATCCAGAGAGCCCCATACCTTCTGACTGACTACGTTCATGAGTTGGTCGAAAGGCTGAGATACCCAAGAGTTGGAAGGGTGAGACCCGAATGCCTCCAGGTATACAGACTCCATCCTCAGAAGAGTTGATGGGCTTCCAGCCACCTCTCTGTTTAAGGATCTCTAGGATGTCTGCAAAGGAGACATTGTCAGAAGGTGACCATGGGGACCCTTCTGACACATCGAGGTCCGTGTCTGAAGTGATGGACTCCTCAAGGGTGTCTAAATGCTTCCTCTTGCATAGTCTCTTCTGAGGGACCTCCTCAGAGGGATTCTCCAGAGAGGTTTCAGAAGAGATTGCTTCTCCCAATGGGGCATCCTGTGGCTTTGGGTCTCCACTCCTGGGTAGAAGCGATGGCACTGAGGCAGACACTGCTGCTTTAGAGGAAAGAGTACTTGGACCTGAGAGCAGAGCAGTCTGAGTTGATGGCACTCTCCTCATCACCTCGAAAGCCCCTCAGCCATGATCCGAGGGGACCCCTGGCTCCGAGGAACCAGACAACCTCCACTGGACAAAGGCAGTGGGCCTCAAGGCTGATGTAGGCACCAAGCTCACCAACAATGAAGCCCCAAGAGACAGATTCAGATCGGACAACTGTCCTACCTGACTCTCCTCACCGGACTCAATGGGAGCACATTGGCTCCTAGACCCCTCAAATTCCGATGGAACCGAGGAGGTTGGAGCGGTAGTCCGGCCGGAAGATCCCAGAGCAGGTCTCGGCACCAATGATTCCGCTACAATCGGATCCAGGTACTCTGGCTCCAAAATCTCAGCATGGGTCGGAGGAGGAATCGATGAAGGGGAGGTGATGTTTGTCAGCCCTGAATCCCTCTGGGTTGGAGTCGACAGCATCTTGGGCAGTGCCAGCATCAGTAAAAGCCTCTTCACCACGTGCTCCACACTGTCATCCGAAAGGGTTCTGGAGGATCAAGAGGACAGGGTCGGAGACCTCACTGACTGCAGCAAAGGAGATCTCAGAACTGGGGAGACCGGTTCCAATGCAGGGGACTGGCTCTGAAACTGAAACTCTTGTCGGCACCGAAATTACAACAGGAGCCGAAGAGGGAGATTTTTCAGGCCTGAAAGCCTTTGGGTCTGAAGATGATTCCCTGGCAAGTTTTTTTCCTTGGCTCTGAATGTGGAGCAACAGAAAATGTTCTCTCCCCGATTTTTCACATCTAACAGAAGGAGATTTTTGACTAGTTTTAGAGGAACTCTAATTCCCTTCTATAGCCTCTGAAAATGGTGTCTTTAATAAGTCTCTCACTATCAATTTGTTCCTTCTTTCCATCAACACCCTGGAACTAAATGCATGACAGAAGGAACATGATTCCTGTAAGTGGACATCACTTAAACAGTACACGCAACTGGTGTGTCCATCGGTTAGTGACATCTTTTGACTGCACTTATCGCATTTCTTAAAACCCTAAGGTTTAGATTCCTTAGGATCCTTAGACATTCCATCTACAGTAAATACAAAACCAAGCCAGTAAAATCAACCAGAAAAAAACAACACAACTTTTTTTTTTAAACAGATAAAAAGAAACTAACACACAACCAGCTCTATATCCTAGTATAGCACAGTGTAGGAAGGAGCAGTTCTCTAAATAAAACGAGCTGGCTCCTACTACAGTGAGGGAGAAAGGAAAGAAATAAAAGCCCTCTAAGTTAAATGGGCCAAAGGGAGCCCTCTAACTTAAATGAACTACCCAACAGAAAACAGAAGAAATATTAGTCCAAGCTCTCTAACTCAAATGAATTTGGAAGCCGGGATAGGGAAAAGATTCAAACAGGCCCAGAGAAAGAACGACGGCCACAAGAAGACACAGCAATAGTAACAAACACTCTAAAAACTACTAAATAACAGTTTAAATAACTAATTGCAACAACAGGTACAATTTTTTAAATATGAACGCTAACAAATAAGAAAACAATTTCCACTTACCAAGAGCCTGCATGGAAGCACCCAATCTTGTTTAGTGGCAAATGAGATCTGGGTAATGTTCTCTTAGCATGACAGCATAGGGTGTAGCCACGAGCCGGTGGAAGTCCTTGAGCTTTTGTATAGGCCGAGAACCCAACCAGCAATGAATGAAGGTGAGATAGGACAACATAACATTAACTTGTACCTATGGCATGTCAGTCAATATTGTCAATGTCATTTCTCAAAGATGGAGGATGTAGAATAACAAGTATGTTGTACCTTTAAGAAGCATTTCTAAAGACCTGAATGTGTAATACAAATAGCAGGCATGTGCTAGCGTCAGTGATATTTTGTGAATACAGCCAGAGTGTGAACATCTATGCATGAGACAAGTAGTTTGTATATAATAAAGCTGCCTGAATAGAACCCACAATGTTCGTCTACTTCATCCTGATTAGATGAGCGACACCCCTGATCACTGCTTTACCTCAGATTGAGTTTACTGCCTCTATGCTAAGTTTGAAAAATGTAACATAACCATAACACTTATAGAAAAGGATGTAACAGAACAGAACAGGGGTTCACACAGCATCAACGGTTCCTGACAAATTCCATGTGGTCATTCCCAAAGACAAGGAAGGGGGAAGGTGGAAGGGAAGTTAAGGAAGAATGAAAAGAACAACACAGATGCCTAATTATGGTACGTACGTAACAAATATCTGGTGTTATCGATACAGCCATTGACCTAGTTGAATGAGCTTTTGGATGTCTTGGCAAGGTCAAATCTTTTAAGCAGTACACATGAAAAATACAATCAGATATCCATTTAGCCACTGTGGTTTTTGAGAAGGCCTACTCAACTTATTTTTGGCAAAGGAAATGAATAATCGATCAGTCTTCCTAATTTCCTTCATTCTATGAAGATAGAAATAAAGTTGCCTATGTACATCTAAAGAATGGAGCATGTTTTCTCCTTTATTCTCAAATTTAGAGATGAAAACTGTCAAACTGATCACTTGACTGATATCTGCTTCTGACACAACTTTGGATAAGAAAGATGGATTTGTACATAAGGCAACTCTGTCATTACGGAAAATCAAGTAAGGCAATTTTGAAGAAAGTGCTTGGAGTTCAAAGACTTGCCTTGCTGAAGTTATGGCTATAAGAAAAAATGTTTTCCAAGAAAGCAACTTGAGGTCCACTTTTGCAGAGGGTTCAACGAGTGAATGTACTGGACTCTGTAGAACTAAAATAAAATCCCGAGGTAGTAATGGGTCATTAATAGGTGACCTAAGTAAAAAAAAAACTTAAGAAAAGCCTTACACAGTTTAGATGATGCCAAAGGGAAAGCATTACCTCCAAAGTGAAAATCTGAAACAGCAGCCAGGTGAACTTTAATAGTAGAAAAACTGGCCCTACCTTGAAACAGAAATGTTAGAAATTCTAAAACAGCAGGGATTGGTGCAGAGACAAGATCCAAATCTCTCTGCTAAGCCCATAAGGAGAATCTCTTCCATTTGCTTTTATAAATCTTTCTTGTAGAGGGTTGAAACAACTTTTTTTTCTCCTGGAGAGGAAAGCCTGGACTGTCTGGAATTGGAAAAAACATCAATTTAAGGCCTGGAATGTCTGGATGAGTCAGACCTGAAAGGCGTGAGAGGAGATTTGGACTGGGGTCCAGTATCCATGGAAGACATATTAGATGAGACCACAGGAAGGGAAACCAAATCTGCCGAGACCAAAAGGGGGTAACACGGATTACTTTGCTCTTCAATCTGCATGCTTTCTGAAGAAATTTGGGAATTAGGAACAGGGGAGGATAAGCATAATTAAGACCGGAGGGCCAAATGTGGACTAGAGCATCTCTCGGTGACTGTCCCTGAGCGAGATTAAAACAAAGAACCTTCTGCACTTGTTGAGGGGATAGGCAAATACCTCACAGCATAGTTGACCCCATGGGGAAGATCATGTTTGCCACTGACTGATTGAGAGACCACTTGTGAGGCACCAGAACAGTTATGCTGAGTCTGTCTGCTCGTATGTTTGTGTTAGTGTCCAGCAAGAAGGTTTCAGATCTAACATCTATAGGAAACCTATGTTTTCCAACAGTTATATCCACTACAATAGTTCACATCCAGGATATCAAAAAAGAGGGATTGTCAAGGGCCAGTTCGTCAGGACATCTCGTATGACCTCTGATGATTTGGACTATCATTTTGAATATTCTAGACTTACTGGGATGTTTCAGGAAAGGGGCCATCCTATGGAATTCATTAATAAAATTTGTTTGGAAGTCCAAGAGGGTAGATATGATAAATATAGACCAGTCTTAGGCATAGGGCAATTGGAAAAAACTTCAGGGACAGTCCATCCCCAGACAGAATTTAATCAGGCCTTCATCACTGATTACAGTGCCAATTCAGGCACTATTCGTAGCATAATTTTGCATGAATGGAATATTTTTAGGGATATTACAGACCTTGGCAATTTACAAGGAAATAGCATTAAGATGGTATATCGTAAAGGGAACAATATTAAAAATTTGCTGGAACATGAACCCAATATTAATGCCTTTAGCAATAGACGTAGGGGTACATTTAGATGTGGCACATGTTCACAATGTAAATATATTTCCCACACAGATCAAACATTTCTTGTAGCTAGAAATAGGGTGATAAAGTCTACACAGTTTTTCAATTGCAATAGTCAGAGAGTCATATATTTAGCAACTTGTTTAGAATG